>NW_011494529.1:2399350-2450175 GCF_000754665.1 Bison bison bison
TAAGCGTCTTTTAGTTTCATGGCCGCAATCACCATCTGCAGTGATTTTGGAGCCCCCCAAAATAAAGTCTGACACTGTTTCCACTGTTTCCCCATCTATTTGCCATGAAGTGATGGGACCAGATGCCATGATCTTTGTTTTCTGAATGTTGAGCTTTAAGCCAACTTTTTCACTCTCCTCTTTCACTTTCATCAAGAGGCTTTTGAGTTCCTCTTCACTTTCTGCCATAAGGGTGGTGTCATCTGCATATCTGAGGTTATTGATATTTCTCCCGACAATCTTGATTCCAGCTTGTGCTTCTTCCAACTCAGTGTTTCTCATGATGTACTCTGCATAGAAGTTAAATAAGCAGGGTGACAATATACAGACTTGACGTACTCCTTTTCCTATTTGGAACCAGTCTGTTGTTCCATGTCCAGTTCTAACTGTTGCTTTCTGACCTGCATATAGGTTTCTCAAGAAGCAGGTCAACTGGTCTGGTATTCCCATCTCTTTCAGAATTTTCCACAGTTTATTGTGATCCACACAGTCAAAGGCTTTGGCATAGTCAATAAAGCAGAAATAGATGTTTTTCTGGAATGCTCTTCCTTTTTCCATGGTCCAGGGGATGTTGGCAATTTGATCTCTGGTTCCTCTGCCTTTTCTAAAACCAGCTTGAACATCTGGAAGTTCACGGTTCACGTGTTGCTGAAGCCTGGCTTGGAGAATTTTGAGCATTACTTTACTAGCGTGTGAGATGAGTGCAATTGTGCGGTAGTTTGAGCATTCTTTGGCATTGCCTTTCTTTGGGATTGGAATGAAAACTGACATTTTCTGGTCCTGTGGCCACTGCTGAGTTTTCCAAATTTGCTGGCATATTGAGTGCAGCACTTTCAGAGCATCATCTTTCAGGATTTGAAATAGCTCAACTGGAATTCCATCACCTCCACTAGCTTTGTTCATAGTGATGCTTCCTAAGGCCCACTTGACTTCACATTCCAGGATGTCTGGCTCTAGGTGAGTGATCACACCATCGTGATTATCTTGGCTGTGAAGATCTTTTTTGTACAGTTCTTCTGTGTATTCTTGCCACCTCTTCTTAATATCTTCTGCTTCTGTTAGGTCCATACCATACCATTTCTGTTCATCAGCTACAATGTACCGCGCAGAAGAGCACCGAAGTGTGGCCAGGAGGAGCTTCCCCTCCCCAAGGTCAGGGGCGGCGGTCAAGAGGAGCTACCCCACGTCCATGGTCAGGGGTGGCAGCTGGGAGGAGCTACCCCGCGTTCGAGGTCAGGGGCGGCGGCCGGGAGGATCTACCCCACGTCCAAGACCAGAGGCAGCGGAGGAGAGGAGCAACCCCAAGTCCAAGGAACTGTGGCTGTGCAGGCGCAGGAGGGCCAAGAGGAGCTACTCCATGTTCAGGGTCAGGAGGGGCGGCCGTGAGGAGATACCCCTCGTTCAAGGTAAGGAGCAACGGCTGTGCTTTGCTGGAGCAGCCGTGAAGAAATACCCCACGTCCAAGGTAAGAAAAACCCAAGTAAGACAGCAGGTGTTGCAAGAGGGCATCAGAGGGCAGACACATTGAAACCATAATCACAGAAAACTAGTCAATCTGATCACACTAGGACCACAGCCTTGTCTAACTCAATGAAACTAAGCCATGCCGTGTGGGGCCACCCAAGACGGGCGGGTCACGGTGGAGAGATCTGACAGAATGTGGTCCACTGGAGAAGGGAATGGCAAACCACTTCAGTATTCTTGCCTTGAGAACCCCATGAACAGTATATGAAAAGGCAAAATGATAGGATACTGAAAGAGGAACTCCCCAGGTTCCTCTGGGGAAGTATATTGGCAGGTGCCCAATATACTACTGGAGATCAGTGGAGAAATAACTCCAGAAAGAATGAAGGGATGGAGCCAAAGCAAACACAATACCCAGTTGTGGATGTGACTGGTGATAGAAGCAAGGTCCGATGCTGTAAAGCACAGTATTTCATAGGAACCTGGAATGTTAGGTCCACGAATCAAGGCAAATTGGAAGGGGTCAAACAGGAGACGGCAAGAGTGAATATCGACGTTCTAGGAATCAGAGAACTAAAATGGACTGGAATGGGTGAATTTAACTCAGACCATCATATCTACTACTGTGGGCAGGAATCCCTTAGGAGAAATGGAGTAGCCATATCATGGTCAACAAAAGAGTCCGAAATGTGGTACTTGGATGTAATCTCAAAAATGACAGAATGATCTCTGTTTGTTTCCAAGGCAAACCATTCAATATCACAGTAATCCAAGTCTATGCCCCAACCAGTAATGCTGAAGAAGCTGAAGTTGAATGGTTCTATGAAGACCTCCAAGACCTTTTAGAACTAATACCCAAAAAAGATATCCTTTTCATTATAACAGACTGGAATGCAAAAGTAGGAAGTCAAGAAACACCTGGAGTAATAGGCAAATTTGGCCTTGGAATACGGAATGAAGCAGGGCAAAGGCTAATAGAGTTTGGCCAAGAGAACCTCTTCCAACAACACAAGAGAAGACTCTACACATGGACATCACCAGATGGTCAACACCGAAATCAGATTGATTATATTCTTTGTAGCCAAAGATGGAGAAGCTCTATACAGTCAGCAAAAACAATACCGGGAGCTGACTGTGGCTCAGATCATGAACTCCTTATTGCCAAATTCAGACTGAAATTGAAGAAAGTAGGGAAAACCACTAGGCCATTCAGGTATGACCTAAATCAAATTCCTTATGATTATACAGTGGAAGTGAGAAATAGATATGAGGGACTAGATCTGATAGATAGAGTGCCTGATGAACTCTGGATGGAGGTTTGTGACATTGTACAGGAGACAGGGATCAAGACCATCCCCAAGGAAAAGAAATGCAAAAAAGCAAAATGGCTGTCTGGGGAGGCCTTACAAATAGCTGTGAAAAGAAGAGAAGCAAAAAGCAGAGGAGAAAAGGAAAGATATAAGCATCTGAATGCAGAGTTCCAAAGAATAGCAAGAAGAGATAAGAAAGCCTTCCTCAGCGATCAATGCAAAGAAGTAGAGGAAAGCAACAGAATGGGAAAGACGTGAGATCTCCTCAAGAAAGTTTCTTTGTTAATTTTACTAAAAAAAATTATTCCTCTTTTCCTTGTGTCATATAGTTTATTGTAACACAAACCTGAAAACACATGGTACTATGTGGAGTTAACTCTACAATGGATGATTTATAATAATCAATTAATTCTTAATTAATACCAGGAAATCATTTAGCCTGTAGATTCAAACTAGACAACTGCTGAGTCTGCATTTCAAAGGGTCATTCTTCACAACCCCTACTTTCTCAGGCCTTGGATGTCTGCTTCAGCCACTAGTTCACTGGAATAGGATATAAATCATTCAAGATCCTGTGCTTTCATTTCTTCAAACAGAAAACAGTTGTGTTACACACATCACAAAATATGTTGTGTGTATATGTGTGTGTGCGTGTGTGTGTATGTTAGTCGCTTAGTCATGTCCAACTCTTTGCGACCCCATGGACTACAGCCCACTGGGCTCCTCTGTTGATGGAATTCTCCAGGCAAGAATACTGGAGTGGGTTGCCATTCCCATCTCAAGGGCATGTCCCCGATTCAGGGATTGAACCCGTGTCTCCAGCATTGCAGGTGGATTCTCTACCACGTGAGCCATGAGGGAGTACTATTCAACACGTGTGATTTCTCTGGATAACCTTCTAGTAGCATTCTTTTCCTGAACAATGAGACTGCATTGGGTTTTTCCATTGCTCTAAAGCTCAGATTTAAGATTCTAGCCATGTATAAATCTGATTTTCCTTCTTTTTTATTTCATTTCTCTTTTATCTTGGATTATATGTTTTTAGTGTGCCTAAATTTTCGAACAAGTGGTCACAAATCATTTTAGAAATTTTCACTGAGGTTAAATTAACCAACCAATTATTCAATCAGCAAAACTGACTAACTGTATTTTGAGATGGTCAGCTCAGGCCCTAGAGAAGAGGAACTACCATTGTGAATCTGGCATGGTGCTAATGCAATGCACAAAATAATGGTACGAGTCCAAATTTTTGACGGAGAAAAACATCTCTTATGGATGTGTGTGTGTGAGTAGTTGACACAATAAAAAATTATAGCACATTATGTAAATGCATATTTAGATCCTTTAAAATGTGCATTATTTACTTGAAAGTCAATAAAGGCTTTTCTCAAGTGGTTACAGTTTATTGCAGTGCATCCATCTGTATCCATGTTGATGTTAATACAATTTTGTGTATTAAAAGGCACTACAAAATTGGCTGCTTCTGGGGCCTAATACTCTTAGTACCCTAGGCCAGGAGCAGCAAAAAGTGTCACAAACACTCCGTTTGAGATGGATCTCACTACTAGCTTAAACTTTAACCAGAGGCCAGCCTTGTTTCAAACAACTGCTTGTGCTTTTCATAAAGAATACAAATAAGATGGGAAGGAAGGAAACTTGATCCGGTTGCTTTGGCTGGAATAGCACTGCCTACACATCTGAACAAAGTAGCCACAATTAAAGAAGCAGAGACCCAGAATTTCCCAAGGTGTAGGCTCAGTTCTTTATTGCCAGATGATCATATTACTGGGTACTTAAACAAGAGAGCAGGTCAGGCAGGCTGGTTTACTTGTTTGTGCACCGCCCCCCACCTCCACCCCACGGTGGACCCAATTATTTAAAAAACTCTTTGGTTTTAGTTTGAAAGAGGAAAAGTTTAAAATTAAATGTTATTGTATATATAATATATATATATATATATATATATATTTAACTTAAAAGTATTCTTCCTCCTTTAAGGCATAATTGATTAAGACTGGGGAAAAGAAGGTCAAAGTCATTACTGTATTACTGTGTATGCTGAGAGACTTCAAAGGTCCAAAAACTGATTCTTGGTCTGAGAGTCCACTACAGGGAGGAGACTTTATGGACCATTTTTCCAGCTCAAAGATGGCCAGGGAGTCATGGCCACATGGGTTTGGTATCTTGTATTTCATTCTAATTCATTCTGCCTGCTGCCGCCAAGTCGCTTCAGTCGTGTCCGACTCTGTGCAACCCCATAGACGGCAGCCCACCAGGCTCCCCCGTCCCCGGGATTCTCCAGGCAAGAACACTGGAGTGGGTTGCCATTGCCTTCTCCAATGCATGAAAGTGAAAAGTGAAAGTGAAGTCGCTCAGTCATGTCCGACTCTAGCGACCCCATGGACTGCAGCCCACCAGGCTCCTCTGCCCATGGGATTTTCTAGGCAAAAGTACTGGAGTGGGGTGCCATTGCCTTCTCCGAATTCATTCTAAGACTTAGGAAAAAAAAAGACAAAAGAAAATCACCTCTCTTTACCACTGCCAGCAGTTTTGCCCAAACAGAACCTTTAAAAGTTCTAATAACCCTCCTATGTTTTTCTCAAACCAAGAATTCATGATTGAAATATATTCTTCCGTTTAGGCTTTACATTGACTTAATTTCTTGTCCAGGAATGACTGCAGACTCTCACAGGTTGGACAGAGAATTAGGTTCATTTCATATTCGTTTTTGCTTTCCGGCACCAGCCCTTAGATCCTAGTCTCTCTTCTATGGAAGACTCCAAAGATAAGCTGCCAGGAGAGCAATGCAAACAATAAAATCAAATCCTCCTCCAGGCGCAGCGTGCTTGTTAGATGGCGTTACACAGTCTTCTTTGCTCATAGAGCGAATGACCACTCCCAAGGCCTGGCATTTGGGAAACTTCAGTCTTACCATTAATTGACACCGTCAGTGGCAACAGGTGAAATTCCAAACTGCTTCTCTCTGTTAGCACCATTACAAGAAAAAGCTACTCATCTGTCTTCAGCAGTAAGATGTTATTTAGACAAAAATAACCATTTTTGTAAAGTACAAGGTGGCATTAAGAAATCCTGACTACTCATATTTAAAAGTAAAGATTTTAATAAGGCACAGTTCTAAAAGGAGCAGAAAGTAGAAAAAAAAATGCCCTTAAAAAAAAAAAGCATTCCATAAGGGCAAATGGAACTTGAATTGTTTGGGTTGTCAACTACTACGGCGTTTACTTCTTTAGAAATTCAAAACCACAATATGTAACACCATGATAGCCTACGTAAAGCTGAGAAATCTTACTGGCCCATAGCTATAATTTATACATCATTCATGAGTCAGACCTGCCATTCACGAAAGTTTAGAAGTTTGGAGTTCTGGGGTTTAACAGAGACACAAGGAACAAGGAACTGGCAATGGTTTTCAAGCCTTTAGGAGGTGAAACTTTTTCTAAATAACAAACCTTTGACTCAAACCAAGGTTTTCAAAACACATCTTTAACATCACTGAATACGTGTGAAAGACGTGGGTATATCAAATGAGAGAAATATATATTTCATGATGACTTGCAAAACACCATTATTTTTATGTTATTGCTACCAAACAAAGTAACTTTTTGTTACAGTAGACTTCCGAGATAACTGATATGTTCTATTCTATTTGAGTTAAGGTAGAAGTTCAGGATAGAGATCAAATTCCAATATCTTTTGGAAAAATAAATTTTAAAAATACAGCAAGGGGTGAGGGGCAGCAAAGATCTTTTAAAATTTTAATTTAGATCAATTTTTGCTACTTAAAGACCTTTATTTTTCAAAAGTCCTGTTTATAGTCTAGACTAGGGGTTGGCAAACATTTTCTGTAAAGGCCAGAGAGGACACAGTTTAGCTTTGTGGGCCTCATGGTTTTTGCTGTAATTACTC
Organism: Bison bison bison; assembly: GCF_000754665.1. Taxonomy (NCBI): domain Eukaryota; kingdom Metazoa; phylum Chordata; class Mammalia; order Artiodactyla; family Bovidae; genus Bison; species Bison bison. The sequence goes on from NW_011494529.1 coordinate 2,406,091, forward strand.
AGTGCAGGAGCAGCCATAGATACCACATAAATAAATGAGCATGGCCATAAAATGTTTCGATAACATTTTAAGAAACAAGCAGAGGGCTAGATTCGACTGGTGGGCCATAGTCTAATGGCCCCTGGGGTAGACCCACATAATTCCTGTTTACTCTCCAAATACCAGCAATGCTCTTTCTGTGAGCTGAGCACCAGACAATCTCTGTTCCTCCTACCCACTGCCTACCAAACCTGGTCTTTGTCCCAGCTGGACGTCCCGCTGACGCCTCATCTTTTTGAAGGCTTCCAAAGCAAACTGCTTGCCTTCTGTATCCCCACTAACTAGCCGCTGTCACTCTTTGATTGACCCTTTTCACTGTTAATTAACATGCTTTGGGTATGTGCTGGTTTCCCACATCCATGTGTATGTGCACGCGTACATGCTAAGGTGCTTCAGTTCTGTCTGACTCTTTGAGACCCAGTGGACTGTAGCCCACCAGGCTCCTCTGCCCATGAGATTCTCCAGGCAAGAATACTGGAGTGGGTTGCCATTCCCTTCTCTAGGAGATGTTCCATAGCTAGGGATTGAACCTGCGTTTCCTGCTTTGCAGGCAGAGTCTTTACCTATGAGCTACTGGGGAAGCCCCATCCATGTGTATATTATGTCAAGTCAAACATAAGAGTCAGAAAAGTAGTAGATAACCAACAAGGATCTACTGTATAGCACAGGGAACTATACTCAGTACTGTGTAATAACCTTTAAGGAAAAATAATGTGAAAAAGAAATATATATATATATACATAAACATATATAAATATATAACTGAAATGAAACTAACATGAAACTAACATGACATTATAAATCAGTTCAGTTCAGTCGCTCAGTCATGTCCGACTCTTCACGACCCCATGAATCGCAGCATGCCAGGCCTCCCTGTCCATCACCAACTCCCGGAGTTCACTCAGACTCATGTCCATCGAGTCCGTGATGCCATCCAGCCATCTCATCCTCTGTTGTCCCCTTCTCCTCCTGCCCCCAATCCCTCCCAGCATCAGAGTCTTTTCCAATGAGTTAACTCTTCGCATGAGGTGGCCAAAGTATCGGAGTTTCAGCTTCAGCATCAGTCCTTCCAATGAACACCCAGGACTGATCTCCTTTAGGATATCCTTGCAGTCCAAGGGACTCTCAAGAGTTTTCTCCAACACCACAGTTCAAAAGCATTAATTCTTCGGCGCTCAGCCTTCTTCACAGTCCAACTCTCACATCCATACATGACCACAGGAAAAACCATAGCCTTGACTAGACGGACCTTTGCTGGCAAAGTAATGTCTCTGCTTTTGAATATGCTATCTAGGTTGGTCATAACTTTCCTTCCAAGGAGTAAGCGTCTTTTAATTTCATGGCTGCAGTCACCATCTGCAGTGATTTTGGAGCCCAAAAAATAAAGTCTGACACTATACTTCAATTAAAAAAAAACAACCCTGAGTGAATGCACTAGTTCAAGCTCTTTCTGTGAGATAGAGCCCTAGCCTTTCGGTACTGACAGGGCCTCTTCTCTGAATAGACCGTATTTATGCATGAATCAACTAAGCCGCCATGACGGCTAATGTGAAATGCCTACAAACACCACACAACAGCTGTGATTATTGGAGACACGAAGGGGGACTGTTTAATAAGCAAAGTTGATAGGATTCAGTTCCATGAAGGGAACTTGAGCTTCTATGTAACATGCCAGATATACAAGAGATGAAGAAGAGATACATCAAAACATTTAAGGGAAAAATAACCACCATAGATTGGATGATCACATAGGTTAACAGAGAATTAATCCTCAAACGACCTGGAATTTGAAACACTAAGCTCCATGGAGGTTCTCTAGCCTATGGGAGGCCTACCAAATGCTGGGACCTGTGCTGTTTGCAAGTCTTTGCTGACATTTAAAATAAAAAAATGCAAGACCAATACAAACAAACCCCACAACAAACAAAGCAATGACTGATTCACGGCCTCTCTTCCCACTACCCCTGCCCAACTTATAGGTATACATTGAAGTTCAAGGCCCTATTTCTGAGTAACATGATTACTAAAGCACAGGTTTCAAAGCACCCTCCTGAATTCACCCTACAGGATTTAGGGATTTATTCCTACTGCTGGTAAATTTCACACAAGGAGAAGTATGAGACGCATTGGGCCAGTGTTTGAAGTCAGGGTACCAAAGTTTACCCCAAGCTGGGTATCAACTAGCTCTGTGTCAACCTCCTAAGCACTTGGGTTTTCTGTGCTGCAAAATGGAAATCCTATGTCTGTGTGATTTTTAGAGCTCGACTATTTTGGGTTTTGAAATCATTCACTCCCTATGTGAGTCTAGGAAAAGTTATGTAACATTTTCGAACTTGCATATCCTTGTCTGTAAAATTGGATAAAATAGTATTAATTTAAGAGATTTTTCTGAGAATTACAATTAGTGTATGTAGGTGCCTAGTACATAGTGGGCTCATACCTTTAAAAACTATGTGTTGAGAATCTGCTGTGTCCCAGGCTATATGCTGGACTCTGGGCTATTTATTACCCTTGGAGTTGTGTTCTTAGGATAAGTTAAGATATACTAAAAGTAATCAGGATCATGCAGTGCCCTGTGGCAGCGTAAGACCATCGGGAATCAAGAGCTGAACTGTTCTTAGGACCTCCCTGGTGGTCCAGTGGTAAGACTCCACGCTCCCAATGCAGGGGGCCTGGGTTCTATTCCTGGTCAGGGAACTACATGCCGCATACCACAACTAAAGATCCCGCCTACCACAACTAAGACACAGCACAGGCAAGTGAATAACTTTTAAAGAAGAGTTGAACTGTTCTCCACTGTTCCCGTGGACCTGGAGTTCCCTGGCATGGACTGTCACTCTCCTAAGACCGAGGTTTGACCTGCGCTTTTCAAGCCCCACCTGCAACATGAAGTCACTTGGCTGGTGGGAGAGCCGACCCTGCTGCCCTGGGCACAGGACAGCTGTGCTCTAATCTCCTGGACTGGGCAGCTATCAGCTTTGCAGGCCCAGCAGTCCTTCACCTGTTCTTCTGGAAACAAAGCTCGAAGGTATCTTTGGGTAACAGCCTTCTCTCCACCTCAGTCTATGTCACTGACTTCATCCTCCCCCCGGCTCTGTGGGTGGGCATAGAACCCAGGCCACACCAATGAGAAACCTATTACGTTTACTTTTAATGTCAGGGGAGAGACCTCTGGGCCAGAGGCACAGGGAGTCCTGCTCATGGCGCCAGGCCCCAGTATTGCTGTTGCTATAAGACTGGGGGGCAGTGGCTGTCTCGTGGGAGGACTGTCTTTTTCCAGGGTGTGCTTCTGCATGCCCAAATCTATTCCAGCAGGCCAGAGACAGAGGCCTCAGTGGGCTTGTAACAATCAACCAGCAGCTTCTCGACCCTGGCAGCTGGGTCTCATCACTCTCCACGCCCAGGAGTTCATTCACATCAATCTCCAGCTCCGGGATCCCCTCTTCCTGGCAGCCATAGAGGCCAGGGAACTGCTCCAGGATCCACTCCCCAGGCTGACGTGCTTCCATAGCTCCTTGAGGTCAGACCTGACCATGACCTTCCCTTGGCACCTCTCTTAAGCCTCACCTGCAGCTCCGGGGCGGTGGTGGGGTCTGAAGGTAGATGCTGCCACTGCCTGGCTTGCGCATCAGGGTCACCAACACTGTAACCCCTGTGGGGCCACTGTCTGCCATGCCAGCTGCCTCCTCCATTATCTTTTAAAGTGTTAGTCGCTCAGTTAGTCTGATTCTTTGTGACCCCTATGGACTATAGCAACCCCAGGTTCCTCTGTCCATGGGATTCTCCAGCCAAGAATACGGGAGTGGGTAGCCATTCCCTTCTCCAGAGGATCTTCCTGAGCCAGGGATCGAACTCAGGTCTCCTACATTGCAGGCAGATTCTTTCCCGCCTGAGCCACCAGGGAATCAGATCACTATCTTTTAAACATAAAGATTATTTTAAAAGTGAGCAAATGACCCACACTAGGCCACTCGGAGCATCAAGAAGGAGCTGGGCTTCTCTAGATCTCTTGTGAGAGAGCTGTTCTCTTTCCCTTGGGACTGTTACAAGAGTAGGAATTAAGCTTGGAACTGCTCATATCATCAGTGCCACGATCTGAGGAGATTCAGCCTGAGAATGAAGTTCACACAGAGGACAGAAGATCTGAGAATGATAAAAAGACAGATTTCTGAAGGTATTGCCTGAGCACCTGGATCCAGTTCTACGTGAAGCCACAAACCCTCAGACTTTTTCGTTACACAAACAATCCATTATTTTCTTTTGGGGAGAATGGAGAGGTGATTAAGCAATCTGGCTGGGTTCTTTCCCTTGTAAGAATATTTCACTTGAAAGAGTACTTTAACATGTCTTCTGTTCATTATTGCAGGAGTCCCCAACCTCTGGGATCTAATGCCTGATGGTCTGAGGTGGAGCTGATGTAATAATAATAGAAATAAAATACACAATAAATTTAATGCACTTGAATCATCCTGAAACCATCTCCTATATCCCAGTCTGTGGAAGAACTGTCTTCCATGAAACTGGCCCCTGGTACCAAGAAGGTCGGGGACTGATGCATTACTGGGTATGCAACAGTTCAACAATGCTTATTATGGTATTCAGGAATCTGAGGATTCGTGAAGATCTACAGATATCCCTCAGGGATACTAAGGTTTCCTAAATACATACTGTATACCAATAGACTGGACCCACACAAACTGACAAATAAATCCAAATGCCCACAAATACTTTTAATACCTTGCTATATTATCCATTTCTTTAATTCATGAATCTCATCCGAGTAACAACTGTTTGTTCTTCTGGTCTTTCAGGTTGAGGGGCAAGACAAGCTTGTTTGATTTGTTCACCAGGGCCTAGCACAGTGCTTGGCAGATGGTACACTCTCAAAAATTATTTGCTGATTTGACTTGTGTAAGTAACAGTGGTGCTTATCCCTTAGCAAGAGCCATGCCTGAATGAAGACAAGTCAAAGTGAAGTTATCACCGTGGCTGTGGGCCAGTCATCATGGTAGGAGGTTCACCAGCCCCACAAGGAGACTCGACTGTTCCTCCAACCAAACAAGAGTGATGGGATGGTGTAACTGGGCTGGCTCATGTCCCTGAGGCCCCATCGCTTCCAGGGGCTCCTTGGAAGACTTCCATAAGACTCCTCTCAGTGAGGAGAAATACACACACCTTCTGGACTCACAGGAGCAGATAAAAGAGAAAGCTGGAGTTGAGGAGTGAGCAATGAGAGAAGTGAGAATCCTTTCAAGAGAACCACATAAAAAGACAGCAAAAGATATGGGGATGGGGGGACTCTGAGACAGCTAACGTTTAGTAACATACGAATCACATACGTGGCCCTATCCATATGTCATTTCACTTCCTCCTCCTATTAACACCTAAAGTTTCGTACAGGTGGGAAAACAGAGGCCAGCAGAGGCCAGGGACTGGCCCAAGCTTGTACAGATCCTGAGTGGCTGGGAAGCATTTGAAATCTATTCTGTGGGACGCCACAGCCCATGTGCTTTTCATTGCACTCTTCTGCTTCCATACGAATTATTTTTCAGAGGTCAAATCATTTATTTCCTTTCACGATATTTGCCTCATAGGTCCCTTACTACTGTACTACAACTGTCCACTCTGGTGTTCCTCACATGTGTTTTGTACATAGGAAAAATGAATCGTTTGGGGTGGAGAGGAAGTAACTGCTGCTTAATACTAAGAAATGGCAAATGTAAAATTTACCATGGAAATACACATTTTAAAAGGCCATCCATTCACGTGAGTGATTGAATCCACTTGTTTCAACAATACAAAGGATGTGGCATGAAATGGGTGACTCTGCGTGATTCTGCAGCCACATTAACAGGACCGTGCCTTCCCATTTCGAGTATCAGTGCTCACCCCTCTTTGCCTACGTGGATGATAAGCTGATACTACATAAACACTGTTAAAGCTACAGTTCCATGCTACAGTAATTCACTTAACTTTAACATGATTTATGGTTCTGTCAATCGGGGAGGTTGAAATCCCTGCATTAAAGCTTAAATGCGAACTTCATATTTAAAAGACCATGTGTGAGTGTGTGTGATAGAAGAAAACATTCCACATAAAAGGGAGATACAAGCCCAATACTGACTTTTTATTCTACTCTGAAAAAAGAAAAATAAAGAATAAATCTAAACATAAAATCAACATTATATTAAGCTCAACTAGAAAGACCTGATCGGGACTTATCTGGTTATAGGATTTACAGTGCAACAGTACCCAGAAGTCTTATCAATGACAGGATTTCAAAGAAACCTTGCCCAGAACCAGTGCCTTCACTGTGTCTATATGTGTGGATTTATGGTTGGGGGACAAGGAGGCATGGGTGGAAGAGAGCGAGGGAGAGATGAAGAGAAAGGGGCAAGAAATTCCAAGGGAGAGCAGCTCCTTTTGTCCACATGTGTTTCAATCTGGGTCCATGTGGTTAATCACCAATCACCCTGTTCTTTTCTCAGGCACTCACCCAGCCGGCCGGCGGTGGGCTGGGGGCGGGGGGCGGGGTGCATTTTGCCTCTTTAAGAGATTAAGGAGCCACTTGGTCTTACTGCTCTAACCTGTCCTCCTTGGGACCACATATTAACAGATAGCACTGCAGAAGGGCTCTCTTTAGAAGTTTGCTGCGGGGATGACAAATTAACCCAGCAGGGTGTCCCACACATCTATCTCAGTACAAATTATTAGTGTAATAGAGCTTTTAGTTATGCATTTATCTAGTAATTATTGAACGGTTACACAAAACCAAGCTGAGCAGCCACGGCCCTTTATGAGGCTCGCTCGGTGGGTGGCCTTACAGTTAATTTAGGGTACTTCTCCACTAAGCAGTTCACTTGCAGACAAATTAGCTAAACAGCCTTCTCCTTTAAATATTTTCCATGTCACAGTGAAACTCTTTACAATACAATAAAGGTACAGTTTTAATTACACGCTTCCTGACTTTTGTTTAGTTGTAGTTTTAAAACATTTGCTGGCACTGTTTTTTCCTTTGGCTGGGTAGTAATAGCTGGCTGTAAGTATCTGGCTAATGAATTTAATAATTTCCTGAACTGGGACTTAAAGGGCCTTTGCTAAAAAGCTGCTTTTCCTCTTTACCATCCAGTTCCTTCAAATCCCATCAACGAGGGTTCCCATTAGGCCCGGCACCGGCACTTGAGCTAACCTTGCCCAGTGTTCACAAGCCCTCTTATTCTCTTTTCAGTGCTCCTCATAGGTGGTACTTGTTAGGTCTGTGATGCCTGCATTTGAAAGTCAATTCTGGCAATTCTGATTGTCGAAAGACAACGTAATGTTTTCTCAAATGACATACTCCAATAATAAATAAACACTTTGCATCTGTTGGCAGATTATTTCAGCACCTTGTTAGCAACAGGTACTTAATTGCTTCTCATTTTCCTGAGATGATTCAATTGCACTAAACCAGGAGAGACAAATTAAATTCAGCTCCACTGAAAGGAGCACTAGTGTGTTCTACAACTAAGTTAAAAATATTTCCTAAGAGGCAAAGGAGTCTTTGATACAAGAAAGCTAAACGAACCAACTGCTTAGGTAGTGGGTGTATGCCAAGGAAGGATGCCAAGGTCATGAGAGTGATGGAGCACCAGGGACTTCTTCCTTCTTTAGGGTCCTTCATTTGGGCAGAAACGTTTATAATACCACAGCAAATATTCCATAAAAAGAGGATCAAATCATTCTGAGCTCAGCATTTCTCTTAATGTTCATGAAAATAGAAGCTCTGAATTAAAACTGAGTAAATGTATGGATGTGAGAGTTGAACCATGAAGAAGGCTGAGCATCAAAGAATTGATACTTTCAAATTGTGGTGCTGGAGAAGACTCTTGAAGAGTCTTCTGGGACAGCAGGTAGATCAAACCAGTCAATCCTAAAGGAAATCAGTCGTGAACATTCATTGGAAGGACTGTTGCTGAAGCCCAATACTTAGGCCACTTTCTGACTCACTGGAAAAGACCCTGATGCTGGGAAAGATTAAAGACAAACGGAGAAGGGGTGAGCAGAGGATGAGATGGTTAGATAGCATCACTGACTCAAAGGACAAGAATTTGAGCAAACTCAGGGACTGCCAGTGGAGGACAGAGGAGCCTGGCATGTTCGGTTTATAGGGTCACAGAGGATCAGTCAAGACAGTGGCTAAACAACAACAAGTGTATATCCAGCATTTATTCACTATGCTATGCAATCTCCCTAAATGCTGTGAAATACATACATTTCAATATGGTATTATTATCACACAAGGAGGACGGAAAGAACCACCTGTTATTTCCAAACTTTCAGTTTGCTGTCAATCAAACCTATGTGCTCATTCAACCTACTAAGTGCTTTGCTAACGCCAACCACGAGGATGGGAGATACAGAATCTCGGGAGGAAGAATAAAGACGTGGTCCCGTTCTAATGGCCCTGCCATCTAGGGATGACTGAGCCTTCCCACTATTCCTCTCCTTCCTTCTCTATTATTGTCTTTGAATCTCTGGTCTTCCAACCTTTCCTGGTGACCTCAACTTCCTGGAAAGTTATCTTATTCTCGTAATTCTCTGCAGTGTATTATCTTCAGCCAAACTGGGAGAGACTATTGACTTCATACCCTCACATGTCTCATCATTAAAGGCAAGATCCTTGATTGGGCCACGAGGATCCTGGATTTAGAGAGGTTCATAGAGCATGTAAGTGTCTGAACAGAAACTGGCAGGATTCTTTGAAAGCTGCACAATGTGTCTTATGGCTATTGTTTTAATACATACTGCGCATGTCTTCAAAATCAGGGCCATCTGCGCATGTCTTCAAAATCAGGGCAATCTCTAAAGCCCCTTCATGTGTGTGTGTGTGTATATATATATATGTTTTGACCCATAAAGAAGTGGGGCTTTGGCCATTTGCTCACGTTTTGTATGTCTGGATTCCTCAGTACTTAGTTGTCTAAAAGCACAATGGTTTGCTGTTGCTGCCTGCTTACCACCAGGAGGCACTCTCTTTGAGAGGAGGTAAGTCAGTGGGTAAGTCACACTGTTTGGACTGGCCCCAGTGTCATCTGCCACGGTAGTTCTATCAGGTGGACCAGGATCTTGGCAGCACCCTGGGAGCACCCATCACAATAATACAAGGCTGGCTTTCTTGTCTGCCATCTACTAGGAAGTAAGCAAGTTGAGGCCAGAATCCAAGCTTTATTCCCTACAGTATTCAGCAAGTAGCAGAGCACCTTGTACCCTGTAAGTACTTGATAAATATTTGTGGAAAAGTTAACAGGCCCCTAGACAGTAATAGGAGTCTGCACACTAATTTCAATATTAAAAAAAAAGTCAAAGTGACCTCAAAAGCTATCTTTGAAATGACTTGCACCTAGCAGAAACCCTGCATTTACCAGTAGCAAGGATTCATGGGCTCATAAAAAAAGGTCAAATGATCTGTTTATGGCTGCTATTACAAAAAAAACTCAGTGTGATAATAAGAGTTATATCATACTTATCGAAAGATCTAAATGGCTATGTCATGTCCTTGACTAATAAAAATTGTGAAAACAAACTGTTGAAATAAATGCAGTTGATTTCTCCCAGTAGTGGAGAAAAAGGTAGAAATAGGTTGAAAAAGGCTTAGCACTGGAGGCTAGATTTCTAGTCTTGGCTCTGGCCAACTCAGATTTCGCATTTCTCTGAGTAACGGTAACTATGTTGTTGACTGCTAGCCAGAATATTTTTCTCCTATTTTCCTACTTATAAAACCCCAATTTTATACAGAGCAGCAATGTGCTCTGTCAAATACTTAGATTTTCCAGCCTCCCTTGCAGCTAGAGGTGATCAAGAGGCTTAGTTTTGATCATGCTGAGTAAGAGTCTATGAAAGGTGGCAAAATGACCTGGCAGTCACTTTTGGCTCTTGTCTGCTCCCTTCTTTAAAACGCTTGGAATGCAGATGCATGGCAGGAGGGCAGTGGCTACACTGTGACCATGAGGTCACAGCGTGAGATTGAGAACAATCCACTAAAGCATGGATAAGAGAAGAAATCTCAGTCCTTGACTGCACTCAGATGCCGCCATGACAGTTCTGAACCACATACTCGGTTTTCATTTTCTTATTTACTTATTTATGGCTGTGCTGGGTCTCTGCTGCTGTGAGGACTCTCTTCCTAGTTGTGGTGCGCGGGGGCTACTCTCTAGTTGCCGTGTGCAGGCTTCTCACTGTGGTGGCTTTTCTTGCTGCAGATCACTCACTCTAGGGCATGCAGGCTCAGTAGCTGTGGTTCCCGGGCTCTAGAGCAAGGCTCAGTAGTTGTGGCCCATAGACCTAGCTGTTTCAGGGCATGTGGGATCTTCCCAGACCAGGGATTGAACTCATATCTCTTGCATTGGTAGGCAGATTCTTTACCACTGAGCCACCAGGGAAAACTCCATATGTTTGTTTTAGATTTCCAGTTACTTACAGCCAAACACATTCTTAAGGGATCCAGGAAAAGAATTAAACCAGAAGGCCCCAAGAGTACTTACTATTCTGAAATTCTATGGCTCTAGACGAAGCTCAATTGGTGCTTATTTGTCAATTACTCTCAACCCCTGCTTTACAACATGTATAGTGCAGGTTCCCGACTGCCTCTTGATCCCTAAAGCACAGAGTCACTTTACCTTTGTGCTAAGCATTTAAATTAAGTATCATCTATTATCTCGCTTTTGGAAATAGCAAAGACTTAAAGGCAGAAACATAAGTTTTGAGAAGACAACTTTTAAGAAATTCTAAAATATCTCTGATGAGTACTCCAAATCATTCTCAAAAAGAGTTAGGCCCTTTTAAATCATCAGGTACACCCACAACTCTTAGAAAAGCAAAGGGAAGAAAAAAGAAAAATGATAATTCTTCTTCATTATCATGAAGAAGATGAACTGTCATGATTAAATACTTTACTATGGTTGAAATTTTAAGCACTGCCAAAAGAAAGTCTTCGAAAGCCCAATCTTTCCGTTTAAAGTGCACAGCAACTGTACTAACGTATAATGGAAACTTAATCTCTTCCTCACTCAGTAGGGCATTCCACAGTCTTTAACTTCTTCACCTAATTTTAACTACGTAAGTGTTAGTTACTCAGTCGTATCTGACTCTTTGGACATTATGGACTGTAACACACCCGGCTTCTCTGTCCTAAAATTCTCTAGGCAAGAATCCTGGAGTAGGCAGCCATTCCCTTTTTCAGGGAATCTTTCCAATCTGGGATCAAACCTGAGCCTCCTACATCGCAGGCAGATTCTTTACCATCTGAGCCACCACGTGAGGTGGCAAAGTGTTATCCCCCATGAGATGGCTAAACTGAGGTCACAATGTTAAATGATTTATCAAAGCCATAAACAATGACACCATCAGAGAGGGGGTTCATTTTAAGAAACCACATGCCCCTACCTTCACAAGGGAAACTGGAAAATTAGATTCCAATTTTAGATTAGAAGATTAGAATAACATCAACTAAGAAACACCATAGCTTTTAATAAACCTTACTACATAATCTTGCAAAAGCTTTCTTTGGATGAAAGGCCATGGTTCTTCCTCATCTTGGACATTCCTTATAAAGAAGGGCCATATCAACTATTGTCATATGTCACCCTTACCCCTTCTGAAGCACTGAGAATCTGTCAGTTTCAGGGATGGGATGAATATCTCTTATGTACCTTTTATGCACATCTTGCATACTTTTTATTCATTCAGGTAAAATCTGAGCTCGAAACCCACGGTGTGAGAAACAATGAAGATATCAAAAGGTGTTTATTAGAGATCCTTCCATGACAGAGCTTTTGTTCTAGAGAAAGAACAAGACGTGTACGTGAACTGACAAAGTAAGACCAAGTTGGTGTAGGGAGTGTGAAGACGTGACGTGAGAGACTCCCAGAGTCTGCAGATTGAGAGATGATGGCAGCCTGGTTGGAGCTGAGCAGACTGCAGGTAGAAAGTGGTACCCGAATTGGTCTTGGGATGGGACCAGTGTGTCCAGTGTGTGGACAGGCAAAGGCAGGAGGACAGCATGATAGCATGAGACTTTCAAAGCCCTGATGAAAATGGGTGACTTAATTGTTTGCCTGACCTGATCATGCCCATGAGTAGATGATTTCATCTACTCCTAAGATAATATAATTCTCTGAGGTTGAGATTAGATCCTCAATTTATAGATGAGGAACCCATCGCTCAGAGAAGCGATGTGCCAGGTTCACACAGCCGGTAAAAGTGGTGGAAATGGGATTCAAACACCAGTCCATCCCACCTCCAACCCTAGCTTCTGTGCTCACTCCCCTCGAGGCTCTGTGTTTCCTGCCTCAGCTTTGCAATCATCAAAGAGAGGTTTCCTGTGTAAAAGGTGGCCACCAAATTTCCAAACATAGCTAATTTTTGCAGTGAAAAATAGGACCATTGCTTGTTTTCAATGAATTTGGTGAATTCATTGAAATTTGAGGTGGATTTGCTGTTCTGTAGCTCTTTTAGCACCCCACTCCAGTACTCTTGCCTTGAAAATCCATGGATGGAGGAGCCTGGTAGGCTGCAGTCCATGGGGTCGCTGGGAGTCGGACACGACTGAGTGACTTCACTTTCACTTTTCACTTTCATGCACTGGAGAAGGAAACGGCAACCCACTCCAGTGTTCTTGCCTGGAGAATCCCAGGGACGGGGAAGCCTGGTGGGCTGCCGTCTATGGGGTCGCATAGAGTTGGACACGACTGAAGTGACTTAGCAGCAGCAGCAGCAGCAGCAGCTCTGTTAGCATACCACCTCAGGTCTGGGCACTGGGGTATATTACACAGCTACTGTCTACTGATTGGTGTTTGTCTAGTTGAGGTATTCCCATGAGGAATTTTAAGGAAGGCAGCAGAAGTCTTACAATCTAGGTGCTATCCAGAGGTGACTATACCATGTGACTCTGAATAAGACTACAGTTTACATCCTCCCCAGTGCCCCAGGATCCTGATAAAGGACACACCTTTCTCTTCTTCCTGGCCTTTTTGAAGTCTGATCATCTATCTGGATTCTCTAATGATTTACCATTTCAGATTGTAATAAGAGAAAGTGAAAGTGTTAGTCGCTCAGTTGTGTCTGTCTCTTTGCGACTCCATGGACTGTAGCCCGCCAGGTTCCTCTGTCCATGGGGTTCTCCAGGCAAGAATACTGGAATGGGCTTGCCATTTCCTTCTCCAGAGGATCTGCCTGACCCAGGGGTCGAGCCTGGGTCTCCTGCACTGTGGATGGATTCTTTACCATATGAGTCACCAGGGAAGCCAAGCCTCTCCTTCCAATAAAAAGAACATGTGAGGTTGAATTCTCCTTAATGTACATGCCACATTTATTCTACACTGGCTCCCTCTGCCAGACTCTCCTTTTTTAAATCCAGCCTTATCTTCCTAAAACATCAACTCTTAGTCCCAGATGTGATGTCATTCCAAGCATTAGCTTTCCAACCAGTTCACAGAAGGATAAGAGGGAATATGATACCTATAGTGAGTATGTTTTAAATAACAAGTGTCTAACCACCAACCTTTAAAAAGGTCTTAGCCCAACAGGGTCTTATGTTAAGCTATCTCAACTCTGTCATGCTGACCACAAAGATGCCGCTGAAGTATTTCATACCAACTACCCCACTTCCCTTCACCAGACCTCTAAGTTGGGCAGGATGTAATAAGAATGGGTTCCTGAGTAGATTTCCCAGAAAGGAGACCTGAGGATGCTGTGAACCATATTGAAGTCTGGTGAAAAAATTCTTTGGAATTCCATAATTGTTCCATAATTTTTAAATTGGGCATCTTTCTCTTTTCCTTATAAACAATTCCATGAGTATGAACAGAAGACCAAAACTCACAGTTCTGTAGAATAAGAAGGTCCCCTCTGATTCAACTCAGTGTGGATCATTTTAGCAAATGTGATTAACTGTTTAGCAAGAAGAAGCTCCCAATCATGGCACTTATGGGTAAGTGCTAGAATCATTTCTAGATCTATAGTTTTAAGGCAAGACATATAGAAAGCATTCAGTATTTACTGAATAAATGATAACATACGCACATTGCCTTATACCCCTCAGAGTCTCTACAAATATTGTTTTATTGTAGTTTCTGTGTAAGAATGTGAGGTTGGGAGAAAAAAAAATTCCTTCAGCAGTACTGCTGCTGCTGCTGCTAAGTCGCTTCAGTCGTGTCCGACTCTGTGCGACCCCATAGACGGCAGCCCACCAGGCTCCCCCGTCCATGGGATTTTCCAGGCAAGAGTGCTGGAGTGGGGAGCCATTACTACTGTCCCCATTTTATTGGAGAGGACATTAAAAAATTCAAATGATAAGCAGAAATGGAAAGAGGCAACTTAAAAAACTACCCTGATTGCTGGCGTTGCTGCTTCCTAATCCTGGTGTACCAGGAGTCTTTTCTTCGCTTGGAATGTCCTCTATTCATCTAAGTGACTTTAAAGATTTGACTTTGACAATATCTACCATTTGAAGGTTCTTTAGGTGATATAAAGTGAAAAGTGTGCATTCCACAACATATTCTAAATGCTTATTTTTCTGTACTGGACAATACGCTCTATGAGGACAGGAACCACTGAATACCCAGTGTCTGCCCAGTGACAAGCACTCAGTAAATCCTTGATTGATGATGAAGGAACCTCTACAGTTCACTCCAGAGTTTCCTACAGAAACCCTCTGCTTTTAAGATCCATGTAGCACTTAGAACATGTCAGCCTGGTCATAAAAAGATGAGAAACATACAGGCCTTATCTCCCTGAGACCAAAAATCTTCTGACTAAATCTTCGTATCTCTTACCTCCCACCACAGTTTCAATGCTTAACGAATGCTGACAACGAAAATAATATCATCACACTGCCCCATTCAAAGAGATTCATTCTGGGAGCACATAATTTCATTCAGATGCAAGGTTTTCAAATTGGGGGGAGGGTAATGCACGTATTTTTCACTCTTACACACAAGTGAAATAATTAGAACACTTAAAGTTCCATCAATGATCACAAGATCTTTAAAGATGGGGCAAGTGAGCTTTCATAATTGTGGATAGACACTGCTTCATATAATAGTCAAAATACTTATTTTCTTCAAAGTGATTTCTACACATGTACATTGGCCAGCCCTCTAAACTGCTATATTTCCCTGAGATGTACACAGAGTATTCATAAAGGGATTCAGATTTGTGGGACTCACATTGAGATTAATGCAAGAAATACCAGTTTCTCCAGGCGTATGTCAAAGTAGACAAGAGACCATAACTTTCTAGGATGTTTTATGATAGCAGCTGGTAGATCACAAACTTACCTAAACAAAAATCTGATGGAAGAAAGCAAACGTGGTTACAATTATTCATACTCCTACTGTGGGAGTTTCATAAACAAACTAATAAATATTTTCATCTTGCAACAAGATCAAGTTAAGTGATTTGCTGACATTCTCTTGAGGTTTAAAGCTTGTCTTTAATGTGAAATACAAATCATATTTCTTGTGGACACATTTTAATAATAAACTTAAAAGCACACGAGACAAAAATAATGAAAACATTGCAATGAAAACCAGACAAACTATCTACCACTTCAAAAGGAGTGAATGAAGATGGCTCGTCAACACGGTGATGCAAATAACCTGAATGCAAAATGCCACATACTGAAATCAGGTTTCAAGAAAGGGGGTGAGAGAATGAAAATAAACTCACCTAACACACACATACACACAAACACACACACAGGCACACACAAGTGCCCCTCTCATACAATTTCTAAGATAAGGAAGCGTTAGTTGCTCATTAGCATCCAACTCTTTGTGACCCCATGGACTGTAGCCACAAGGTCCCTCTGTCCATGGACTTCTCCAGGCAAGAACACTGGAGTGGGTAGCCACTCCCTTCTCCAGAGGGTCTTCCCAACTCAGGGATCTCCCAGACAGCAGGCAGACCCTTTACCATCTGAGCCACCAGGAAAGCCCTTAAGACAGATTTGATTTTGGTTAATTCAAACTACCTCCCACCTCTTTGCAACATCCCACCAGCAAAGAAAGAGGTAAGGATCAGGGTTTGATACCAAATCCCTTGGGTCCCTACAATTCCAAAGCAGTCCCCGAGGATAAGAAACTGGAACACTCACTTCCTTCAGAACTACTCTGGGGGAGTCCTCGTTGTCTCTCATTTTACTACTCTCGTTCCAAGGTCATGAACTAAGCACAATCAAGGGTGCAGGCGGAGCAGCTCACCTCTGGGTCCTGTAATGACGGGTCGGTGATGCTGTGTGAATGCCGTTCCCAGGGAGGAGGTCTGTGAAGGGGAGGGGCTGCTGAAACCAGACTTCTCCGACTTCTTCAGTGTGGTTGGAGATGGCATTCCTGGCAGGAAGGATGAATGGATAAGCACACTTAAGTCACAGAACACAGCTTATGCAACCTACAAGATCAAACTTAAAAGAATTAAAAAAAGAAATCTACCTGCGAATGGAAAAGTTATTTTGAATTGGTTTGAATTTGTCATAGAAACAAACAGGTAACAGAAGGGTCCCCTGATGTCAGCAGATAGTTGATTTTAACTTACTCTCCTAAATCACAGCCCATCTGAGGGCTTCTGATCTCTAATTATGGAACACCACTTTCCCAGTGCTTCCTGAAAGTTGTCATCTGGGCCAGAGGCCTCTGGGACCATTCATAGAGACGGCTATAGCAGCATATGAGGATTCGTATGCAATCATTTCATCTGCCCGTTACTTTACTTCAGTGCCAAGGCACATTTTATACAATTTAGCTGTTTTAACATTTAAATAACCCTCAACAATGGTAACTCAGTTGTTCACTCAGTGAATAATTTATAGTGGAAAAAAAGAAAAGGTAAAAATTAAACAATAAAAATTAAATGGTTAAAGATGTCATAGCCAATGCAAATAATATTGTAAAAGAATAATGACAATGGAAAGGTATTTAATGACACAGGATAAAGACATAGCAAGCCATTACAAAATGGGATATTACACTGTGATGCCATTTTAAAATGTATTTCTATGTACAGAGAAAGAACTGCAAAGAAATATGCATACACTATAATAGCAGTTCTCTTTGCATGTCGGATTTGAGTGATTATCCCTGCTTTTTTCTGCTTGTTTTTTTTCCTATGATGAACATATATTACTTTATTTTAAGAATATATAATAAAAGTTTGTTTTTAAAAATAGTATTTGTACTATAGTCTAAGCTTTTCATAGCATTTCCAGCATAGCAAATGCTCTAGGAAGAAAATCAGGCAAAAATCGTCCCCTGTAATTACTGCATGTGTGACGTTCTCAGCAACCACACTGACACACACAGCTAGAGGCATCTATCAGTTTGGTAGGGTGCCGATTAAAACCATGAAAACTTGCATGTAAAAATAAAGGAAATGATTCCTAGTCTCCACATCACAGGACAAATTTGGGCTCTTTTAACTTTGCAGTACAAAATTGGTCTGATTTCATGTCAAAGAACCAAATCTCATTTCACTTATATATTTATATGTATTATGCTCTGTCTATGGCCAGAGAATTATTTGGATGACCTGGAAAAGTAAATAATAAAAATAATAATGATACTAGCATGTAACTGTTATCAAGTAGTTGCTAAGTATCATTACTATTCTAAGCGCTTTGTAAGTATAGATCTGTTCAGAAACTTAGCTAGTTTGGCCTATGTCTAAACATGTCCTTATTTCTGACCACAGATTTCCTTAATGAGATTCTACAAGACAACCTTCAAGTGTCACTACAGATTCTGTAAGAACAGAGACCAGGCCTGCTTTGCCTGCTTCTATTTTCAGGCTATCTGACAAACAGTCTAGAACATACCAAGTGGCCTGAAAAGATATGTCAACTATTAACACTTTTACAGTTCTCAGCTTTATCTGCGGCTTTACTAAGAGATGCCTGGACAGAGCCAGACTTGGGGTTTTAACCCCAGGAAAGAAACAAACTGCAAATTGTAAGTAAATCTGCATAGACAGACAAGGACAACATGAAGTGGCGTGTGATTTTCACACAAACTAGACAAATCAGGATCAGATCCATTCTAGATCAATATCTATGTGACTTGAATTAGAAACAAGTCACTAAGTGACTTTAGCTGTATTTGTTTGCTCACTGAATCAGTAACCAAAGTCATGTCATGCCAATGTCCTAACATCATTAGGATGAATTGAGATTTTGGGTTAACGTTCACTGCAAGTAACCTAACCTAAGGTATCGTCATGAGAAGAGATTTCAAATTTAAAAATAAAAAGAAAGGAATACAAAGCTCCAAATGTAAACAAATCTCCCAATTCATTCAAACTTCTGTGCAAACACATTTTAAGGCTTCCAACCAGTCCACTGATTTAAACTCAGCCAAATGCCTGAACTATGTGTCATAGAGCAGAAATAGAATAGAAAATGAAAATGTCAAAACTTTTAAGATGGCAGGATTTTTTTCAGATGATGGAATTGATGAAATGCAGTATCTGAACTAATCTTATTAAAGAAAGCAAATGGTTCAACTCAAGGAAAAGCTGTCATTTCTTTGAAAAGTTCATGTTTTCCAACCCATGCCATTCTAAATAGGGCAGAAACGCTGACATGCTTTAAACACACCAGTTCCACTCTTAAAAGGGGGAGGGAAATTATATTTAGATGATACACATCAAGATGATGAAGGTGGTAAATGGATTCAAAATGATCAAAATTCAAATCCTCTTTAAAAGGGTTAAACTGAGAAGAAATACTGTGTGTACATGAAGAACAAGCCAAACTCTGTATAATCTTCTAAATTTATCACAGCCAAGTAATATGAACCCCGAGACTGTCATGAATCTCAAAATTACTTTATGTTTTCAATTTTTAAAGACTCATACTGAGCACTTTTCCTTATTATATATTTTAATATTTTCTCCATATGCATAATGTATGTTTTGGTTAATTTGCTCTGTATACTTAATTGACCAAATGAAGTTTCAAAATGCTAGTCAACTGATTTCTGTTTAAAGCTAGACAACATTAATCCTAGTTTTTCTTTCTGAAATCAAATTTGGTTTCTGTATGTTATGTTAAAAATAAACTCCTTGTTAAAATTTCTTTTACCAAATAGCTATACAACTGTTATACAATTACTGCACAGATGAATGACTGATGAGCTTTCTCTTAATGAGTCAAAACTTTCATTTCAATATATTTTTTAGAAGTATCAGATTTTTTAAAAAAGATGATGATGTAATGCTACACATTTCTCTGGAACAAACAAAATATTACTTCAAAGTTCTTTTTGATATATAAAAATAAAGAAGTTTAGCTGGATTTAGAAAAGGCAGAGGAACCAGAGATCAAATTGCCAACATCCACTGGATCATCAAAAAAGCAAGAGAGTTCCAGAAAAACATCTATTTCTACATTATTGACTATGCCAAAGCCTTTGACTGTGTGGATCACAATAAACTGTGGAAAATTCTGAAAGAGATGGGAATATCAGACCACCTGATCTGCTTCTTGAGAAATTTGTATGCAGGTCAGGAAGCAACAGTTAGAACTGGACATGGAACAACAGACTGGTTCCAGATAGGAAAAGGAGCACGTCAAAGCTGTATATTGCCACCCTGCTTATTTAACTTACATGCAGAGTACATCATGAGAAACGCTGGGCTGGAAGAAGCACAAGCTGGAATCAAGATTGCCAGGAGAAATATCAATAACCTCAGATATGCAGATGACACCACCCTTATGGCAGAAAGTGAAGAAGAACTAAAGAGCCTCTTGATGAAAGTGAAAGAGGAGAGTGAAAAAGTTGGCTTAAAGCTCAACATTCAGAAAACGAAGATCATGGCATGCGGTCCCATCACTTCATGGCAAATAGATGGGGAATCAGTGGAAACATTGGCTGACTTTAATTTGGGAAGCTCCAAAATCACTGCAGATGGTGACTGCAGCCATGAAATTAAAAGAAGCTTACTGCTTGGAAGGAAAGTTATGACCAACTTAGACAGCATATTAAAAAGCAGAGACATTACTTTGTTAACAAAGGTCCATCTAGTCAAGGCTATGGTTTTCCAGTAGTCATATATGGATGTGAGAGTTGGACTATAAAGAAAGCTGAGCGCCGAAGAATTGATGCTTTTGAAGTGTGGTGTTGGAGAAGACTCTTGAGAGTCCCTTGGACTGCAAGGAGATCCAACCAGTCCATCCTAAAGAATATCAGTCCTGGGTGTTCATTGGTAGGACTGATGTTGAAGCTGAAACTCCAATACTTTGGCCACCTCATGCGAAGAACTGGCTCATTGGAAAAGACCCTGATGCTGGGAAAGATTGAGGGCAGGAGGAAATGGGGATGACAGAGGATGAGATGGTTGGATGGCATCACCGACTCAATGGACATGGGTTTGGGTGGACTCCAGGAGTTGGTGATGGACAGGGAGGACTGGTGTGCTGCAGTTCATGGGGTCGCAAAGAGTCGGACATGACTGAGCGACTGAACTGAACTGAGCCTGACTTTATCAGGTGAGTCCTTCAAAAGAAGGATTAGAAGTCAGAGAGAGTCTCCTGCTTACTTTGAAAAAATAAGCTGCCACATGGTAAAAACGACCTGTGAGAGGGCCACATGGCAAGGAACTGTAGGGACCTCGAGGGGCTAAGTAGGGCTGTGACTGACAGAGGGCTTTAAGGAAGCTAGAACCTTAGTCTTAAAGCTGCAAGGAATAGAATTCTGCCAAATCATGTGTTGGGATTGATGTATATAAAATACTAGGTGTAAAAAATAGATAGCAAATGGAAACCTGTTATAAAGCACATGAAGCTCAGCTCAGGGCTCTGTGATGACCTAGAGAGGGTGGAATGGGCAGTGTGGGTGGGAAGTTCAAGAGGGAGGGATCTACGTATACATATGGCTGGTTCACTTCATTGCACTGCAGAAACTAACACAACATTGCAAAGCAATTAAAAAGAAAAAAATACTTTCTCCCCCCCACACCCATCCTGGAGAAAACCCTAAGCGAAAGGACTTTGGCCTGGACAAAATTTTGATTGTAGTCTTGTGAGTCCCTGAGTAAAGGAACCAGTTAAGCAGCATTCAGACTCTTGACCCATGGAAACTGTGAGATAATAAATGTGTGATGTTTTAAGCTAAACGTGGTAATTTGTTACACAGCATTAGCAGACGAACATGATATTAATATATAAGATATTAAAATATAACAAGTTGACCCTAGTAATATGTAATTAAAGATGCCTGGTGCTAAGTCATTTCAGTCGTGTCCGACTCTTTGCGACCTCATGGACTGTAGCCAGCCGGGCCCCTCTGTCTGTGGGACTCTCCAGTCAAGAATACTGGAGGTTTCCATGCCCTCCTCCAGGGGATCTTCCGACCCAGGGATTGAACCCACATGTCTTACATCTTCTGCATTGGCAAGTGGGTTCTTTAACACTAGCGCCACCTGGGAAGCCCATTAAAGAAGCTTACTATGCACTAACTAATCTCTAGAAATCCAGAATTTTTCAATATTTTTAATGTCTGTTCTAGTAATGAGGTTTTCCATTAGCCTACGCTCACCCAGAGAAAATGGTTAAGACATCTTCTTAGGAAAGAGGCTTAAAGTTATTTCTAGTGGTGTAAGCACTTTGGAAAATTTCTATTTTCTCCTGATTATTTCAGGAAATAACAATAATAAAATGTGATCAAATGATATGAAGAAACTCAAAATAATTCTGGAGGTCTCTTATAACCAATCAAGAGTTTTGGGGGGCGGTAACTTTTTGCTGCAACCTGAAATGAAAAAAGAATATACAGGAGAAAAATCATAATCAATATTAACTCCCCCTCTCTCCTGAGTCATGAGATTACCACACACTTTGACCAAGAATTTTATAGTGACAAGAAGCAACTACTACAGGAATGAGAAGAAAGTATAATAATGCTGTTCTCTGCTTGAGAAAGCTTCTAAAATGAGATATTTTTGAGTCAAGGAGCTACAACATTAGTGGGAAAGGGGGAAGAAAGAGATCACAATAACCTATAATTATTCCACTGACCATAGAACACCATGCTAGATTTTTAAAAGGAGGCAAAAAGTCCGGGTTAGTGCTTAATTTGTTAGAGTACTTAGTCAAAAATCCAACTGTCCTGTGAAACTTATCCCTGTTTAATGTTGTTCCAGACAGCAGGACCTTATCTTGTCTGTCGCTGGAGTTTGGGTGATGTAGTTCCAGTTGTCAGAAAAGATTTAACTGGTATATGTTTCTTTCTTCAAAGTATTAAAGTTGAGAACAGAAAAGTTAGGGGACTTCCCTAGAGGTCCAGTAGTTAAGATTTCGTGGTCCTCCTGTAGGGGACAAGGGTTTGATCCCTGATCAGGGAACTAAATCCTACATGCCACATGGCCCGGCCAAAAAAAAAAAAAAGGAAAGAAAGGTTAGTTTTAATACTGTTCATTTAGACTCACAATCTGTTTGGGAGAAGCTCTGGAAACCGACAAACTCTGCACTTTCATTTTAAAATCCAACATATAAGCTGGTTAGAGAGGACCACTAAATGCTGCTTAAGTTCGGTTGTTCATGTTTGACTTCAGACATTCTCCTGTTTGCTATCATGATCGAATTCCCAACAACCCATCTTTACTGCTTTACCAGAACAACTATTATACTAAATCTAAAGGCTATTAGAAGCCTTCATCCACCGAGGAGCCTCAAGAGAGCCACAAGGCAGCTAAAAAGATGCCATCAAATTCCTACATATTGATCATTTCCAAAAATCAGGCTGAGAATAATAAAAGTCACAAATGACAGAGTCCTGCTATGTACCCTGTACTTACAAATCCTTATGTCTTTGTCTCAGAATGGTAGGTATTATTATCCTACCTACCTCTAACGTAGTGTCACAGAAAGTAGGGATCAAGGATATCAAGCAACTTGCTCAAGACCATACAGCCATTCTTTTCTGTACACCTGTAACTAGCACATCACTGTTAATCAACCACACTGCAATATAAAATAAAAATTAAAAGATACAGCCATTAAGTGATCATTCTGACCCAGGTCTCTCAGGTTCTGAAGCTTGTATTGTTTTGTTAAATATCATACTCCCTCCTGTAGTTTCCCTTGTACACTGTAAAAACAGTGTCCTATTTAAGGCAACAAAATACAGTTGAACTTTCTGATATCCAAAGAAAAGTGATTATCAACTGCAAAAGAATATGCAAAATATTAAAATGACTCTGAAGTACAGTACTAAGAATCATCTTGTCTTATATACCAGAGGTTTTACTTGGCCTTAGTAGGAATCAGTTAGGATTTTATTAAACATCCTGAATATATTACCAGTAATTCTAACACAGAACCTCCAAAAGAAAAATATCACACAGACTTAGAAGTCTTCTAACAGATAATAGATGTTAAGTTCTAAAACAGCAAATATATACACATTAATATATACAACAGGCCTCTTCCCTATTCAACACCTTGTTTTCTCAATAGCCTCCTGCAGACATTAGCAGAAAGGATCACAATTCTTCTTTTAAGAGTCATTGATAAACTCCAAGCCTAGTCTATATGATAATGCAGAAATGCCTCACTTAATCAAAAGTATGTGGCTAACACACACAATTATTTAAAATTCAGTAAGTCTTGACATCAAGGGAGACCTCTGAGCTACTAACATTGGTGTCAAAGCAGGTAACTAAGTAGAGGCATTTCACTCATAGGAAGTGCAGTTTTACAGAAACTAAGAGAAGTATTTCAAGAAGACAGTTGTGACGAGTGAGGTGAGTGCTGTTGAGAGGTCAAGCATAATGAGAATAAACGAGCTCTGTAAGAGTGAGGAGCATGGAAGATGGGTTAGAATGGCCTGCAAAAATCAACAGGAAGGGAAGAAGCAGGACAATCGGTATAGTCAATTCTCATGAAGTTAGTTTGTAAAGGGAAGCAGACAATTAGGGTAGTAGCTTTAGGAAGAAGTGGGGAAGCAGTGGGAGACAGTAAAGCATGCTGGCCTACTGATGGAAGTGTCCAGCAGATGGGGAGAAGGCCGTGGCTTAGTGGGAGGATAACTGAGCGAGCGAAGTCCCAGAGAGGGTGAGAGGCCACAAGATTAGTACGTGGAGGAGCGAGCCAGGATTTGGACTGAGCTAGCCAAAGCCCTTCCTCCCTTCAGTATACTATTTCACCCAGGTGCCCACTTCTGAACAAAGTTCCCATTACTGCTACACACCAATCACAGGCTGGTTTAAAAGAGAGCTTATTAATGGTATGCAAACATTTTTCTCCAGCCTAAATAACATGCTAACTGCCATCCTGACTGTTGTCTCTACATTTGGGTCTTCAGATTCCCTTCTACCTCCAGGTCTCAGTGTGGGGAATGGATACACCAGTCACGGCCGTCAGACTAATGTTGTCAGCATAAACTGCAGTGCCACTTCTCAAGCACAAAACAAAAGCTGAGGACCAGCACTCTATCTCGCAAGTCACCTACCACCAGCAGATTTACACCCAGACGCTCAGCTTCTAGATGCAGAGCACTGTCCCAGTCTCTAGCCCCCCCAAGCAAGAACAGAACCATTATAGGGCCATTTCAGCTAGACTTTATATGAGATCATCTCCAAGGGTGATGCTAAATAAAGACTGTAATTGGATAGATTAATCCCACAGTCAAAGGACCATCCTGTTTTGTGGCTATCAACACATGCTGTGTGATAGGAGGAGTTAGTTCAAGATACTGGTATTCACCCTAGATTTGTGTCCTAATGGTAAAACCCATTAGGGTTCATTCTAAAGTAATTTAGTATGATTAACACACTCAACAATACAAAAAGGTAAAACATTCAGACTATTTTGACTTTTAACCTTTTTCAGTGAATAAAAATGTTTTAAAATCATTTTTATGATGGAGAGAATAAAATGAAAGTTACTATAGCTTCTGAGGTGTATCCTCCTTGTTCTATATGCAACCATTTAAAATGAGCTAAAAGGACCCCCCCCCCAAAGAATTATCACATCATAAAGAAGTTCAGGTAATTTAAAAGGCTTGGACACAAATGATTTCTTCAGTTTAGAAAAAAAATGGGAGAATGGAGTACAAAATTATATGGATAATTCAGGAGAAAAGAAATGATGAGTTCGCTAATGTATTCCAAATGTTCACTTGTTAAGTGAAAATTTACAGCCAGAGAGAGTGAAGGATACACACAAGGAAACTGCTAAGTCACTTCAGTCGTGTCCGACTCTGTGTGACCCCATAGACGGCAGCCCACCAGGCTCCCTGTCCCTGGGATTCTTCAGGCAAGAACACTGGAGTGGGT
Organism: Bison bison bison; assembly: GCF_000754665.1. NCBI lineage: Eukaryota > Metazoa > Chordata > Mammalia > Artiodactyla > Bovidae > Bison > Bison bison. The sequence goes on from NW_011494529.1 coordinate 2,431,432, forward strand.
TGCCATTTCCTTCTCCAATGCATGAAACTGAAAAATGAAAGTGAAGTTGCTCAGTCGTGTCCGACTCTTAGCGACCCCATGAACTGTAGCCTACCAGGCTCTTCCATCCATGGGATTCTCTAGGCAAGAGTACTGGAGTGGGATGCCATTGCCTTCTCCGCACCATACAAAAAAAAAATCTGGTTCCTGAGCCAACAATAAAGTCTCATGACTTCTGAGATTTCCTTTCCTTTCAGGGTAAATACAGACACCCCACTGTCAGGATGCTGTTGTTGTTCGGTTGCTCCGTCATGTCTGACTCCTTGTGACCCCATGGACTGCATCACGCCAGGCTGCCCCGTCCTTCACTATCTCTCAGAGTTTGCTCAAACTCATGTTCATTAAGTCAATGATGCCATCCAACCATCTCATCCTCTGTCGCCACCTTCTCCTGCCCTCAATCTTTCCCAGCATCAGGGTCTTTTTCAATGAGTCAGCTATTGCATTTCATATACTTACAAGTTGGAGATTCCCTACCCATCCTATCTTCTCCCTAACCATCTCACCCTCTCCCATGTATTCAGGGCAGGATTGATTTTGGCTCAACACAGCACTCACACACATTCACAGAGGACTGAGAATGAAAAAGAAATTACTGAGAAAACTAAACTATTTTCTTTGCATGAAAAAATAGTACAATATAGCATAATGTTTTATTCATTCTGCCTAGATACCCAGATGAAAAGTAAAAAACTCAATCATACATATGTTTGGTTTATATCTGCTCTGTCCAATATGGTAGCTACTAGCCACATGTGGTTACTTAAATTTAAATTAATTAAAATTAAATGAATTAAAAACTTCAGTGGCTCAGCACAGCCACATTTCAAGTGCTCAATGGCCTTATTTGGCTAGCTGTTACAGTATTGGACAGTGCAGAGTTAGAACATGTTGCATCACTGCACACAGTTCCATTCGACAGCTTTGGTCTATATGCCACCAAATAATCTTTTAGATTTTTGGTCCTGCTGTAGAACAGCAGATAAATCTTACTTTGATATATTTTATCAGCATGTTTAACCCTCTTTTAAATTGTAAAAGCAAAGCACATGCACTATACATGAGTTGCATAAAGGGAAATAAAAAAACCTAAACAAATGCCTTTTCCTCTTTATCTTCAACAAGCTGAGGGTAAGCCAGTGCTCAAACTTGGTCAATAACCTTTTAGAGACTTTTCTCCACTCACAATATTCATTTAGATGATGTGGAGTTAAGTGTTTATCAAAATATGTTCACTCTGTCAGTTAAAACATGATTGAAAGCTTGGATTTTAAGGTGCCTGCTGGTAGAATTTAATTTGTAAGAGATGCACAGTCTGTGACATTCCCTGCTTGGGATATGCCTACACTGGGAATCTATTAAGTCCTAATGTTCCTTGGTTACAAGCAGAGCACCCATCATTTTACTTAAAATCTGAAAACTGATGTGAACATTTCATAAGGGAAAAAAGAAATATAATTTTAGGTCTCTTCAAATTGCTTGAACTGTGAAATCAAGTAATGAACGCTAGAAAAGGTTCTGTCAGCTAGAATCTCAGCTTAGTGTAGTCAGCGTTTTCTTGCTAAACCTTATTATGGCAAAGCATTTGATTTTTCATCTCTGCACTCTGTTCATCTCCACAAATAAACTACTTTGACCTCCACCTGTTATGTTACTTAGTGAAATCTGCCTGCCATCCTTCAATAACCCTATTCTTTGCCTTCAAAGGCCTTTGAGTCGTCGAGAAAGTGGGGAGGTAGAGCCGGGCAATGAACTGAGTGGATAGCACTTTGTAACCATGGGGTAGTTCATAGCTCAGGACACAAGCCACAGGGCAAAAGGAAATGGATTTTTTTTTTTAAGCTATGCCTGGGGATGCTGGAAGGGGGCAATACATTTAATCATTTTAACATTAAAAATTTTCACAGAAACATGCTCTCTTTTGAGCTCTTATTTAAGGCAGAAAACTGGCTTCCTCCTCATAAGAAGACCTCTCTCTAAAAGAGTCATACCTTCATTTCAGAGAGATAAGCCAACAGGTCATTTCAAAGCTTAAAAATACTTAAGCAGGTTTATGATTCTGACAGTTGGCAAAACAAAATGAACTGCTAACCTCAAATGCAGCTTTGTGGATACATAAGGCCCAGATCATTGTTAAAAACTACTAAAACAAACAAAAACATAAAATCAAAAGGAAATAGCTGCATACAACGACACGAGCCGTTTTCAGAAGCAAAACGACATATCAGAAGAGAGGATTCTGTGTAAAGTTGCACTTCTGATGAATGCTACATTCAACAGACAAGATGGTGTCTGTCTAATTACACTGAACACTTATCAGAGCGGGATTAGCAGGATGTTTCTGCTCACTGTCATTCTTTGTGACAACGTAATGATAGATCCGTTTACTTAGGAGTGCAATTATTAAAAACCGTGCTGTTTTCTTAACTGTCTTCATATCTTGGAAATATTTTATTAAAAATTACTTATCTGAATAAAGGGTAAATGCTTGGCAAAGCTTTTCATATCAATTAAGTAAATGAGTAAGTTCCATTCAGTCACAGTCTTCGTTGAGCATCTTATGCGAGTTTGCGGAAACTTGATCACTATAACAATTTTATACTGGAGTTAATGATTCACCCTTTTTTCGCCTTGTCTTATTTGTCCAAATCCTGAAGTTCGGTTTTCACTGAAACTAAAAACTGCTCATGGCCGACATTTTCTCTGGAGTCATGATTTAGCACTTCTCCTTCATATTCACACCTTTTTTTGGAACCCCACACAAGAATCCAATTTTATACAGACAACTCTCCATGGGCCAATCAGAATGGGATGCTAGCAAGATACCATCTTCTGCATCTTTTTCTACTTGAATAATTCACTTTATCCAGTGCCTATTAGGAAAAGGTCTTCATGCACGATAAAACCAAGAAAGCAAACCACACTGGACTCTACAAGTAGGCTGGCTACCTCCCAAGCCAAAGGACTATTTCCATACGTATTTAAACAGACAAACCTAGGTTCCTCTCTCTCTCTCTCTCTTTTTTGATTCCAGTTACCAACCCTCAAATAATAACTGTTGCCAACTGAATGTGAAAAACAACCAAATATATGTACTGAGGGTAAGTTGCTGAACCTCTCCCACAGGGAGAGTTTATTTCTCAGGCTTTGTTCAACTTAAGACAACTATCAATTAGTCCAAGTGGAAGATAATGACATTTATAACAACTTTTCTCTGCAAAAGTCTCCAAATGTGTGGCTAGGATAGAAATTTATGTGACCCAATATAATAATTATGTGTTATAAAGATTTTTTTTTTAAACTAAAGGCATGTTAAGGCTTCAATGCCAATGGACAAACTCATAAAAATATCAAGCACATCAAAAGGAGAAAAACGACCAGTTAAGTCTTTTGAGGATACAATTTCATTTCTAAAGGAAAAAAGAAATCACCCACTGGCAAAAAGAAGTCTTAAAATTAGAAGCAGGTGTCTTTGCTATGAAGTGATAAATATCAAAGAATAGCTGGCCCTGAAAAGTATTCTTATGCATCCCTTATTACTTTTAATCTTCACACGTGTATTTTGACATTAGAACATGAAGTGCTGCTTATGCAAGTACCTAAAGTGTGTTAAAACATGAGGGACACTGCACAGCCATTTTGATAAACTGTCTCTTCGCTCAGGTTCATGAAATGGCTGAAAGGCAGACTGCGGATTCTAATGGGCCTTAAGTCATAAGTAATCATGATATCCTAGAATGCATTCATCTTGGAAGCTCATCACAGTGAAGTGATTTCGGGGTCGACAACTAACACTGCAGAATCATCTGGTGCTGCAGAGGACACTTCAGATTAGAAATGGATATTGGGTTGCCATTCCTTGAAAGTCTAATGACTTGAGTGTGTTTCTAAGGATGCAAATGAAAAAACCTTCACCTCTCCTTAGATACAAAGTGGAAAATCCCTAGAGGTTGGCATGTTCCTTCCAAATGAAGCACAATGAGATGTTTCGAACACATTAAAATGTGGAGGGTCATGTGAATGGGCATTTGCAGCTGTCTCTGGAGCCTGTCTCCATTGTGGCTGGGGGTGCTGGATCACAGCACAGAGTCCCCCACTCCAAACAGACCCAGAGAACAGGGAACCAGAGTAACCCAGGATTTAAAAATCCAAATGTTTCAGAGTGGGGGTTTAATTGTTGCAAAAGGGAGATCAGTAATACTTTGAAGAGGCATGCTGAATAACTGTATTTATTCAGTTATTCTATCGGGGTTTAATATTTCATCAAATTAAAGAGATGCTTTGAAATCAAATGATTTTTTTTTATTTTTACTTCTGAAGTTTTCTCCTGTCCCAGAGACATACTCTGTGACTCGGTACAGGAGAGAACACTCTCCACTTTTAGTACCTACTGATTTACTACGTCAGTGTGAGCGTTTCTTATCATCTTCAAGGATGTAACTCACCCATCATCTCCAAAAGGGTGCCATGTCTTCGATTAACTGATGAGCTTACGATGTGCTTGAAATCCATGGATAGATAGAGTTGGATAAATAGGCACTATTGTAATTCTCTGCTGAGCAGGAAAGCTACTGAGATGCGCACCATTGCATCAGAAACTGCTGGGCTGCGCGGGGCAGAAAAGTTCCTGACTCCTGAGACCTGTGTATGCCTGGACTTTTCTTTCTTTTTGCTCCCATCCCCATAGAGAGCCTCAAACTCAGTACTACACACCAATTTTGTTAAAAACACTGGTGGCCAGAAGAGAGAGAAACTTTTCCCCATATAAACTGACAATATTACACTTGGTTATTTAACATTTAAATAGAATCATCAGTGTGTAGGCCTGCGAGAGGGAAGTTAAGTCTGCAAATAGTATTATTAGTGATCTGTACTTATTATTATTAGTGGTATGTGCATATACGTACAGATATGTAAGTGCTCAAAAATGGACTGCAGCCTATCAGGCTCCTCTGTCCACGGAATTCTCCAGGCAAGAATACTGGAGTGGGTAGCCATTCCCTTCTCCAGGGGATCTTCCTAACTCAGGAATCAAACCTGGTCTCCTGCATTGCTGGCAGATTCTTTACTGCTTAAGCCACTAGGGAAGCCCCAATAAACATTAGCTCTTTCTAATAAAACCACGTATTTAAATTTTTAGCAGCATTCCAATGACAAAATAAAAGTAAATTTATCTTTTATTATTAATCAGAATGTGGTATTACTCATGTCTAGGAAATACCTACATTGTGTTCATAGAACAGATCAGAGGAAGTAGGGACACTAAAGAAGCATTGTTTTTGCTCTTTGTATCAGAGGTGAAAAATACCTTCTGAATCCTACAAATATTTATTAATATGTATTAGACAAATAAAATCTATTAGATATAGAAAAATCAACACAGGAAATTCTTAGGTAAGTCATTATCTATCTACCTATATGTTTGTCTGTCCATATCCTTTGTTTCTTCTCTTCCAACTATACTTTCTGTTATTTTTCCCCTTTGGTGAATTTAATCTCATTGCAGAATAATTTTGTTTCCTCTCAGTAAACACCTGCTTTGATGCCGCCCAATTTCATTATCTGCAAGTTAGAACTGCTTTAGGAAGGGGTTGAGTCCATGGGTGCAGATAGCTAAATTTTTTGCTGGAATGGGCTGGCATTGTGTTGTACCCTTTCTGAGTGTTGCCTACACATCCGCATTCTACCTGTTTTTCAGAGATAAAGAAAGATAAGATAGTTTGAAAGGGAGGAAATGGGGACAGCGTTCACTGACGCTCCTTTTAATAATGGAAAGGCTGATACATCTGCTCTTCAAGCAATTACAGTGGAGGATAGTGGTCCAAGCCAACGAATCAACTCCTAAACTACATGACTTTTAGCACACTCAAGTCCTTGTAGAACTGGGTACTGGTTTAACCAGTTACCGTTCTTCTTTCTCTGGGGTGGAAGGTTTGTCCTATCTATTTTTATATGCCTTCTATCATCTTGCACAGTGCTTCATATATAAGAGATGAAGATATGTATAATAGGCTTTCAATTTAACTTCACAGTATCTTAAACTCACACGGGCATCTCAGCTGGTGCAGCTGGTAACGAACCCCCCTGCCAATGCAGGAGATGCAAGAAGACACGGGTTCAATCCCTGGGTCGGGAAGATCCCCTAGAGGAGGAAATGGCAACCCACTCCAGTATTCTTGCTGGGAGAATCCAATGGACAAAGGAGCCTGGTGGGCTACAGTCAATGGGGTTGCAAAGAGTCAGATATGACTGAGTGTCTGAGCACACATCTTAAACTCACATAGCACTTCAGCATTTTGAAAAAGGGGTATAACATATGTGTAAAGCTTTAAGTTTATAAGTATACTTTACATTTATTAAAAACACCTTTATCTCTGTGCCATGCACAGTACTTTGCACACAGCTGGTGCTTAAAAAATGGTAGCTCCTGTTTTTATTATCATCTCATACGATCTTTTCAAAGCTACGAGTTAGGAAGGCCAGCTGTTTTAAAGAACCCATTGTTGACATACGAGAAAATGAAAATTCAGAGAAGTCATTTGCTAAAAATCCAAGGCTTGTTCATAACAGAAGAATTGGAGGATTTTGAATCTCAATTGTACTTTTCTCCTCTTTAAAATACATGTTATTTCTCTCTTATTTTCTCCCTCCCCAGCAAGCCCATGAAGATTGCTGTGGCTGGGATGAAATTTACTCGAAAGCTCCTCCTTACAATGTGCTAAGTAAGGCCACTTGATGAGCCAGCTCTTTGCCACCTAAGGCACGGGGGCTGTGCTGAAGACAGTGACAGGAGCAGGAGACGGAGGACGATTCCCCACGTAAAGAGAAGGTACAGGATACACTTTTCCTTCCTGCTTTCTAGAATATTCACACAGCTTCGTTTTCAAACATGAAATAAAAAATTTGGAGGCTTGGGTAATTTATTTATTCAGACAAGGCAAGCTAAAATGCAGCATCTGTTTTCCTGGGAGCTTCTGTATTCACAAAATCGTGCATCTGAGTTCTCTGATGCACGTCAAGCTGCACTCATTCACTCGACGAATGCACTCAATCACTGAACAAATGTACGCAGCACTCCACTTCCTGAGCACTTTGCCCTCCTCAAAAGATAAGATAAGACATGTGCGGTTCCCATCTTATTACTTATTCAGTTAGCCAACAAATCTTGATTGAATGGTTATTACCATGTACCAGGTACTTTAACTGGCTTCAGGAATACAACAGTTATTTTTTGGATTGTGCTTTACCATATATCTGACAAACACACATCCACACACATATGGTGTACATGCGTTTACATGGGAAGAGTATTTCTTTTCTTCTAATAGGTAATCTTTTATTAGAATATGTTGTTCTCGCTCCCTTTGTTAGCTTTAAAAAATAGCCTTGATAAAGAAGATATGAACATTTCTGAAGGGCAGTTAAGGAGTGCTCAATTTGTAATATAGTTCATCTCTTATAACCCCGTATTTGGATGAAATTTCTCTGCTAACAGACGGTCACTAGAGAGCAAGAACCCTTGTCACTGCAGTGGTGCTCTCTGGTGCACTGGTCTCTATCCGGCAAGTGCCAATATTAAAGAGGTAATGGGAGACAATGTTGTCACATAATGATGATTTCCCAATGCTCTATAAATGCAGAAGAAAAGCCAAGACATTGATCCTATGGCAGTGTTCTGTAACAGTGACTCTTCCTATTACAGCAGGAGATTGTGGGAGGTTTAATCATCTCCCTTAATATATGCCAGTGTGGCTGAGTGTCCATGATCAATGGACTATTGTTACTAGTCTGCAGCCTTTTTATTGGCATTGATAATGGGCTTCTGCTCATGTGTCTCAGCTACAAGTTTAAGCTGGTAAACTTTCCCCACTCTTACAACTGATGAATGACTATTAGCAGTCAAATTAGGACCAGCGGAGTTGGGAATCAACTGAACTCCATATGGAATATTGAAAACTACAATGAACCAACTTAAGTCTGCAAAATGCAACTGTGTTCCTAGCAGTTGTGACACTTGAACTCTGGTTCTAAATGTCCTGGGCTTCTGGTTGACCCAATGTTTACCAACTACTCTTCTAAAAATACCTTTAAAAATGTATACATTGACTTAATAATTGTGATAAGGACAGTGTATTATTATAGTGCTTAATTTTAACTTTCAAAAATGAGGACTGCTGTGCCTCTGGAAAAGGTCAGTTTTCATTCCAATCCCAAAGAAAGGCAATGCCAAAGAATGCTCAAACTACTGCACAATTGCATTCATCTCACACGCTAGTTAAGTAATGCTTAAAATTCTCCAAGCCAGGCTTCAGCAATATGTGAATTGTGAACTTCCAGATGTTCAAGCTGGTTTTAGAAAAGGCAGAGGAACCAGAGATCAAATTGCCAACATCCTCTGAATCATCAAAAAAGCAGAAGAGTTCCAGAAAAACATCTATTTCTGCTTTACTGACTATGCCAAAGCCTTTGACTGTGTGGATCACAATAAACTGTGGAAAATTCTGAAAGAGATGGGAACACCAGACCACCTGACCTGGTTCCTGAGAGATCTGTATGCAGGTCAGGAAGCAACGATTAGAACTGGACATGGAACAACAGACTGGTTCCAAATAGGAAAAGGAGTACATCAAGGCTGTATATTGTCACCCTGCTTATTCAACTTATACGCAGAGTACATCATGAGCAACGCTGGGCTAGAGGAAGCACAAGCTGGAATCAAGATTGCCAGGAGAAATATCAGTAACCTCAGATATGCAGATTTCACCACCCTTATGGCAGAAAGTGAAGAACTAAAGAGCCTCTAGATGAAAGTGAAAGAGGAGAGTGAAAAAGTTGGCTTAAAGCTCGACATTCAGAAAACGAAGATCATGGCATGCGGTCCCATCACTTCATGGCAAATAGATGGGGAAACAGTGGAAACAGTGTCAGACTTTATTTTTCTGGGCTCCAAAATCACTGCAGATGTGACTGCAGCCATGAAATTAAAAGATGCTACTCCTTAGAAGAAAAGTTATGACCAACCTAGACAGCATATTCAAAAAGCAGAGACATTACTTTGCCAACAAAGGTCTGTCTAGTCAAGGCTATGGTTTTTCCAGTAGTCATATATGGATGTGAGAGTTGGACTATAAAGAAAGCTGAGCACTGAAGAATTGATGCTTTTGAACTGTGGTGTTGGAGAAGACTTTTGAGAGAGTCCCTTGGACTGCAAGGAGATCCAACCAGTCCATCCTAAAGGAGATCAGTCCTGAGTGTTCATTGAAAGGACTGATGTTGAAGCTGAAACTCCAATACTTTGGCCACCTGATGCAAAGAGCTGACTTATTTGAAAAGACCCTGATGCTGGGAAAGACTGAGGGCAGGAGGAGAAGGAGATGACAAAGGATGAGATGGTTGGATGGCATCACTGACTCAATGGACATGAGTTTGTGTAAACTCCGGGAGTTGGTGATGGACAGGGAGGCCTGGTGTGCTGTGGTCCATGTGGTCACAAAGAGTCGGACATGACTGAGCAATTGAACTAACTGAACTGAACTGAACTGATGCCTTTGGGAAGAAATCTATTTCTGAAAGAAGTTTATCTCTGAAAGTTTTTAAGAAAAGGACTACAGCTAAACTTATTACTTACCAAATTTGGCTTTAAAACTTTTTACTGAACTGTTCAGAACTTCCAGCATCTTGGCTAAAAGAACAGTGTCTGTTAATAAAGTTTTACAATCACAAAATAACTGAAGGCATGCTAGAGTTCTGAATATTTTTCTACAGGAGAAAATTTAAGGAGTAAGAAGCTCCTCTTTTCAAACACAGAACTAAATTTCACTGAAAAAGTTGCATAATTTCACATATTTTTCACAATAAAAAATACGTTTATTCTAATATTGACTGGCATGTATGTGTCAAATGCAGAAAGTGGTGCAACTGAGTAATCCATGAAACCCACTGAACCCTCAAATGAGTCAATTTTGGGAACACAGACAACCTGAGAAGCTTCACAGGACAGCCACAAAACTGCTTTGTAAGATATATATATGAAAAAAAAGATATATGGAGAACACAAATTTATATATACCCATGACTGAAAGGCTAAGAGACATCATGTCTCACTTTCAAGTTTGTGAACTTTTTCATTTGAGGTCCAGTGGAAATCCAGTTTCACTGCCTCCTTCTGCAGACAGTGTCTCTAATTCTAAAGTCAGGTTGAACCACTCTCTCCTTTTACCCCTGTAGCATTTAATCCTGCTGGCTTTCAACCACCATGAGCTGGTAAGGTCTGTCTCCTTCAATAATCCTAACAATATTTCATACAATTAGAGAACGTTAATTTTAACAAAGGATTTGGCACTTGAAGCAGAAATTCAAGTTGATCATTTAACTGTCATAACTTTGTGACTTCCCTGGCGGCTCAGTTGGTAAAGAATACGCCTGCAATGCAAGAGACCCAGATTTGATCCCTAGGTGGGGAAGATCCCTTGGAGAAAGAAATGACAACCCACTCCAGTACTCTTGCCTGGAAAATTCCATAGGGAGAGGAGACTGGCGGGCTACTATCCATGGGGTTGCAAAGAGTCAGACACAACTTAGAGACTAAACTGAACTGAGCTTTGTGACAGAGATGGGGCAGAAGCCACAGTTCCCATCTTACAGATGGTGTCTGACAACGAAGAAAATCTGGTTTGCCATTGAAGACAGGGACTCAGTGGAGTCAACTTTGAACCTACTCTGTACTGCACACAGTCAGCACTTAATAAAGATTCAGTGACTTGGTTTGACTTGAATTATATTGATTAGATGACCAGCTCTTCTTCTTCATGTACTTCAACTGGAGGAAGATGAGAGAGACAGGAGAATTTTCTTCTTGTACTGAGGTATGAACCACTGTGTAAGGGTACCATCTTCTCTGACATGTCTGAAAATAGGTTAGATTTCTATCTGTCTAGAAGAGCATTAATGGCATTCCTACTTACAGTAGGGAGAAAGCTTGGGGATCACAACAGTGAAAGTTCAGGTTGCCTCTAGATAAGGCAAGAATTGAGTGGTAAGAGGCTGCAAAAAGGAACAGTCAAGGAAGGAGCCTAGATCAGGGATTTTCAATCACGAACATGTATAAGCACCACCCATCTTGTTAAAATTCCATGGGTCTGGGTAAGGTCTGAAATTCTGTACTTATAATAAGCTCCCAGATGATGCCATGTTGCTGGTGCGTGGACCACACTTTGTGTAACAGATTAGACGTCACATAATACAGATTTCATAGTGTCTCATATGGGTGTTAATTAAGCTACTATGGAGAAAATTTCATATGGAAATCTGAAAATATTCAGACAAAAATCAAGAAAGTTACAGGAAACATTCTACAGAAGATTCATTATTGGAATTCTTGATATACAGCTTGTAATAATGAATTGTCCTTTTATTAAAAAAAAAGAAGTATTATCTTAAAAATCAATAAAGTATTCCCTTTAGAAAAAAAGGATTCGATTCCCTTAACGGAATACCCTTCAAGGTGAGAGATACTTGTAATAAAATGCTATATACTACCACTTGTCAACGGGGCCCTTGGTTGAGCCTTAGCAATTGTTTTGCTTGCTGTTGTTGCTTAGTTGCTTAGTCATGTTTGACTGTTTTGAGACCCCACGAACTGTAGCCCACCAGGCTACTCTATTCATGAGATTTCCCAGGCAAGGATACTGGAGCGGGTTGCCGTTTCCTCCTCCAGGGGATCTTCCCAACCCAGGGACTGAACCTGTGTCTCCCTGTTTCCTGCACTGGCGGGCAGTCTTTACTGCTGAGCCACCGGGGAAACCCATGGCTTTGTTTACTACTTGCTAATAATTGGATTTGACTGAATAATAGCCTACAGATTGAGAATATAGTAAACATCAATTCTGAGAGAATTACTGGTGGCAAGTTCTGCTTTCAGATTTATGGAAAGCACCCAAATTCCCTGCTTTATAGGCTTCATTCATTCATTCGATCAACATTTATTGAGTACGTATTATGTGCCAGACACTGTCAGGGATGCTGGGTGTACAGCAGCAGAAAAGACAGGCCCAGGCCCACTACTCAGAGTGTATATCCAAGTAGGAGAACATAAGATAACAGGAGAAGATGGTATAAAGAAAGGAAAAGTTTATGAATTATAGGATGATGGAAGAGAAACAGCAGCTATTTTAAGTCACTGATGATGTATTATTTGAACAAAGATCTGAATCCTGAGGATTATATGATTTTATGAGAAAAATGATAGATATCTGACTTTGTTAACAGTTAATACTGTTGGTTCATGTATTATGTCCTATATATGTATTTAATAAACCCACAATCCTTCCCCGACCTGGGTGCACGTCAAGGGTTTGGGATAAGGAAGTAGGGGATTTTTCAAGTCTTTCTGATGAATAATTAAAATTTTTTTTATTGTTATGTTTTTAATTTCAATACAAGCCTATCACATGAGACCTTAAAATACAAGTATAAATGTTTATAGTAAAAGAGGTTACTGGGCAGAGAAGACAAAACTTACATTCCAAAATCAGAACTGAAATTTGGATTAGGGATCCCCAGGTTTACGATCTGTGTGACTCTGGGCAAGTCACCTAACATTTTATAATTCTCAGTTTTCATCTCTACAGAGGCAAGCTCACTCTACTTTCATAATTTAGGGCAATTAAAAAAAAAAAAACTTGGTAGACAGGAAGTACTTAAACAATTGTAACCATAATCTTTGCCATACATACGAAAGCACTATGCTCAGTATCTGACCCAGTGTAGGCGCCTGCCTCTTGGTTTCCTTCCTATTCATTTGCATTATCAGTTCCTCTGCAGTTTTTCATTTGTCCAGATAAACAAGAGTTGATGGTATGTGCACTTTTGCTTGATAGAATTTCATAGGACTCATTTCATCAGTGCATGATTAGCTTCAAAGCTTCGAATCTAACCCAGTTTTGAGATAACTGGGAAACGAAACTAAGTGGAGAGAACAAATGCAGCATTGTAAGAGAAGCAAAAGTCAGCTTGAGGTTGTCTGATGTTTTTAAACTAACATCATCTTTAATCTCCTATGCCCTTCTTCCCAGATAATAAGAGCTGTGCACTAAAAGTGCTGAGATAAACTAATGGGGAACAGGATACTACAAAAGACATTTGAAAGAGCCCATGTAATTTACTGCATGTCTGGTTTGTTTTACTTTCCAAAGCCTTCCTGTTGCTCCAGGAAATTTGTCTCTTCTGGCAACCTTCGGCCCTCTTTTGGCCGGGGAGCGCTGAAAAAGCATTTGAGGGCAGGTAAACAGATGCAAAGCTTTCTGAGTGGAGGAGTAAGCACAGGCCTTGCTTCCTGGGTCACATCTGAGACATAAACAAAGTATCCTTTAGTACTAGCTTGTGAGAATTATTCCAAATGCAGGCAACCAAGAGGCTGCTGGCCTTCAGATATGCATAAACTCCCAGCACGTTATGAAGGTAATTTACATGTGTGGACCACTAAAAGCCTCCTACTCAATGAACTGTATCCCTGGGGAGATGCTGGGCCTGGATCAGTGTGGGAACAACATAAGGGTGTCCTCTGTGCCAAAAGGGGATTGGGCTAGATGGAAAATCCCCCAAAAGGACCATCTGGCAGCATAAATTATCCATTTAAAATGGCTGGTGTGAGTTAGTGACACCAAAGCCACCAGGAACATGTACAACATCCTTCAGTTGAGTTTTAATGTCCCCTCAGGCCCTGTTTCTATTACGACTTTCTATGCTGAATACGGACAAATGTAAATTTATCCACTGTCCCCTCCCACCCCCTGCATATATACCATGAAACTGCATTTTTCAATAATGAAAAAGAAATAGAGAATGGAGCATCAGTCCAGGAATACAGTAAAATTATGAGGGATTTCTCTAAAAGTATACATTTTTTCCCTTAGAGAATCCCCCCTACTATTAATTATATGCTTACACTATATGTGTATATGTATATAGCATGTGTGTATATAATATATACATATAGTATAATATATAGTGTAATTGTGTGTGTGTGTGTGTGTGTCTCTTCCCCAAAAGGATATATCTCTTCCCCAAAAGGATTCAGCCATTAAACTTTAGTTGTTTAATGACCATAAGGGATACAGTTATTCAGATGTTAAAATTTATGATCAGTTGAATCATAACATGCAGAAGAGGGGAACAGAATTATTCTGAATAAAAGAGTCACTAGGTCAACATATTCTATATTTAACCTACTCCCACAGTCCCCACATAGGCTCAAAAGGAATCTACTTAAGGATCCAGAGGACAGGCTCCTGGAAGAGGAGCTTCATGTACATCAACAACAAAAAAAGCAGCTCAGTCTGTGTAAAACCGAGTTAGTATGACTCTCGAGCACAATGTCCCAAACCTATATATTTTGAGTCTCACTTTCACAGAAGCAGGTAAACTAGCCAGGACTTTAACTGGCCTTTTAAAAAGGGTTTAAAGAACATGTAGATCTTTTAATTTTTTAACAGCACATAAGCTTCTCATTGGCACTATCCTGAGGTCGTGCTAACGTGCATTTACCAGCATGGGTAGTCAGCACGTTCATTTAGGCCAGGGCGTATTTCCTGACCGCTTTCGGCAAACTGGCATGGATCTCTGTGTGGGGTGAGCTGATGCGTAGCCCTCTGTAGAAGACCCATCACACCCTGAGCACTATGTTGATGATACTTAGAAAATGGTGGCACCAGAGGTAAACCCCATCCTTACACCTCCCGTATCACCACACAATGATCTTCTTATGTGTCTGTTCTCCACCCCAACTGTGAATTCCTTGAAAGCAGGAGCCACAACCTTCTCATTCAGCTTTGAGTTCCCAGAACCAGGCATAGTGCCTCATCCACAAAAAATTTCTCAGTGAAACTGTGAGTCAATGAATGGATGAGCTGGGTAAAAAGATTAGGTAGAAGGGAGGCAAAATGAAATCTTCACATTTTGGTAAAGGGAACAAAATAAAGGACTCAGCTAGTGGGGACCGAGGTTTTGTTTTTAATTATCATACAGTAAAACTGCCTGGGGGCTCAGAAGTGGAAGGCATGCATTTCTAGTAATATGAATGTTAACACATGTATAGATTCCTGTAACCACCACCACAATCAGGATATAGAACAGTTCCATCATCCCCCAAGCCTCCGCTGTGTTGCTTCCTCTATAGTCACACTCTCTGAAGATTCTCTTTTGATATGTTAGGGGGAGAGAAAGGAGTTAAGATTGAAGGTGAAGGGGTTCAGAGATTTTCTCGCTGCTTGTTTATTCTGAGGCAAGAATTGGGACAATCTTTTCAGACTTACTGTGCTAGGTATAATTCTTAGTTGGGTCATGTATATTACTTCATTTAATTCTCAAGAACACTGAAATGCCTATTATTATTGACAGATGGTAAAAATGGAGACACTTAGTCTCAGAGAGGTTAGGTGGTTTGCCCATAATCACACAGCCAGCCGAAGCGGAGCCAGGATTACACTCAACCTGTTTTTTTCCAAAGCCCACTCTATTCTCTACATCATTAGACTGTGTATTGAGGAAGGTACTGGAGAAGATTCTCCCTTGCCAATCTGGAGGTTATAGACACTGAGAAAAGTTTCAAAAGGCTTCTGCTATCAGAATTAGTCACACGGCTCAAGATTCCAGAGTCAGGACTAAACCCCAGGAGGTTAGACTAGCAGTCATCATTTGCTCAGTTCATAAAAGATGGACATAAAGATAGCTATTCCTTTTATTTTATTTTTTTAGCTGCTGCTTTTAAATAGAAAAAGAATTGTGATGACAAAACATATTTAAAAGTTTCCTCATTTTATAAAGATCCAAGTGCAAGCTACTGCACAGGGAGCCCTTCTTTCCTCTCTAATGCTACTGATGCAGTCGAAAAAGTTGATGGATTTTTATTTTGATAAAAGATAAAACCAAACCCAAAAGGCAGTTAGTATAAAATGAAAGCAAAGGCAAACGGAGCACTGGATCGCTGTGTAGTGAAAACATGTAAGAGTAGAAAACCCTACACACCATTCTCAATCTTTCACCTCAGCTGAATGGCATCCTTGCCCTGCCACCCTTTCATAAAAGCAGCCGTCAGGTACAGACGTGTTCACGTGGAGAAAGTCAGAAAGTCCACTGCTCTGAGCTCACTCCCTTCGCGTTCTGCCTGGCGTCACTCCCTCCTCCCCACCAACCCCCAGCACATCTTAGACTTCACAGTGGCCGCCCGCCCTGCTTACCTGGCTCCACTTCATGCCACCCGCTGGACTGACTTCCGCTCCCCGGGGAGCGCCCTTGGCCTGTGTAAAATGGCTCTTCACCAGGACTGTCCATTTCATCCTCCACAGACTTGAGGCGCTTCGTGGAGCTGAAATAACAAACGGGTACATGTTTAAAAGCCATCCAAACCACCCTTCTCCTGGACGTGGCATCTCTGGTGGAAAGAAAGCCAAGGAAGGAAGCAACTGGGTAACTCAGTGTAGTTCCGTGGGCTTCTTTGGGCTCCTGTTCAGTTTAGTGAGTCACTGGATGGAGAACAAACTCTTGGTCTATGTTGTTCCAAGTGTCTGGGTTTGGTTTTTACTGTCACTTGAGTTGCTGCTGCCGCCACATCCGGTTCCTTTTTCCTTTGAGGAACTGCTGGCTGGCTCTGTCTCCTGTCTCCACCTGGAAGACTGGGTAGTAAGCCCACATGTGTATCTCCCAGAGCACTGGCTGGGGCGTTGCCATCAGCAACGATCTTAGACATCTACTTAACCCCTCTGGCGCCCCAGGAAGGAGAAAAATCAGGGCACACAACCCTCGAAGTAAAGCCTGAATTGCCTTTGGGGTTTTTTGGCCATATTTTCTCATCTTCTACTTAGAGCTCTTCATTTAAAAAATACTCATTGCACAGTGACAATACCTTCCTTCCACTTTTGCCTCATTTGTTCACTGTTTTATCTCCAGTGCCTGGACTGGGACCTGGCCTACTGCCACTGTGCAGGCTCTAGAGATAAAGCAGTGAACAAACGAGACAAAAGTGGAAGAATTCTACTTATTCTCCCTGTGAGAATAAGGGATGTGGAAAAAAGAGTGACCCAGTGACTTGCATGCCACTTCTCTACAAGGAAATTACCAAAAATGAACTTCTGTGCCATCAAGTGGGGATGTTTTAGCTTTGGAGAAGTATGGTTGGGAAATTTCCAGAATATATTCTATTTCTTCCAGTTAAAGAACTGAGGTCTTTTTCTCCCAATTTGAGGTTGCAAGAGTTAAAAGGTAGTGACATGCTACATGTTGCTAATGTTGTTCTAATTGTATTAATTGATTATGTAACTAACATACCAGAATGAGTAGATTTCACACCTGGTGTGAGTACTAGTTGGGTAATCTCTTCCTCACATGTCAGGTACAAAATTTTAAATATATATTCATTCATCAAACATTTACTGTGCACCTCCCACATGTCATGTACTGTGCTAAAGGCTAGAATATTGAAATGAATCAGATATAACACCCGTGTTCAAGGGGTTTACAATCTCATGGATGAAGAACAAGAGGTAAACGAAATCGTGCACAGAGAAATACAGGTATGATGGTGGAACCACACAGAGGTTATAGTGTGTTCCTTGATGGAGGAAGAAAGCAATGATACACAGAGAAGGTCGGGAAATGATGCCCACAGGGCATGGTTCCTGAACTGTCTGTAAGAGAGTGAGTAAGGAGACGAAGCAGAAAGAAAAACAGGGCAGGGAAAGGCTGTTATTCAGGTGATGCATTCCTGAGGCAGCCATTCTGGATTTTAAGATACTGAAATACTTCTTTATCAACTGGCAAAGTCCCACTCTCAAGCTCCTCATGTTTGCCCCAACTTTGCCACCCCATCTTTGGCCCAGGACAGCTTCATGATCCCAAACCTACAGGGTTAAGGTCTGGCACATTAGAGGCATTCCAGGACTTGGCACTGTGGCAGGGCAGGTCTGCCCTAACTGGTATGCTCCTGTCACCCAGGTTACTAGCTATTCCCAACATCACTCCAGGAGGAAGGTGCACGTCAAGCAGAAATGACACCACAAGCAGTGTGTGACGCTCGCAGAGCTGACAGGTTAAACACAGGTTAAAAGTGTTAAAAGGTTAAAACAGGTTAAAAGTGGCAGGAGGGGTACAGAGAAAGATGGGGTGAAGGTGATAGAAGATATTGTATATCTGGACTTTATCTTACAAGCAATAGAGGCTCCCTGAATAGATCTAAACAGGAAGTGATGTCAGAGTCATCTGTCAGAAAGGTCATTCTGGTAGTTGCAGAGATGATGGCTTTTGAAGAGCTAAGGGAAAAGAAGGAGACAGAACCTTCCCCGGGGAGACAGTTAAGAGGCCACTGCAGCCATCCCAGTAAAAAAGTGAGGAAGACCCAGTTCAAGGCATGAAATTCTAGTTACTGAAGTTGCCATGCCAGGAGTCTTAGCCTTTAAGCTCTATTCTCATGAAAGCTAGATCGCAGGAAAGCAACAGACCTGCAGCATGCTAGCTTAGTATCCAAAGAAAAAAAACCTCTAACAATTTATTTAGTGTCCATTGCCTGGCTTTCCTTGAAGTTTAATGAAAAAGAGCCACTCAAAGAATTTTTCTGTATTTTATGTAAAACTGCATCTAACAGAAGTACTTTATAAAAGGACATACACAAAAAAACTCCTAATACATAAAACCAGAAAACATGTCGTTTCTTTA
>NW_011494529.1:2450275-2457729 GCF_000754665.1 Bison bison bison
TTTAAAAGAAATTCTAGTTTCCTTTTATTGGAAAAGGTACATTACATAACCTGGTGCTTTCCCTTCTCGCCTTGGAAACCAGGCATCTCAGGGCTAAACGTAAAGAATAACTCTGGGTTCAGGTTCTTGATATAAGAGTCTCTCCCATCTTTCCACATGGTTTCTGCCCTCTCTGTATTTAATATTATCTGTTATAGTTTTTAAATTGAAAGCCACCTGAAATAATTTTAGTTAGAAGTTGATAGAATACAAATTGGAAACAGAATAAATATTTTCTTGTGTTCCCTGGCAAATAAAAGGCAAGACCTACATTCTCTGACAGGAGCTTGAGATCTGTGAAGAAGGAGATTATCAGGATTTTTTTTTTAAAGCTCTAGTGCCTATCACAGTATCTGACTAATAACAGATGCTCAAACACTGCTGAATTGGGCTACAGATTTAGAAACAGTCACATGAGTGCTTGTGACAAGGATTTGCCCAAGTGTCATGATTCAGTGAGATCCCACCCAAAAGGCCAACTTCATTACCTATCATTCTCCAAGTACCAATATTTTTCTGAGTTTCTAATGCTTTTGATTTCCTTGGTGTCCTCTAGAATAAAATGCAAATACTCATGCATTAAGACTTAGTTACTCAATTGTATTCGATTCTTTGCGACCCCATGGACTGTAGCTTGCCATGTTCCTCTGTCCATGGAATTCTCTAGGCAAGAATACCGGATTGGGTCAGTAGCCATTCCCTTCTCCAGGGGATCTTCCTGACTTAGGGATCAAACCTGGGACTCCTGTATTGCAGGCAGATTCTTTATCATCTGAGCCACTAAGGAAGCCCTACTCATGTGGTTATTAAATCCTAAAGGTGAGAGAGTCTGTAGATATTAGCTGACCCCTCAGTTTGAAAGCAAGGACTGTCAGGGCAACGTTGACACAGGATAAATGTTGGGAAGGTGGAGATACAGGCTAGAGGAGAGAACAAGATCCAGGAAGGAAGAAAATTAGAAGTGCCAGGAGCGATGGGTGAAGGGCTTCCAGGACAAAGTTTACTGACTTCACAAACCTGACAGCTGGTTTATCTTGAAGTTCTTTGGGATAAGAAAAGCATATTTCATCCCAATTTTTATATTACCCCTTCTATGATTTTGAACATATTTACTGGAAGGAATACAGAACCTACAGTTAAAGCCTATCAATCTTTATTTTTTTAAATTTAGATATGAATCAGTCATTACTTTTGTTCCTTATTATTTTTTTTTATTTTGGCTGTGCTGCACGACATACAGTATCTTAGTTCCCCAACCAAGGATGGAACCCGTGCCCTCTGCAGTGGAAGCTCGGAGTCCTAACCACTGGACAGCCAGGGAACCCCCAGTTATTAATTCTGGCTTCTTGCTCTTGATTATCTAACATAAATTCTATTCTCCTAGAAACACTTGAGGGACACAGGAAAGGACCAGTAAGGTCTCTACATAAGAAGGAGGATAAATACTCTTTTAAGTAATGACACACCACCTCTTCTTGGGTGTGGAATTTGTTCTGTCTTTAGCAATACTACCTAGAAATTAAGGGAAGACTATTATCTTCGTTTCAAATATTTGCTTAATTCCTACTATGTGCAAAGCCTAGATGCTTTATCTTGTCCCTAAAGAACAGCAAAATGCCTCTTTCCTGAGTGTTCCAAATGCTCTGAACTACAAATCTTCATTCACGCGTCAGTCTATATCATGAGACTGCAAAACTCCTCTGTTACTTGACTTCACTTGCTTGTTACTTGCTTTATGGATCTCATATCCTTGGGACTTAATACGTGTTTGCAGCTGAACTGGAAGAGTTCAGCAGGGGTCCCCGCCCTCCGTGTGTGGACCAGGACCTCCTGTCAGATCAGCAGCAGCATCAGATGAGAAATCAAGTGCACAATGACTGTCATGTGCTTGAATCATCCCAGCCACTACCCCACCCCAATCTGTGGGAAAACTGTCTTCCATGAAACTGGTCCCTGCTGCCAAAAAGGTTGGGGACCGCTGCTCTAAGGGATCTGCAATCCAGAAGGGGAGGCAGGAACCGTACATACCTCCAAGATGGTAATAATGATTCAAAATAGCAAATGCTAACTGTCCATGAAAAGTAGAGATGCCAGATAATCCTTTCTGGGGGCTTCCTATTCTATTCCTTCCTGAGTGAGCCCCATTCCTAAGAGGATCCAGTGTCAAAACAGTATTGTTTGAAAGTTCCAGCAGCTCCAAGTTTGAATGTAGACTCTACCATTTACTTGGTCTGCAACCTTGGGCATGTTACTTAACTTCTCTGAGTTGTGGGCTGATACATTGTTACATGCAGCACTGTCTGTACTGTAAAATTACTGTGAAGATTAACGCCTATCAGGTATGTAAAGCACCTAATACAGTGACTGCCACAGAGCAGGTGACCAATTAATACTGGCATAACATAAACAAAGACTGATTGGTTGATGAACTTTTCTATATGGAAATCTGGGGTATTCTTCTGGGCACAGTTCCTCAACTGTACACAGATAATTCTGCTGAGTCTATATATTTAAAGAATAATTTTAAAAGAATCATCTTAGGAGAGCCTAATGAGAGCAAAACAAACATATTATCAAGTTATTAACTACTGATGCTGTGTATAATTACTGCCTTATCAGGGTTAGTTATTTGCAGAATATGGAAATGACACTAGCTTTTTAAAGTACGTTAATAACCAGGCTTCCACACAGAAAGTTGAAACAAAAGGCAAAAAACAGCTGGAGAAGCTGGGCTGTCCATGGTACATGCACAGTGCACATATGAAAAACAAACAGTCAATCGACTTTTAAATTAATCACTAACCACAAGTATTTGCAAAGCTTTTTTATGTTGACTAAGTGTAGTTACACACAATGTCCCTTCCATCAGCAAACATTCAAAATCCTCAGAATGTATGACTACCTGAATATGTTCAAAATCTCATTCTTTCGTTATAAGTGTTTTTTTTTTAACGTGGGGGTGGGAGGGGTGGCGGTGGAGACGACTTTTTTATACCCCAGTGAACTAGGGGGGACATTTAAATAACGTGAAAGATGATGGTAGGACTTGGTGGTTATATGTGGGAAAATACTGTTTATTTAACCATCTTCAAGTTATTGGTAATGACCAAGCTGATGATTTTTTTTAAGTAATGATGGTTAAAATACATAAAGTCAAGGTAAGAATGAGTCTCTAACCAGGGAAAATTTCTATCATCTGGACATTGTTTTAAATCCTCAAATGCTTGCTTTAGGAGGAACATACCTTTGTCAAATGTTTTTCTGCAAAGTACACAAACATTAAAGATCGTTCTGCACCATTCTTTTCTTTGTTGTCACAGTCCAGGGCTAAAGCCAATTTGTAAAAGAATACTGTGGGTTTAATGCCTAATCCCTTTCCCTCCGGTACAGGTTATCTGGAGACAACAGGATCTTGCAAAATGCTTCATTCTGATTTTGGCTTTGTGACCTCAAGGGGATCAAGCACCCTGGAATTGTTATCTGGTTGTGTTCTTTTAGCTTTACTCTTTTAAAGGTCTCCCGGTGCAACCGTGCTTGTGATCTGGCCCCACAATGCTGTCGGGCTGCATTTGCTTTTACATCTTCACACTAGGATATCACATAGTTGCATCTCTCAGAGCAACTCTAATAGACTGGATTTTGAGAACTCTCAGGGCACAGTAGTAGGAAAAGAGCTGAAACTGAGCAGTAACGTTTGCTGCGGGTATGGAGGCCGGGACTGTCGTCACCAGGGCCAACTTTCTGCCAAACTAGCCAAAACACTCTCCCCTAGTCGAGCCTTGTCCTTAATTTTCTGAGAACATGCCATTTTCATACTCCATCCTGCCTCTGTGTCTTTGCTCACGTCTTCACCCAGAGCACCATTCCATGACTTTCCATCCCCCTAACTCCCACTAATGCTTACAGTTTACAGCTGAACACAAGACGCTCATTGTGGATAAAGCTGTCTTTAACTATTTTCAGCCCATGCCATAGAATTGACTGAGTGATGTGTATGTGTGAGTCTGTATGTATATATGTGTATGTGTGTATATATGTGTGTGTGTGTGTATGTGTGTGTGTGTGTGAGCTTATGTTGTTGTTTAGTTGCTAAGTCATGTCCGACTCATTTGCAACCCTATGGGCTGCAGGCCACAGGCTCCTCTGTCCATGGGAATTCCCAGGCAAGAATACTAGAGTGGGTTGCCATTTCCTTGTCCAGGGAATTTTCCTGACTCAGGGATGGAAACTACATTTCCTGAATTGGCAGGTGGATACCTGGGAAGCGCCGCCCCCACCCCACATGCACACATAGGCATGCCGCCTGTGCATTTGCTCTCTGTCCTCAGTGACACTGGAAATCCACTCGGGCTGAACCCACTTCTACTATCTATTACCAGAGGCACACTGCTAAGTGTCTAGTAGGCCCAGAGTTAAAAATCAAGCTGTGTAAACTAGGAAGTTTGACCTCGTTAAGAGCCAACAATAAAATTACCTGGTAGAGGATGTGCTGGGTAAAGACCTCCTCATTGCTCCTGGACTCATGCTGTAGTATGAAGAACTTTCTAAATCTGAGAGAGAAAAATTGGGACCAGTTCCTGCAGCTATTGGTGCTAGAATTAAAAAAAAAAAAAAAAGAAAGAAATATCAGGTAAGGTCTGTGAATAAAAGATCAATGAGAGCATATTTCAGTGTTACATTTAACACATTTTATATTTGAATTTATACGGTTAGCTTATCCAAATTGATCAGTAATGAACTCAGACCTTAAAAGAATTCTGACAATAAAAATCTTCTGCATCAGAAGGACATATATTTTTTTATAACACATCTTTCATCTTCCCTATTTTTTTGTAATGGTAAATTGTCACTAAGGTTGCCATATTCCTGGATGTTTCTAACAAATACCTTCACATTTTGGTCTGCTACTTTTCTTGAACGACTAGCATTCCCTGGGTTTTTCTAGCTTTGTTTGATTGTGATAGCTTCCACACATCTGTATTTTGGAATTAGTTTTGAACTGCAAATTCATCTTTTGCAGGTCACCCAATCCCAATTTCATGCGATGAGAATGTGTGATTTCCCCTTACTCCCAATCCCCTCAGCACCCTGCATACATCTTTACTGTCTGTCCCACCTTCCAGTTTAAGGCAAGGTCCTCAAACTGTGGTTCCTGAGCCATAATTTTTGTAGGTAAATTTGTACTAGAATAGCCGCACACCTTCATTTACATATCATCTCTGCTTCCACACTGCAAGAGCAGAGTAGCTGTGACAGAGCCCATATGGTTCACTATGCTGAAAATATTTATATAGAAAAATTTGTTGACCTCTGATTCAAGGGACTGTTAAAAATAACTTTGACTACACATGATTTTCAGGGCTGACCCTTGTGTGAGATGTGATTCTCTGCACTTTTTATATGTCCTGGAGCCTCTAGATATCCTGTTTACAGAAGTAGCTTAATAAGTATTTTTAAATGAATAAATAACATCTACCAATCTTAAAAGACAATTCTGTGTAAATAGTGGTGTAATTATATACATGCAAGGAATCTGTTCTTTTGGAAGATTATACAAGGCGGGAGCAATAGATGCATGTTTTTCTGTATCAAGGCATTAGTTTGAGAGTTTTAAAGCCCGTAGAAGTGAATATATAAATAAATTAAATAGAGGCTCATATCCATAAGAAGAAAGGATAATTAGGAAAATCATGAACCAGGGACTTTCACTCTTTCAACCAATGATTACTGAGAGTCTGCTACTGCCAAGAATTATGCTGGGTAAGGAAGACACTTAAATGAATGGCATGGTCCCTACCCTGAAACAGCTCTAGAGTTAGGCTGGCAGATCAATTTCAATACAGTCTGATAAGTCAGTCCTTTGCTAGTGTTATTCCTAGATATGGCTGCAGAGAAGTGGGTATCTAACTCAGCCGAGGGATGAGAGGTTCAAGGGAGTAAAAGGGCCTCAGCAAATGTGAGGCCTGGGAAGAATGTTAAAAGGACAAGTAGGTTTTATCCATTAGAGGAATGGAGGCATTCTAGGTAGAGAGAATAGCATTTATACAGGTAAGAGAACATAAAATGTGTATTGGATTATGATAACTTGGTATGATGTGGTACATATTAATAATACATGGGGAAAGGGGAGATTTAAGGTCAGGTGGTAAAGAACTTGCTTGTCAATGCAAGAGATATGGGTTCAATCCTTGGGTCAGGAAGATCCCCTGGAAAAGGAAATGGCAACCCACTCCAGTAGTCTTGCCTGGGAAATTCCATGGACAGAGGAGCCTGGTGGGCTACAGTCCATGGGGTTGCAAATGAGTCAGACATGACTTAGCAACTGAAGAAAAACAATAACAATATGAAGGGTAGGTAGATTTCTTTAAGGAATATGAATTTGAGTTCAGTCAGTTCTCAAGTTTACAAGCTATGAAGCTCTATCACACTCCACTATAAGGGGACTATCGGGATTATGCTACTAGTATCTAATATAATCCCTTATGATAGGAGGCAGTCAGTAAGCATCGGTCAAATGTAACTGATTGTTAGTCAAAGGGAAACCAACAAAGTACAAGAATGCTACTGTCAAATCTGTACTTATAAGCTAGACATGCCACCTGTCAGGAGGATAAGTATGGGGTGTGGGGGTGGGGCAGCTGAAGAATATAATCAATAAAACCAGGGAGACCAGTCGAGTCATTTAAATAAGAGAAGATGGGGGCATGGTCCAAGGGATAGAAAGGAGGAGTCTGGAGACAGCTGTTTAGGAGCTGAAACTGAGAACATGTATTGACTTCTGAAGTGTGGTAATGGTGGAAAATGAGGGCTACAGGATAATTCCTAGGACAGATTTTTGGGAAACTGGGGAGACTGTGAAGCCATAATAAAACTATGGAATTAAGAAACAGCATGAGGGGCAAAGCAATTTCTAAAATAAACACTTAGTTGTTTGATAATGGCAATGGTTAGACCTTAATCACAACTATCATTATATAAAAATAGTCACTGCTAAGAAATAGAAAATACTGAAATTCACATCAGTTCAGTTCAGTTCAGTCACTCAGCTGTGTCCGACTCTTTGCGACCCCATGAATCGCAGCATGCCAGGCCTCCCTGTCCATCACAACTCCCGGAGTTCACCCAGACCCATGTCCATCGAGTTAGTGATGCCATCCAGCCATCTCATCCTCTGTCGTCCCCTTCTCCTCCTGCCCCCAATCCCTCCCAGCATCAGAGTCTTTTCCAATGAGTCAACTCTTCGCATGAGGTGGCCAAAGTACCGGAGTTTCAGCTTTAGCATCATTCCTTCCAAAGAAATCCCAGGGCTGATCTCTTTCAGAATGGACTGGTTGGATCTCCTTGCAGTCCAAGGGACTCTCAAGAGTCTTCTCCAACACCACACTTCAAAAGCATCAATTCTTTGGCACTCAGCC
>NW_011494529.1:2457845-2519969 GCF_000754665.1 Bison bison bison
ATAACTTTCCTTCCAAGGAGTAAGCGTCTTTTAATTTCATGGCTGCAATCACCATCTGCAGTGATTTTGGAGCCCCAAAAAATAAAGTCTGACACTGTTTCCACTGTTTCCCCATCTATTTCCCACGAAGCGATGGGACCGGATGCCATGATCTTCGTTTTCTGAATGTTGAGCTTTAAGCCAACTTTTTCACTCTCCACTTTCACTTTCATCTAGAGGCTTTTTAGTTCCTCTTCACTTTCTGCCATAATGGTGGTGTCATCTGCATATCTGAGGTTATTGATATCTCTCCTGGCAATCTTGATTCCAGCTTGTGTTTCTTCCAGTCCAGCACTTCTCATGATGTACTCTGCATAGTAAGTTAAATAAGCAGGGTGACAATATACAGCCTTGACATACTCCTTTTCCTATTTGGAATCAGTCTGTTGTTCCATGTCCAGTTCTAACTGTTGCTTCCTGACCTGCATACAGATTTACTTTCTGAAATTCAAACACATCTCTCGATGACAGGCTCTAATCGAGGAAGGTCTTTACTTCAAAAACAAATGGTTAGGCTTGACAATGAGTGTAAACAGAGTTCTAATGAACAATTTTGCTAGTCATTCCCTAATTTGTTTTTTATATCAAACTTATTTGCATAATTTCCACTTTGATTTCATAATACTTTATGCCTTAAATAGGCCATGGGGTGCAGAGGGGATTGCTGTAATGGAGGCGTGGATCACCCATGACCCCTCTTAGCAGCCTGGCATATAATAGGTGGGTTTTTTTTTTTTTTTAATTTATTTGGCCGCACCGGGTCTTGGTTGTGGCACACGAGTTCTTCCATCATTCCTTGCAGCATGCAGGATCTTTTCCAGTTGCAGCATTTGAACACTTAGTTGTGGCATGCGGGATATAGTTCCCTGACCAGGGATCGGATCCAGGCCCCCTGCCCTGGGAGTGCAAAGTCTTAGCTACCGGACCACCAGGGGAGTCCCTTAATAGGTGCTTACAGTCTGTGCCTTCATGGAGCTTAGAGATTGGCATCTCTTGCTAACTAAAAAAGAGGATAAGGCTGGATTCAGTTTTCTTCACAAGTTTCAAGATGGGGTTGAAGCTTCAGCCGGATGGAGCACTGTGGAAACTGGATGACCCCACTCCTTCGTCTTGGAAGGAAACACAGAGCAAAATGTAAAGAAGATGGACTTGACTCAACGAGAGAAGTCTGAGGCCCCCCATCTGCTGGTGAACATCCAGTTGCTCTTACATTGAACACTTTGTCTATCGTGCTCTAGGGCTTCCCAGGGGGTGCTAGTGGTAAAGAACCCACCTGCTAATGCAGAAGACATAACAGGCGTGGATTCCATCCCTGAATTGGGAAGATCCCCTGGAGAAGGGAATGTCAGTCCACTCCAGTATTCTTGCCTGGAGAATTCCATGGCCAGAGGAGCCTGGTGGGCTACAGTCCGTAGGGTCACAGAGTTGGACATGACTGAGGTGATTTAGAATGCAAAGACACTATCATGTTCTAGTCTAGAAAATGTATTTTGCCTTGATTATATTTTTAAAATGTCAAGGGAGGCAGAATAGGTGAAGGGAGAAGAATACTCATGTGCATGTGGTATGTCCACTTCTTAGAGAGAATAAAAAAATAATTAAGCCCACAGAAATGTTCCTTAACTTGCCTGTGTATTTCCTTCCTGTGAGCCACTTATTAGCTGTAATCTAACAACATTGGGTGTCCTGGCAGCATGGGACACCTTCCATAGCACCTATTGATTTCTGGTGAATAACATCAGGATTTGGCAAACTGATTATATATGTCTTGAGTTTTAAAACCTCACTACATTTCTGAAATGAGACTGGGTTTCACACCTGGGTTACATAACTCTAATAACTCACAGATCCAAATTCTGCTTTCTTCAAAAGAGTCTTGTAAGGAAACATCATCCAGTCCTGTCTATGTGTATGGTTGGTATGCATGTCAGCTTACTGGAGTGGATTCTGATTCAGTGAAACTGTGAGAGCCAAAGAGAAAGGCTTTTTTATATCTGAGGGTAGAGGTCACGGTCAAAATACCATTGCAATGCACTGAGTATTCTCAGCGCCTCTAATCTGGGGAACTGGAAGTCTTGCCAACTCACTAACAATTCAAAAGGTGGCCTTTTGGTAGGCTTTTCTGAGAACCTGGGGGCTCATGTTTTGAGAAGCACTTTATTTATTATACCTAACTTAAATCTTAAACAATCTTTTCAGGAAAGGTACATTTTCTAGATGAGGCGAACTAAGCCCTGGAGTGAGGTTAAATCACTTGCCCTGGATCACAGAAAGGCAAGGAAGAGAGACAGCCAGGATTAAAATTCAAGGATGTCTGACCTCAAAAGCTGGGCTTTTTCTGCCGTACCACCCTGAATTTCATGTACAATATTGGTCTTAAACTTGAGATGATAAAAGGGTATATATTGTATCTGCCCCCACAGGGTTTATAACCTAGTGGAATAATAAAAAAAATTATACCTGAATATCTAATGCAAGGAATGTGTTAAATCTCACAGGGGAAATGAATAGATGTGTTAGGGAGGTTCAAAGGAGTAATAGATCTCATTGGCTTGTGGGATCAGAAAAAGGGCTGACCAGGAAGAATGGGTGCTTAAACTGAGAGAGTGATCTGTGGGATCCGTGACATTTTCTGAGAATGGGAGTGATAGAATAATTACGGAATCTGAGGAATGCTGCTCGTGCAGGCTCCCCAGGCAGCTCAGTGGTAAGGAATCTGCCTGCAGGAGATGCAGGGGATGCGGGTTCAATTCTTGGATTGGGAAGATCCCTTGGATGAGGAAATGGGAACCCACTCCAATATTCTTGCCTGGGAAATTCCATGGACAGGGGAGCCTGACAGGCTACAGTCCATGAGGTCACAAAGAGCTGGACACGACTGAGTATGCATGCGTGAGGAATATTAGCACAGCAACAGCATACAGATGGAACATTGGGTGACTATAACTCTGGAGGTGGGGAAATCAGTTGATAGGTTGATTTGGGAGTCCTGGCAAAAAGGAATGGAGACCTAAACTATGCTGTCAAGGATGAAAATAAAATTTTCACAGTTGGTAAATAGTGAATAGGTATAAAAGGCAAGTTTCTAATTACACACAATGAAAGGGCATAAATAAGCAAATAATATTATTCTAATAAATATAAAATATAAAAAGATGTATATAATGAAATGTGCTAATGATGGTATTATGTCTTTTTTGCAAATCAGGGAAATGCATCTGCCCAGGATGTCAAGCTGGGCTTCTGAAGCTAACGACTAACTGCTTGCTGGTTTGGTATAGAGATTATGGCCACTGCCAATCAAACATGGGGATGTTAAGGAAGGACTAGACCAGCCACAACACTTCCTTTCTGCTCCGTACTTTGTGAAACTGATTTTTCTCCATGTGTACTTGACCATAGGCTTCATCATTTTTTATCTCTTATTAATATATAAGATTTTCTACCCAACTAGATTGAGCGCAATTTAAGCTCTGTAAGGACAGACATCCCAGAGCATAGAAAAAGTGCTGGTCAGGGCCTTGGAGAGACTGTTTATAGAGTCTAGCCCTGCCAGTAACCACCAGAGGAACTTGGTTAAGTCACTTAGTCACTTAAGCTCTTTGGATTTCATAATGCTAGGAATAATTATAATAAAAATGAAAATCCATTACCTCTGCCACCAGCACCATTTACAGCACTGACATGGTCGTCACCATCCCAACAACAAGGACTCACATTGACCAAGCATCACTTTTGGGCAGACCCTGGCTAAGAGCTTTAAGCTCCTCATCCTATTTAATCCTCACACCACCACTAGGGAGGACTGAGGCATGAGAAGGGTTAGTAACTTTCCTGGGTCATGAAGTTGGGCGGTTACACCGGGTGGCCTTTAATGCTACAGATCCCACAGTCTCTTTTATATCCCCGAACAGCTGATGCGCAATAAATATGTTTTGAATTAAAAAGAGTAAATATGTATTCTCTCCATTTGCACCCCCTCCCCCCAAACTTTAAGCGGTACAAACTGACACTTAGAAATCTGTAAATACACATAAATGGTGAGAAAGGGCTTCTCATTCCTCTTAATTAGCACTGCGATTAGTCCAACCTAAAGCGTTTGTGGATTTTTGCTCCACCAAGGAGTTTTCCTCAAAAGGTTAACTTTGGGGAATTGTCTCTTAGATTTTATTCCTAAATCATTCATCCCCCTGCCCCCACACTTCTTTCCTGTCATCTGTAGAACGTAGTCTTTGTGTCATTTCTTAATAAATGGTTTGCTATTAAGGAATCATTACAGTAATGTGGGCTATTGGAAGAAAGGGGTTACTTTAGTAGCCAACCCTCTTAATGACCTGCTCTTCAGTACACATTAGTAGTTGGATAAGGTTGTGGTTATTGAACTTCTGCCATCCACCAGAGACAATCTGCTCAGGCTTGCATTGTTGGAAAGAGAGGATGACGGAAAAAAAATTTTTTTCTATCCAAAATTTCAAGCTACTCTGCCTGGGAGATGACAGGCACTGAGTTTATAACTTGCTTAATGGGAGTCAGCAGGGAGTATTACCTAAACGACCAGTGTGGCCAGTCTATGGTTAAAAGCACATCTTCTCTGAGAGGCTGCGTTTGGGTACTGTTGTTCAGTCACTCAGTCGTGTCTGATTCTTTGCAACCCCATGGACTATAGCATGCCAGGCTTCCCCGTCCTTCACTATCTCCTGGAATTTGTTCAAACTCATGCCCTTTGAGTTGGTGATGCCATTCAACCATCTCATCCTCTGTTGCCTTTTTCTCCTTCTGCCTGCAATCTTTCCCAGCATCAGGGTCTTGCCCAATGAGTCGACTCTTCACATTAGGTGGCCAAAGTATTGGTGCTTCAGCTTCAGCATCAGTCCTTCCAAGGAATATTCAGGGTTGATTTCCTTTACAATTGAATAATTTGATCTCTTTGCTGTCCAAGGGACTCTCAAGAGTCTTATCCAGCACCACAGTTCAAAAGCATCAGTTCTTTGGCACTCAACCTTCTTTATGGTTCAATTCTCACATCCATACATGACTACTGAAAAAACCATAACTTTGACTATATGGACCTTTGTCAGCAAAGTAATGTCTCTGCTTTTTAATATGCTGTCTAGGTTTGTCATAGCTTTTCTTCCAAGGAGCAAGCATCTTTTAATTTTGTGGCTACAGTCACGGTGTACGGTGATTTTGGCATCCAAGAAAATAAAATCTGTAGCTATTTCTACTTTTTCCCCATCTAATTGCCATGAAGTGATAGGACTGGATGCCATGATCTCAGTTTTTTGAATGTTGAGTTTTAAGCCAGCTTTTTCATTCTCCTCTTTCACCCTCATCAAGAGGCTCTTTAAGCCAGCTCTTTAGTTCCTCTTCACTTTCTGCCATTAGAGCAGTATCATCTGCATAACTGAGGTTGTTGTTCACCAAATACTTATGGAGCAACTGTAATGTGCCAGGCACTGCTCCCGGTGCTTGAGATCCATCAGTGGACAAGATATATAAAAACCCTTGCCCTGGTGGTGTTTACATTTTAAAGATTAAAAATCACACCTGGCCCTCCCTCAAATCTGCATGACAACTAAAGAAGATGGAATAATGGCCAGTAGGTATCCCCCAAGAAACACTATGAGGACTTAGCAGTGGATTTCCAACTTCTAAAATAAGCACTGAAAGAAAAGAGAGGTCCATTTCTCTCTAGAGTGCATACTCTAATACACTCACTGAGATTTTGTGAACTCGTACTTTAAGACTAGAGGGGACAAAAAAAGTCCAACGGCAGCACACAGCTCTGAGGGCCCAGCACAATTGAGTGTTGTTTGGCATGCCAGTGGCAAAGATCTTGTAAGAAAGTCCACGTCACAGGCACAAAGGAGTGAACATGGGCAAACACTTGGTCTTCTTCCTATCAAAGGCGCAGTTGTAAACGTACAATGCTATGAAAACTCAAGCAAATCTGGAATCGTCGTTAAAGGGAATTAACTTGGAAAGTAATTTATGGCAAGAAAATTCAACTCCTTTGTTATCTTCCTTTTACCATAATATGCTTCCTGAACACTGCCTATGAGAAAGGGCTTTTAGAAAGAAAAAAAATAAGTATAGTAAAATTAACTCATTTTATCAATTTGTGCTCTCGGCCAGAGTTTCCTGACTGTGGCTACGAGGGGCTGTAAAACTGATGAATTTGCATGGAAAAAGAAACCAGTGTAAGTAATTTGTGTAAGAGGGAACACGGACATAGACTGCTATAATTCAGACACCCTGCAGATAGCAGACTGCTGCAGTGTGAGCAGTTATGGGTTAGAAAAATGACCACACTGCAGTCAGTCTGACTTGAATGGAAATCAATCATAAAGGTACTTTCTCTGCAGCTTCAACACCACAGTCTTCAGCAACTCCTTTGCCAAGCAGATTTCTGGTCTGTAAACCGTGCGCTGATCTCCTTTCCCCTTTCTTCCATTCTGAAAGATCTGGCCAATGAAGGCAGGGAGTGTGTTTTTCCAGAATGGAACATAAAAGAGAGGCACTGAACTAAAACAAGGGTTTCCCTCTATGTGAAAATGAACTTCCCTGCTATTATAAGATTGAAGCAATGTTTTTTATGAAATGAAGTATTAAGTGCCAAAACCCAGCAAAATGCTTTAACCCTCTCAAAGGCATCGCTAACACAGAGCACCATTTTCACACATTCATGTTTTGAGAACCAAAGGTAAGGAATATGTGTGCCTGGGATGGCAAGAAGGTAAACAGAGGAATTTTTATTTCTAAAAAATTTTTTTCTTTTACTAAAATAAGAACCATTCACTGATACCCTCCTTCCTCCCCACTATGAGCCATGAAGCTGGTTCATCTTTGATAGATAATTATTAGGAGTTCAATTTGTAAATAAAGCATATTCAGGCACTTTATCTATAATCATAAAGTCCAGTCTTGGGTCTCAATAAACTTCCATATCGACTCTATAAAGCAAAGGACAGTCTGCTACTTATTTCTGTATTCTCAGCACACAGTAACTCATGCTTCATACATTCACATCCAACAGATGACTATTGAGTTGAACTAAAATTATATGAGCTTGTTAATGAAAAATGGTGAGGAACTGATATTTATCAAGCATTTATTGTGTGCTAGGCAATGGAATAGGTGTTTTATCTGAATTATCTCATTTCATCCTTGCCTGGGGACATGGAATGTGTATTTGTATTTATTCTCATTGACAAGTAAGAAAACGAGCTGTGCGGTTAAGCAGCAAGATCAGGATCACAGCTAAACATGTGACAGAGCAGGGCCTTGAGCCCAGATATCTAGATACCTGCAAAGAAACACAGGTGAAACACGCATTTCTCCTTGTCTTTCCGTCATCACTGGCTACTGGAGAGATGAATTTAATAAGATTTAAATAGAAAAATATTTATCACCCACCACATAACTGGCAAAATGACTATCTCATCCTCTCCCTTCTCACTTCTTTCTTTTTAGAGTTCTGAGTGTCAGGCAGTAGTGCCTTCACTGGGTGAAGAGCCAGACACATGGTCCAGCTGAGCAACCCACAGTGGGGTTAGTGATGCTGACGGGTCTCTTGCATTTGTGGCTTCTGCCTTTGGGACCGACACTGATTATCTGCATTTTAGAGTATCATTTCGTCACAGCTTTTGGTTGAGGTTGAATGTGCTTCCCGTTTAGTATACGATACAGCCTGGGCCATGGGATTAAGTCTTTTCTGACAGGGGATGGATCTGATGGCCTAAAAGGTCTTTTCACCACAATGATCTATAAACCAGGGATGGGCTTCTAACGTAACCCTCTTAACCAAGAGTGCACTGGGACTATCCGACTATTAGCTATTAGGAAACCAAACTATGTCAACAGAGTCCCATCCCTACAACCTACA
Organism: Bison bison bison; assembly: GCF_000754665.1. Lineage (NCBI taxonomy): Eukaryota > Metazoa > Chordata > Mammalia > Artiodactyla > Bovidae > Bison > Bison bison. The sequence continues at coordinate 2,465,770 of NW_011494529.1, forward strand.
AATCCAGCCATCTCCAACAATTCTCAATATTTTCAGCAAGACCTGTTTAGTTTTTTTCCTCTTCCACCTGTTGAAAAACTCTGGGTGCTAGTATGTCCTCATATCAATCACATATCGGATTAAATCCGTTCCCAGTATTTGACCTAAAATGTGGCTTTTCTGAGTGTGATTCCCATCAGCCTTGTCCTTGACATGCCTATAGAGTCATCAGCAATGGTCTCTACAATCAGCAAGAGTTAGTGAGGACACTATATTCCAACAAAAATCTCAACATAGTATTTGAAGTCTTATTGTGGGGTAATATAAGAATTCTGTCAGGCTTTTGGAAATCCCCAAAATGTCTTTTAGTTCCCTAAATGTTACTTATTGAATATAAACATCTGCTCTATAAAAATCAAGGCTTAAAGTGCATAAGTAAAGACTTACTAAAAACTACATTGGCAGAAATGACCTCCAGCATGCTGGGATTTTTATGTCCATAATGAAAAAGAAAGTGAAATTTTCAAATATTGTAAAACCAAATACTTTTTAAACCTGAAAAAAACCCACAGTATGGATGGCCACTTAAAAGATTGTTAACATGTCAGTGTTTAGACTGAGGATTTTTAAATATCTTGCTATCCATTCAAAGCCCTGGAAGAGAAATTTCCAGGATAACATAGAAACATAGGCTTTGGCTGAAAGCTTCAGGAATAAAAATTTTTTGGATTCCTAAAGTAGACAAATTAGATCTAGTATTGGCATGCTCTTATTCTATCAGAATTACTAACTCTGAAGGGGTCACTAGAATGGTCCTGGTAATAAATTGATTTTTAGAACATGAATTCTATAACCAGTCCCTGTTAATTTATATATATACACACACACACACACACACACATACACACACACATATTTTAAATAAATTTGCTGATAGTATGGTCAGCTCAAAGATCAACTCTGAGTAAAAGATAAGAGACAGAATCCCTGTTCAATAATAACTACAGTAGTTACCATTGCTGAGCATCTACTATGTGCTAGATGCTTGACACTTTCCACTTCATCCTTAAAACACTCCTGAAGGGGGCTTCTATTTCCATTACTCAGACATAGGCCCAGCACACAACTGGTACTTAATAAATCTTTGCTGATTGAGTAAATGATGGTTACCTATGAAGAGAACACAGCTGAGAGGGGTTAAATGTTGCCCAAAGTCAGCTAGCAGAGCAGGTCACCTATTATCTCTATAACTATTTTATAATACCATGATGCCATCTTGTATTTGATTTTATGTAATATATCATCCAAAGAAAGAATTACCTAGAAAAGATGATAAACAGATGAACAGATGAGAAGAGATCATAACAAAACAGTGTGTACATCAAGGTGTTAAGTGTTTTGCTTTTTCCTGAGTCAAGTCTTTACAATAAAAATATTCACAGTCTGGCAAATTTAGCAGAAGATTCAGCTAAGAAAAGAAAATAAGAGGCTGTCTAAATCTTGCCGTAAGAACTCACTGCTTCAACCAGGAAGACTGTAGGGGTGTGTGTGTAACACACCCTTCATGCACCGCATTGACTGATGGGTCTGCTGATGTCATGAGCTTGTCCTTATCCTAGCTCTGATTTCAGCTGAGATGGTGATCATAACACCACTGCCAGAGCACACAACAAACAACACAGGGTATATGCACATTTCAATTTGTAGGTAAGCGTGGGAACACTTTTTTACTTTATGTGGCTCTTTCTCAAGTGGGTGAGGAGAGGAGGACAGGAAAAAAAATCATGTTTGGCCACACATACTGTGAGCCAGGACTCAGAAGAATGAGTAGTTTGATGAAAATTTCTATTACTGCCAGTTCATTCCATTTGTTGCCAGCCTTACTGTCCAAATATTCACCCCAAATATGTCAAGAAAATTAAAAGAAAAAATTTATACTACAAAACATCCTTCTGAACTAACTCAATTTCAGTATTTATTTTGAAAATTTATTGAATTATAGTAGAGGAAACCCACTAAATTAAGCCAGTAAGACTGGCATTTTTTTTCTTCCTAAGAGTATGGCAATATTTATTACTTTATCTCTCGATGAGGGGCTGATGAAAACTAGAAAATAAAACATTTGCAATGTCATAATATATTCGGAATAAGGTGGCTTTGACAGGCAAAGTGAAAAACACATACAGAGCCAATCAGTATTCTCTATTTCATAATGCAACAGATTTTCTTGAAAAACTGCACTTTGGAGATAGGCGTTTTGATTTTTTTTAAAGGAACTCCTACTCTTTTGTGTGCTGCACATGATACCCTTACTCTGGAAGAGGTGCCATTGACTTCTACAGATAGAAAATGTGCGATGTTCATTTTAAAATTACTAGTAGAGCCTGCTATTGACCATCTAATTATGCCGAGTTCCATTTATAAACATAGCTAACCACTAAGTTTATGGAGACTTTTTGTGCTGCTTTAATAGGATATTGATCGAGAGCATAGTTTGAGTGGACTGCCATTGAATTGTGTAATGGCAAACAAGAGGCAAGGTCACAGCCACTGTTCATGCTAGGGCTGCAGTCTATTTTTTATTATAATCTTTCTGGTTCTTCCTTTAATGCTCAAGCCCAAATGGTTTCTTTCAAAAGAAGAACTTGCATAAGAATATAATCTTATTTTTAAAAATAATTTCCATGCCCTGATCAAAGGTGAACCAATAGGCCACTTGTTCAGAAAAGAAAGTTTCATATCTACTCCACTTTAATGAAGACCTAAAACCCAGCAAATCTTTAAAATGGCGCCCCCGAAGGACGAGGACATTCGGAATCTCTTATCCTATACTAATTTCTTCATGAGCCTTTCTTTGCAAGAACATTTTGTAATTTTCAAGTTTGGGCTTGTCCCTGTCAAAGAGATTCATTTCCTTGTTGTACCTTGGAGGCGAGTTAATTCTGTTGTAGTAGCTCCATCGTGGCAGGTTAGACTGTTACCAAAAGAGTTTCTACTAAATTGGTGGCCAGAAAACCAAGGGTGTGGATGTGGGTTCCCCAGAGATGCACAAAGGACCTAGAGACTTCAAAAAGAATTTTACGAATGAACTGCAAGTTGGATCTTAGCAACGATTCCCGTGTGAGAATACAGAAGAGTGCGCATTTCTAAAGCAGCAAACAGCCACTAGGGTGCCACCTCATGCCAGGCTGAGCAGACGCCTTCCTCCATTCACTCCTGCTCTCCATTGACAAACACCTCGGGAATTCTGTAGCCACCCAGCAGCCTGGCTTTGTGGCAGAGCCAGGATGGTTCAGCTGCTGGATTTTAATCGATTCTGCAGCAGTGCAATGGGAACCCCAAATCAGTCTGGGTAACTGAGAGTGGTTTTCACACCCAAAGATTCTAAGGCTGGCCACAGTGTACTGAGAACCCTGGCTTTTCAAAATTCCAGGGCCATGAAGTCATCCCCAGCCACGAAGTTTACTTAACCCTTGCAGCCGGCTCGGGTGTACAAACCACGGCTAGAAAATTAGAACCCGTCAGGCCAGAGTCACAATGGCCTGTGTGTATTTGCGGTTTTCCTCTTTTCCCAGTGAAGTATTTAAGGTTTCAGAGTCACTCCACCAACTTCAAGAGAGTCAGCACTTTAGAAGGAAATGGGCAGAAGGAGTGGGTTTTTTTTTTTAAGGAGGATTTTCTGGGTTCATACCAGGCAGAATATCTGACAGCCTCAAAGCACTCACTCTGAGGAAAACATTGGTGCCAAATACAGAAGAGAGGGTGCTGACAGAGAGCACCATCTAAGCGGCATCATTCAGCTGCCAGTGGAGTGGGCTCTCTTTGTAGCAACTTTATGGGAGACAGACCCATCTGAAAATGCTTCTAGAAGGCTTTGTTTGAAAATGCAGCATCATGTCAGAGCCATTTCAACAGATGGTTCCTGCCTCTTTCCTCACAGTATTATGCTAAAACAACTTCACTGACTCTGAACCTCATTGTCAGCACTTGTAAACCCCCTCCCCCAGAGCAGAGAAGACTTCTCCCTTCTCTCTGGCAACGTGTCTAGTGGTCTGTATTCCACCCTCCCTCCCCCAGAACAAAGTAATAAATAACCAGAACTACTTTCAGATGGTCCAAGCACAGGGAGGGAAAAGGTAGGAAAAGAATGAATGTACATTTACTTTTATGCTACAGACTTGCTTTGCTGCTAAGAAAACCAGAACTATCCTTTCTTGCCTTTCACGGACTCCAGATGATGCAAAAAATTAAAAGTTAGGTACACAGCAGACAGGCTTCCCTTGTAGCTCAGATGGTATAGAATCTGCCTGCAATGCAGGAGACCTGGGTTTGATCCTTTGGTCGGGAAGATCCCCTGGAGAGGGAAATGGCTACCCACTCCAGTATTCTTGCCTGGAGAATCCCATGGACAGAGGAGTCTGGTGGGCTATAGTCCATGGGGTTGCAAAGAGTCAGACACGATTGAGCAACTAATACACACATAAACACACACACACACACATATGGATGATGCAAAGAAAGAGGTAAAGAAAGAGGGAAATTGCTGGGAGACAGCAGCAGGAGCCTCTGATTCTAACAGGTGTGTGCAAGTGAGAAGGATAATTAAATGTCGAGCAACCTTGTCACTTGACCCTCATCTCTGAACGTGCAAGGCTAAGCTGGCAGCCCTTCCTTGCGTTTCTCTGCCACTGCCACCCTGTAGTAACATGATTATAATCAACAAACTTAGCACATAGTTATTTCAGTGAATCCTCCTGAGGAAACACTGAAATAGCATCTCCCTCCTCTATTAAGTTTAAAAGGAGGAAAACTAAAAACAGAAACTAACTGGAAACCTGGGGAATGTCAATATTTGTTTAGCAAATTTAAAAATTAAATTCAAAAGGTCCAGAAAGAGAAAAAATTTTCAAGCTAAGGCCACCATCAGTGTGAATGTTCTGGACCACGTATGTGGTTACAGTTAGTGGTGATGGGGGGACTGGGTGGGGCTGGGACAGACAGGAGGAAGATAAGAACTGTGCAACACAATGGAAGAAATTCTAAGACAGTGAGGACATCAGAAACTTTTACCTTTTACATCCAGGTAAAAGGCTAAACTATAGAAAGAGTAAAGGGATCCCTGGTTGGGGAAGTGGGAGGCACAGGTGATTTGTAAAGAAGTGAGACTGTTCTGTAATAACGGATGCATTTGTCAAAACACATAGAATGTAAAACACAAAGAAAGAACCCTCATGTAAACTACAAACTTGAGTTATAATAATATATCAGTATCAGCTCATCAATTAAAATGAATGTACCACACTAACAAAAGATGTTAATAAGACAGGAAATTGGGGAGGAAGCCATACTGAAATTCTTTACAATCTGTTAATCTAAAACTATGAACTTAAACTTCTCTAAAGTCTATTCGTTAAAAAGAAAAAAATCAAACCTGAAAACAAATCCAGGAAAAAACTGTAATTAAGTACTTTACTTGTTTTGGTTTACCCAAAAATCATTTTAATTTTTTACAACAAAAATTAATAATTGAAAAGTTTATCAACTCTAACAAGAAATCATAATTTAGTAAAAGTACAGAATCTTTGGATTGTTTGCTTCTATAATTGTTATAGGAGTCTGTGTGTTAGCTGCTCAGTCGTGTCTGACTCTTTGTGACCCCACAGACTGTAGCCTACCAGGCTCCTCTGTCCATGGGATTTTCCAGGCAAGAATACTGGAGTGGGTTGCCATTCCCTTCTCCAGGGAATCTTCCCAACCCAGGGATCTAACCTGGGTCTCCTGCATTGGCAGGTGGATTCCTTACCACTGAGCCATCAGGAAAGCCCTACAGTTGGTTATAGGAGAGGTCATGACCAAAATGTCTACAGGCAGTTGAGTACAGCAAAATGAAAAGAGCAAGTTTCTGAACTTCGAGCATCACTGATTCCTTCATCTACAAAAAGGGACAATAACAGCAACCATGGGAGGACTGAATGATGTCTAGCACAAGGCCTGGTACTTAGTACTTGATACACTCTAGCTACTATAATTTTTCATATTAGTTTAGCATCATGCTCCTTCCAGGACTAACATCATGCATGAAATTAACTTATATGCCAGTTAGCTTATTTCTATCTCAGGGTTGCAAATGCACCCCAGCCCCACTTATCAGGAAAAAGTGTCCACTGAAGCATTTAAGTGGACGCTTAGTATCTCTACCGTGGGGAAGGGGGCAACACTGTAAGGAACAGTTAAGGATGTTGACGCCATCATGTGACCTGAATGTCTAGTCTTTCAGAACAGTGTGTCGGTGAGGAAGCGTGAGCGGGGGATCCTTCCCCCAGCAGCCAAGGCAATCTTGAGACACAGACCCTGACAAACCTGGATTATAGATCGGCGGGAGGGAGGGGGCTCTGCATGGCACTTTGGCCTGAAGCCACAGTTTCGCTGACACAGCCCAGTCCCACTCTTGCCAAACAGTTTCAGTCAGCATGAGGCCATGTGTGAGTGAATCCTAGAGCGATTACACAGCAGAGTGCAGAATCGAAAAGCATTTGGGAGCCGAAGGACGCTCAGGATGCCAGGCATCAGCAACACGGCCCTATACAGGGACAGGAAACAAACCAGGTCCCTCTGCAGATTCAATGTGCGGTCCAACCATAGCCCCTGGCAATTCTCAAGGCAGATTGAGAATTTCCTTGGCAACTGTGTGGGGCAGACTGACGGAAGTCTCGTCAAGATGGGCCCTGAGAAGCCTCGGGATATAAGACCTTAAAGGACACAGAGAACGTGGAAGAAGGCTGTGATTCCGCGGACGGTGAGCAGTGTGGGCCTTGGCCTACAATGGCCTAGGTCTTAGGACACTGACAGTAATGAAAACTTAAAAGGATGCACAGCAGCCAGGGTAGACTACAAAAGGTCTTGGGCACCAATCTTAAGAGGGTTTTCTTTACTCATTAATCTAAGGTGATATCCTGTAAGGGATCTATGAATGAATGTATGTCCCAGTAATGCCATCAGGATAGTTATACTCTTATACTCTATATTACTATTAAAATTATAAGAAAAAAGTAGGATGATGATCACCTTTTAAAAATCTTAAAAAGTAAAAAATATACATATGAGTGCATTACCATTTGTCAATGGCTAATCAGCTGTGCTGTGGCAGCAATATACCCTCCAAGTTAACAAGAAAATCTAGTCTCCAGCTCGCTGTTGGTACTCCTAGAACACTTCATAATATGGCAGCAACTTCACCTCTCCAAGTCATAAACTTGCTGCTCATAATGCTTCATTCTCTAGGTTTCCAACATCCCTACACCAGAAGATTACAGCATTAACCAAGGACTCTGGTGCTAGAATTCTAACACTAACCATGGTTACCTTCTTGCTGTTTCCCTGTCTAGTCTCAGGCTGCAAATTTCTTCAAGTTCCTTTGGGTTAGTCTAAACATACAGATTCTAGCACTACACAGATTTAACCTTTTGCCTACTTGTTTGACTTTGGATAAATGACTTAACTAGATTCTTGATTTAACTCATGTGTAAAAATGAGAGTAATATCTTAACTGACATGTTTATTGCAAGGATTAATTTTACGTAACATACATGAAAACCTATGCTTAGCAGACAGATTCTCTTTCCCTCTACCCCTGTATTCCATGCCCATACCTTGGTATCCCACTTTCTGTACTTTTAAGAAATAAGAATAGACAGAACCTGAGCTTGTGAAAATCAGGATAGCTTGCCTTGCTTGATCTGACATCTTGTCATGAGACTGACTTGCTTACTCAGTCAAGCTTGCGAGACTGTAATACAGTGAATGGAGGGTATGAACTTGAAATAAAAATATTTATTTTTACTCCACCTCACTCCTCAAAGAATTTGATGCAGCTTGAAACCAACTTCAACAATGCAAATTTTATCTACAAGTGGTATTTTGAAGTAGAAAGGGGATTAAAAAATAAAATTTAAATATTTGTTATCTTTTCCCTTGGTATTGGGACCTAGAACACCATAGTCAGTGTAGAAATGTGTTCTTTTCATGTGAGCCAGAACCTTTTGTTTTGTTTTAAACCATCAAGCATCACAGGCACAATGCCTAAGGCCTGTATGATCTTTTCAAGACCTGCAAAGTTATCTGAAATATGATGAAAATCATTATTAGGTTTTTGAAGTATAGTTGATGTATGATACTATGTCAGTTTCAAGGTTACTGTAGGTATACTTTTAAATAAAAACAAAGAGAAGTCTTTGTGGGACGGCAATGTGTATATGTGTGTCTGTGTGGCAGGGTACAGGGAATTGGGGGGAATCCTATACCTTCTCCTTGGACTGTCTGGATTATATCATAGCCAAATACAATCAATAACCCTCTGATCAATGGGACAGGGTGGTGACAGGTACTTTTAATTCACTGTTGTTGGTGATTATTGACAAGCTGGTAATGATCATGCTGCAGGGTGTCACTCACGCTAAGGGCATTAGCATCCTTTGAAAGGTCAAAAACAAATTCTTTTAAAATGCTGAATTTCTTAGAAATCCAGAAGCTTCAGAACTTCTTTAAACCAGGTTCACACTATAAGCTAGGAAATACCTGAGACACTCAGGATTTCAGTTCTTTCCCTATGTCTCACATTAAAATATTTAATTTTTTCTGACTTAAATTCTTGGCTGTCAAACAAACTACATGGCAAAATGCTTCCAAAAGGTGTATGAAAAGGATATTCTGAAAGCGATTTATGTCTTTAGGAGGCAAAAGGTAAGCAAAAAACCCAAGGCAAAACTGTATCAAATCAAGGCAAAACTGTATCAAATCAAGGCAAAATTATACTTACTCTGTGACACTCTTACTAGCTCAGTCACACTAAAAACACCTGATGTGACGAAACTGTCCTGGAAGCCCAAATGTCCTGGGGAAACAAAAACAAAAGAAACAGAAGTGTCATAAATAGAAGACATTTGATGAGAGAATTCCAAATATTAGTTTCATTGTGATTAGAAAATGTGAAGTCTAATTTCAGGTTCTGTTCTAGTTAGAGTTATGTAGGAGGGTACAGTCATTTAGTTATGAAGATGGTTTTTTGGTTTGAATCTTTGAATCTAGGGGTTATGGAAAGCTATGACACAACAACTGGGTGATTTTTGAAATGGTTAAAAAAAGAGAGTTCAACAGGAAATCCGAAACAAAAGACGATTTAAATAAATGGTTACCTTGGCTGACCTCTGAGACCTTCACAACTGGGATGAAAACACCCTACCTAAGAATCAGCTAGGATAGCTAAATTCCATAACAGTTTTTAAACATTATTCTCTAAAGAAACATCTGATCGGGATTAGCTATCCATTCATTCAAACCAAACAAGATTTAAAGATGTTCCTCTCACTTCAAGAGGCACGACAGTGTGACTCTTTAAAAAGCCAGCCTGCAAAGAACAAGCCCCAAACCTTGAACCATAAACACAAATTCTTTTGAGCACAAATAAAACTTTCTAAAAAGGTAATCAACAGTTCAAAATGACTTAACCTCTGAATTTTGCATCTGCTTTATTTTTGCTGGGTATAATTAATTTCCCTTAAGATATCTGATATTACATCTAATTATCCACTGCTTATTTATTTTTATGGTATATTCAGGAACATATTTATAAACGGCAAGAAATACATAATTTCTGCATGGCATTTCCCTCTCTGCCTCTGAAGTTTTCTGATTGTGAGTATTACAGGTGGAATCCAGTTGAGAGATCTGTCTATAGGACTAGTGTTAATCTCCTGTTTTAAAAATAGGGTCATGGAGAAGTAGTTGGTGGAAGGGATTTTTTTTAAAATAACTATTCTTTGAAATAAGAAACATACCTTTAAGAAACACAATGTAAGAAAATGAACTAGTCTGAATGTATAACAAATAATTCATAAATATGGTTTATGTTAGCGATAAAAGTTAGATTGTGCCCACTACTAAAAGGAAGCAAGTTTACCTATCCATGCACCAATAAATTTGTTAAATACCATGCACATAAACGCATGCAAAAAGAAATCACCAAGTTTTGGAGAATTAAAAAAGGACCTACAAATTATTCTTTTTCTTTTGGTTAAATTGGACTTTAGCATAAGAAAGATGTTTTGACTGAGAATTAAAAGACAATATTCAGTTAATTTTTACATCAAACACACCATCTATGATATTTTAGATGAAATGGCTCTAATTTTTAGAATATGCAATAATCATACTTTGCTTTTTAAAAATAAAATGGCACCATGTGTAGGGATGGATGTTAACTACATTTATTGTGGTGGTCATTTCACAGTAAATACATAAACTGAATCATTGTCTTCTACACTTGAAACTCACATAACGTTTATGCCATTTATATCAATTAAAAAAAGAAACACATATATACACCACCATTTTTTTTTAAAGAAGACAAAATTCATTTGAAGAAGTGACTAAGAAATTTCACTTCTTAAAACAACCCACACCCGGGTATTTAGTTGACATTTACTTGGTAGGTGCCTGAGATGTTGCTGCCTCTTGGGTTAAAAGAACTGAGAAGTAAAAACAAATAAATAAGTAAAACTCAAAGTCCTGGCAAAAGAGCATAATATCTCTTTCTACTGTGACAATGTGAACATCACATTTACCCCACAGCCCATAACAAAGGAAATCCAACCACAACCTGCATTAAGTTTGACTTAAGACCCATCTAACAATAGCAAGGAAATTCAGAGCTGAATGTGAAAATCTGGGTTGATCTCCAGCTCCTGCTCATCTCTGTCTGTGTCACTTGCTTGCGGGCTGATACTTGTTTCAGTTCCAACCTGTGAAATTCCTTATTTTAAGGACGACTTAACATGAATTTCTAAGCAGAGTGAATGTGAACATACTTTAATCCTGCCTCCAGAAAAAGCAACCAATGTATTTTGAAAACTTCATTTAGATTAGCGCAAGGCCTTGGGAGGGGGAAGCCCAAGTGTTCATCCACTCAAACCATCATCCTGCTCCTTTTCTTTTGTCCACCTCTTAAATGTTGGTGTTCTCCAGCATTTGTGCTCATCTCTGCTTATTACATATTCCCTGTGTTATTTTATTTCCATGCTACCAGCTACCAGGCTTGACTGTGATATGTGTGAAAACTAGAAAAATATTTGCTTGGTTCATCATTGTATTTAATACCTGGGACAAAGCAGTTAGCAAGTGCATATTTGTTGAATGAGTGCATGAATGAATCTATAGGCCAATGACTCTCAAATCTTTAACTTCTGCCAAGATCTCTCTCCTGGGTTCCAAAAACATAGATCAAAATATTTATTAGATATTTCTATCCAGATAGCCTACAGGTATCCTTAGATCCAACATGTCCAAAGTCGAGTTCCTTTTCTTCTCTCCAAAAATCTGTTCTTACTCTGTCAATTCCCTACTTCAACAAGCCATCCACCGTTCATCTCATTTTCTATGTTTATGTCATCCCTGACTCTCGCCTCTTGCAAACACCCACATGCAACGAATCTCCCCCTGATTCTACTCCATGCATATCTCCATCTCTCCCTCTTGACTGTGGCCCTGGCTCTTCCCACTTATCACCAGCACGATGGGACAGCCTCCTACGGTCTATATCATCAGTCTTGGCTTCTCCTCTAGTCTGCTTCCCACACTGCAGCCAGAAATGTCTCTCTGACAGGCAGATCTCATGATTCATTCATTTATTCAACAAATACTTCTTGAGCACCTCCTCTGTGTCTCCTGTGTCAGACACTGGGCCAAGGGTTTAAGACACACTCCCTACCTTCAGGAAATCTATAGTCTAGGGTTAGATACAGCTGAAAATGAGTGCCAAAGAATGGATTCTTTTGAACTGTGGTGCTGGAGAAGACTCCTGGGAGTCCCTTGGACAGCAAGGAGATCAAACCAGTCAATCCCAAAGGAAATCAACCCTGAATATTCGTTGGAAGGACTGATGCTGAAGCTGAAGCTCCAAAACTTTGGCCACTTGATGTGAAGAGCTGACTCACTGCTGGGAAAGATTGAGGGCAGGAGGAGAAGGGGGTGACAGAGAATGAGATGGCTGGGTGGCATCACATACTCAATGGAAATGAGTTTGAGCACGCTCCAGGAGGTAGTGGAGGACAGCGAAGCCTGGCGTGCTGCAGTCCCCGGGGTCGCAAAGAGCTGGACCTGACTTAGCGACTCAACAATGACAACAAAGGGGATAAATAATATTAAGGACACAAACAGGAAGAGCTTTAGAAACAGTGGACAGGGAAGGTCTCTCTTTATGCACTTCAGACATGGTTCAGAATGAACAAACACAGCTCAAATTGGGCTCAATATGCTTTCTTTCCTTTTTTATAAAAATGTTGACAGAACTTCTTATTTCTGTCTCTTATTCTCTCTCATCTCTACCAGTGAAATCAAGCCAATATGCATCTGAAAAACTATTAAAATGAACCACCCAAACAGTCCCTCCAAACTAAATAGGACAAGGACAGGACAGACAAGCCATTTAGACAAAGCTTTCAATCAAGAAGGTGAGAGCAGGTTCCCTGAGGAGAAGTGTCTGGGTTGTCCTATTGTTGTGATTATGCTTCATGTTTTGGGAGACCAAATAAAAACGGGATAGAGGACAGCATTATTCAATGGACAGAAGGAACTAAAAAAAGTCTAGTCCCACACTTAAGCTAGCGTCTTGTATGATCCTGAAAGTCACTGTAAAAATAACAACTGGATCCTCCTCCCCTTCCAGCAACCTGCCTCCTAAAGCCTATTTTAGTGGAATGTCTATAATTTAGAAGATAAAATATATGTCAGTGTACAAAAACCAGAAAAATAAAAAAGAAGTATTCACAAATCCTGAAGGAAGCATCCCCTCACACTATCATGAAATTGAGTCACGTTGCCTTGACTACTTTATAATAAGTCCCCAAGGAAAGACCTGTGTAAACACTCCATGTAACTTTAAATGACTATGAAACTGGTTTTGTTCCTTCACCAATTATTTGGAAACCCACTGATGAACTCTAGAAGACAACAACGAGAAGTGAAACCTGAGAAATGATGGAAAAAATGACACAGCTAACGTAATTACTAAGCAAACCTGAGCAGATTAATATTTTGTTCTTACTAACACAAACCAAATCACAAAAATGACTTTCAGGGAAATAACACTAATCTGGGTGGTCTACTTTATCGCAAGATGAGAGCAAAATAGAAAAGACAACACAAAGGCAAATTTAAGTACTTAATTCTCAATTCAGATGTTAGCACTGAAAGATCTTCAGATGGGAAGCTGAGTAAACATTCCCCAAAGGTCCCAGGATTTACGTTTTGAGTAGGGCCTCTCAGAAATGAGTGCAAAACATATACTTTGGTTAAGTATGCCTTAGGTGAAAAGCCAGACTGCAGACTGTTCTGACTCTCTTCAATTCTGAACTACGGTCCAGGAGCAATTGTATAAGAGATTGAAATAACGACCAGATTCTTTTCCATTTTAGATAAAATGGCTAAAAAAGTTCAGTCACTGAAGTCTTGTTCAATGAATTCACAATCAGAGTACAGATTTCAATACCGTGGAGTCTGTCATACTCACAGTGGGGAGGGATTAGACTTTCTAGAGAGGCAGAAATACAAAAAGCTAAATTCTTTTATGGGTCGTTAGGAAAAGCACCTTTCTTTACCTCGATGATATCAGCAGTTATTATGGAAAATGCTATTAGCAGTCCCTTCATCTTATGAAGGAACTGAATATCTATCTACCTCTTAAAGGAAAAAAGCTAAATTTGCAGAGACATACGGAGAAGGCAATGGCACCCCACTCCAGTACTCTTGCCTGGAAAATCCCATGGACGGAGGGCCTGGTGGGCTGTAGTCCAGGGGGTCACTAAGAGTCCGACACGACTGAGCGACTTCACTTTCACTTTTCATTTTCATGCACTGGAGAAGGAAATGGCAACCCACTCCAGTGTTCTTGCCTGGAGGATCCCAGGGACGGGGGAGCCTCGTGGGCTGCCGTCTCTGGGGTCGCACAGAATCAGACATGACTGAAGTGACTTAGCAGCAGCAGCAGGTAACCTTGCAGAGCGGTTCAGAGGTCAGGGAAGAAATAAGTGGTAACAAACCGTCCGGAGGGCTGGCCTTCAAAGAAAGCTGGAACATCCATGAAACAGACGTGATGCATTTGAGGAGGAAAGTGTATACATGAGGTGGTATGTTTGTTCTGTTCAAAGAACAAAGGCAGGAAGCTGCAGTGGCTCAATGGTAAAAGAATCTGCCTGCCAAGGCAGGAGATGCGGGTTCCATCCCTGGGTTGGGAAGATCCCCTGGAGGAGGGCATGGCAACCCACTCCAGTATTCTGGCCTGGGAAATCCCATGGACAGAGGAGCCTGGAAGGCTACAATTCATGGGGCTGCAAAGAGTCAGACACGACTTGGCAACTAAACAACAAGAGCAAAGGCTCTCAGCTCTATATTATCATATTTCATCTAGCCAATGGATGGAGGCACACTGCATACACGGGTCCTTCAAATGTACAGCCTGCTCTCCATATAAGGGGATGCAGAACCCGCTGATACCAAAGGCCAACCATGCCATTTTACACAAGGAACTTTAGCATCTGAGGATTCTTGTATCCCTGGGGGTCCTGGAAACAAGGCCCATGCATATGGAGGGACAACTGTAATCTCTATTCTCTCACGGTAAATATGGTTCCATCACTAGTAAGACAAGCCAATGGCCAGGCCTTTTCATGCTTGAGTTCCTCAAAGGAAAAGAGCTCCCTTGTGGTCAGGCCATTTCCATTCCACAAGTACTTGGGACTGTCTGTGACGTGCAGGTCTTGGACTAAATCCTGAAGACATCACTCTCACAGAACTCATGTTCTGCTGCTCCTAAAGAAAAGCTGACCTCATCAACTCTGTTCCTCCCTGGAATTTTCATTCCTGCTTCGGTGAACTCCCAGCTGGCTTCTGAGCCACCCAAGCGGAGGGCATGTGGCTCCTTCCTCGTCTCTGGCCCCCACGGTTCAGTCCATACTTATCAGCTGTGCTCAGTCAGTCCTGTTGAGTAGAGCGTCAGCTTGACCTGCCTCCCGTAGGAGGCTCCTTCTCTTTATCTGACAGTGATTTGTTTTCCTGTCCTACTTCAGCACCCCTACAACAAACCAGGCAAGAGCAGGCTGTCTTCTGATCTGACTCTGCCCACAGTCACAATCCCTTTTCTAGGTGTGCAATAAATATTGATTCGGTGATTCAGATGAGCACCTTGAGACACCCTTATTTAGTAGCCCTCTAAAGAACTATGTAAATTAGTTTACCTCCAGTCACATGTTCCTTCTATACTTTTCTTTTGGAATATCGTAGAAAACAGATTTTTTTTAAGGGGGGGTGTAAATATGTCTACTGATCCATTAAATGCAAATTTAAAATTTTTGGTCTGTGGACAAAGACAGAGCCCACGGGATGGCAAAGCAATAAGAAGAAGCTGGGACCCTGAATGATGGTGTAGAGTAGAACCTCCCTGCAAACTTAGCCTATCATCTGGAACAGTTACAAAAAGAAAAATAGATTTTAATGTACTTTAACCACCTTATTTTTTTTGGTCTTTATTATAGTAGCCTAGTACTTAACCTAACCAACATAAGTGCCAGTCTTTCCCTTTAGAATCAAAAGTGCCACAAATTAGCAGTCCAGTCTGCAAACACATTTTGCTTGGCTAGCAGAATACTAATTTTTTTTTTTTTGCACATGAAAGTTTTTAAACTGAGCATGAGCTTACAAATATACCACATTCCCTAGTACTCTTTATTGTATTTCATTTATTTAAATGTTCTGTAAGGCCCTTGTAGCCAAAGAAATGTGTGATGCCTGATACACATCTTCTCTTCATGTTTATCTAGTAGCACAGTAGAGATAGAACACATGGTTGGTTGCTGTGTTTTGTCTGATAATAAAACCATCAGTGTTTCATGATTTCTTTGAGAATAAAGTTTAGATGTATTAGCTGGGTATTTAAAGCTCTTCAAAATCTGGACTCTAATATATCTTCTCAGCATTTTAGGTAGTAGTTCCAACATCATCCACATATTGGATTGGTCAAAAAGTTCATTCAGGTTTTTCCATAAGATGTTACAAAAATCCCAAACAAACTTTTTGGCCAACCTGTGTTGCAACCAAGATGTCCCATCTGTTGTTCTCCAAATACGGGTATGTTCCATCCTCCATGTCAGGGTTCATATCAGCACTTCCCAAACCCCGTTATGTAGAGTGTGTGTGTGTGTGTGTGTGTGTGTGTGCGCGCGCGCGCGCATGTGCTAAGTTGCTTCAGTCACGTCTAACTCTTTGCAACTCTATGGATTGTAGCCTGCAGAGTCCCGTCTCCATGGAATTCTCCAGGCAAGAATACTGGAGAGGGTTGCCATGCCTTCTCCAAAGGACCTTCCTGATAGTCCCCCCAAATGCTCCACCACAAAAGAATTAAAAACAAAGACACAAGTACATATAAGATAAAGATTTCCATAGTAAAAATAGTTCAGGAAACACTATCACAACCACCCTTAGAGAATGACAAGGAACATTTACATAGTAAAGCCTCTGAGAGTTTCTTACAAACTTTCTTAATATCATTTAACTCACAATTTCCTAAATAATTTGACAAGGACACCATTTGTTTTTGGCAAGTGTCCTTCCATTCATACACTGTTCTGCTCCTTTTCCTATTTTCTCCCGTTTGGTTTATGTACTAAAGTGCTGAGGGGAAAGTAGAATCTGAACTCTTTGAGCTAATTCACACCTTTAAGGCAAGGCTAAAGGATATTCCCAATCTTAACTTGCAATCACTTTAAAATATCCAGATTAGGCAAATGGATCAAGCCGGTAACAGGTATTGTAAAGATAAGTTACCTAGCTGAAAAATTCACAGATAACATACTTTAGACATATTAGCTTTAATTCTTCCTGTAACCCTGTGTAGTTGGCAATCTTCTGATTTTACAGAAAAGGAAGCTCAAGCTCATTGAGCTTAAGTGACTTGCCCAAGGTCACAAACTTAGTGGCAGAATTAGGAGTAGAACACAGGTTTGTTTAGTTCTCTTTATATAATGTATTTTATTGCATCTTAATCCAACAAATATAATACCAGAGACTTGATTATCCAATCTAACCCAAAGGCCTTATCATATCCTTTTACTAATTCCTGCAGTTAATAAGGGAAGAGTAATATTTCACTAAATTAAATATGATGGCTCAACTTAACTATAAAGGTTTATGACTTTGAGTTACAAGTGATTAGGCATTTAATTAAAGGACTAGGTCTAAAAGACATCAAAACATGTAAATAAAAGGTGGAAAAATATTTTTACTTATTTGTATGTTAGAAACATTAGATGCGTAATGTCTTAGAATGAACTGGAAATGACGGGATCTTAAAGATCACCTAGTAAGGGAGTCATCATTGTGTCATAAAGAATTTTAGACTAATAAAATAATAAGCTTTGACTTTTAAAAAAATAATATGTTTGCCGTGCTGTAACTTCGCTTCATTTTTCCTCTGGAACAGGGAGAATAAATCTATTCTCTCTTCCATTTTGCTGCCCTTCACTTATTTAAAGACAGTCCTCAGCCCTTAATTTTCTCTTCCTTAGGCTAAATATTCTCTTTCATTGTTTTGTCATGTGAGCCAATTAATTTTCCCATTGCCCTTAAACATGTAGAATTATACATTTATTAGACCTATAATAAGCATAAATGGATATTCTTCAAGTGGACCCAACCACAAATTAGTTTTGTACAAAAACAGAGAAACACTTTGCTTTAAAAAAATTTTTTTCAAGCATCATAAAAAAAAAAGGTTCTTAACGAGAAAATTTTGCTTCAAGTTAGGAAAAAGTAACTTCCATTTAATTAATATAATGATTCATATTTTATAAATATATTAAAATTAACATTATCTTTTAATGCATCATAAACTTAAAAGTATTTCTTAATTAACGTGGTTGTGAATTAAAAGAGGCTTTCAAGCAAACTTATTGTTTCTATGTTCTGAACCAAAGTTTTCTCTAAACTTGGACAGGAACAATTGTTAATCTGCAAATGGATCAAACTATTTGTAATAGCTTCAGTTTCTGCTTTCAAACTCATACATACTGGAGAAAAAATAAGCAAACGCATTCTCTGAATACATCAGAAACTGATTACCTTAAATGAAACAGACATGAAACTAGATCACCTGAGGGCTACCCTGGTTTATGGATGTAAAACAGGAAAAAAAAAATTAATGCCTATCATTCTGTTCTTCCTTTTTAGGTTTAATTCCCATGGCTGTGAAACCATTCACATAGAGCCTGCATGCTAAACCACCCGAGGACACACGCAATGACAAGGAAAGAAGATGACCAGGAGCCATGTGCTAATTTTAAGACACTCAACACTGACTTCGGTTCACAGGGCACAAGAAGAAAATCACTGATGAACTGAAGCAATACATTTTAAAAGAATTCTTACAATGACTTGTCTAAGACTGCAAAAAAAAAATTACAAATAGGTGGATGTCATTTCCTAATTATATAATAAAATAAAGTTAATGTTTAGAAACACAGAATACAAACAGCAACCATCTTTTTTAAAGTCATTTGCTTTGTGCAATTCCTACTCACCCAGAAATTACTTAGTTACTGATGCCATAATTCACAGCCTTCATTAAATTATAGGATCTATAGTACACAATTCTGCAGATACTATGGCACGCCACAAATCGTCCAGGCCACTAGACTTTGAAGTTTGCTGGCTTAGCACAAACACAAAGTATTTTAGAAGTAGCAGAAAATTCTTTGTGAAATATAACAGAATGAATTAGACTGTTCAGGCCATGTCGTGTTAGCACAATGGGGGAACACTTTTAAGACTTTAAAGTCATGTAATACAATTCTAGGCTGGATTTTTCTTGTTAGAAAAAGTAGAATGGGAGTGATTGGAAGAGAAAAGGGCCAATATTTGACAACAGAAATCAGCATAACCTTTTAACTGCAGCAGCCATGGGTGACTGCCCTTTGACCTTGAAAGATTATGTGGGATTTCAATGACAACAGCTGGAAGTGAGCATGTGTGAATGGAGAACACAGATCTGAGGCCTGGTACAAAAGGCTGCACAATCTCTGCCCAGATCAGAGTGCTGATTAGAAATTGTTTCCTGGTCCTGGCTTAATAGAGTGTGATAATGAAAGGTTTTGTCTTTTTTTTTTTTTTTTTAATTCTTCCAGCAAGAAATCATTGGTAGATTTCTTCCAAACCCATTCTCCCCTTTTAGCCCCTCAAATCTCCTGGGTTTTCATGTATAACAGCCTTATCATTTTTAGTTAAAAACAAAACTTTGTTTCAAAAGCTACCTCTTACAGATACAACTTAAGTTCTTGAGTTTGTCTCTTGCATTTTAAAATAACCTCTATTTGGCATGTTACACAGCATATCATTATTTTTTATCTAAGGATCTGTCATACACACACATACATAAATGAGAGTTCAATAAAAGCAGGAACTGTAATCGCTCATTGCTTTAATTCTGCCACTTATACAGTGGCTAGCATATGGTGGGTCCTCCCTATATGTATGACAAGGTAACACAGAAATGAAATATTTATTCTTGTCCATTTATTCTTTTTATTTTCTTGGCATAAAAAGGTAAATTCCTACATGAACATTTAATAATATCACCTTTTTCTTCAACCAAGTTCATAGATACACTAGCAATTTTTGGTTACATCTTTAGGTACGTTTACTCAACAAGAATTTATGAAAAAGAGGAGTGATTACTTCCTGTCAAAGATAAGGTAACTTAACCAAGTAGATATATAGAGATTTGACTGCTTGGTGAATGAGGTCATTTCAATCCATAAGACCCCAGTGAATGATGTTCACTGAGCTAAAATTAGCACACACACTGATGCAGGTGCAATCTCAAGTTCCTATACGGGATCCCCATACTTGCTGACATTGCTCTCAAACTACCCAAATGATGCCACACTATTACTGAAAGGACACCGAGTTATGACTCATTTATGTTGTTTTGGTTTTACCATGCATTCTATCTTACCTTCCACCGTTCTGGATTTTGTTAACTCCTCTAGCTCTGGATTTTGCTAAGTACTCTAGTTTCTGTCGCAAATGAGCAACTCCTTAGTTTCAGTAGAAGGTGGCCTTTCCTTTATGCAAATAGTACTCTGAGTTGGGCAAAAACCAACCTGGCTGTGTGGTATGAGACAAGCAGAGGCTGGTGAAACTGACTTCCAAAGCAGACAGGGGTTGTCTGCCTACATCCTTCTGTAGCAACTCTAGATGTTATTACAAACAAGCCATGGGACAGATTGTTTTTTGGAACAGACCGAATCCATTTGCCGTTTCAAAATTCTATAAACAGAGTATTAAGGAATTCAATTCCCACAGCAACTATATGGGCGTTGGCTTCAGTTTTATGGGAATTTCTGCCAAGCTCACATATTTGTAGAACTATTGGTTTAGAGTGTCCTCTGCAACCCCGAGCAGGAGGGATCATTTCTTGCGATCACAGTTCACTTTAAGGACTGGGTCTTACTGGTGACAGGTACACATGATAAATGTTCCAGAAGCCTGACCTAATTTCCCTTGAAGTGAGTGTTTTGCTAAGAACATTCCCTCAAAGTGTCAGCTTGCAACCAAGGATTCAAACCTGCCAGTGTCCATTCTTCTTAGCGAGTTATTACCATTGCTTTGAAAGTTCACTCAAAAGGAAGCTAATTCTGCCTCATTTACAAACTTCTTCAGACTTACGGCTGCATTTAAATAAGTTATATATCTAATGTAAAATAAGAAATTATAAAACATACTCAGTCTCATAGTTTTCAGTTATTTGTGATCAGAAAAACAAAACATTCTGGGCTTAGTATAAATTAAGGTGAACTTGCAATATACTTGTTTTTTCTCTTGTAAAGAGATCAATATGGCAACATGTTCACTTATCTTGTCCTTCAAAAATTATATCTCCAAGGTATTATTTATGTATCATATAGTAGTAGGGAAAATATTGCAGAAATTAGAACCCCAAATGTCCTAAGCCTCAGTTTCTGTAGCCATAACATGGCATTAATGGTTGTACCTACCTCTTGTTTGTTGCTAGGAATAATGAGATAATGTATTTAAAATAATTAGCCGAAAGTCAAAGATCTCTCTTGGTAAATGTCATGTTGCACTTGAAAATACGTGGCTTTTTTTCAAATATCTTTTTATATTGAATTCTAACATAATTCCACAATGATAACAGTATAGACGCCACATGATTTTAATGCCTTTGGACCATAAAATTTGTGCACCCTGTTTTATGTCCCTGGATATGTTCCAATGTCTCCTGGTTTATAGTCTACGGCAACTTGAATAGAATTTGTATCCTGATGTTGTGTGAAAACTGTATAAATCTTAATTATGTTGAATTGGTTCATAGCGCTTTTCAGGTCTACTATATCCTTCTTTTCTGTCTATTCATTCTATTAATTTTTGAAAGTTTGATATTGAAACTCCAATTAAGAACTTTAATTTATCTACTTAAAAAAATAATTGTAACATATAGTGGAAATATATGTAACTTTGTTCTGTATCTTCTAAGTCTCCTGAAAATGTGTTATCATACTTTCATAATATAAAAAATAAGAAGGAAGAAAAAAAACATCATTCCCATTTAAAATAATAATATAAAAAATACTTGGCTAAGAACCTAGAATATAGAATGTGCTCAAAAAAATGATAGCTATTACTACAATAATAAATTATGTTTTAGATGTTAAATCAATAGAAAAATTTAAAAAAACAGGTAGAAATAACTATGATCTTTTGATGTGAGAAAACAATTAATGTAGTATCTACATAAAAGTTTTATATACAATAATGATATTTTATTTACAAAGAATTTCTGAGTAAAAATGAAATTATTTTCTAAAGCAAGTAACACAAAAATTACCATTAAAAACAAATCTTCTGGTATTTCTTAGGTTTTTGTAAAGTGAAATAAAAACAGTACTTAGTCTCCAAATTGTTTGAAATAAATAGAGCATATATTTCAGTAATCTGATTCCTATATTTACTAATAAATATATTTATTCAGTGTTTGTAAAAATATAATTAGTTATAATTCCTAAAATAATTTTAAATACAGATTTATTTTTTAAATGCACATTAACTATCTACCTGGGTCAAGCATTATCATAGGTATGGAAATAAAAATTTTGGTTTCCTATTTTAGGGGTGATAACTATAGATACTCAACCAAGAAAAGGACCCTTGGACAATTTTCTTTTTCAGTAAACTAAGTTTTACCTAATTTTTCAATAAAGCATATTTAGGAGTATTTCGAAAATAATAGCATACATATTTTGCCAGTTACATTTTATTTTTTTAAAGAATTTGATTTGCTGATAATTTTACTGGTAACGAAGTGCAAGCTGCCTGTTCCAGAAAACAGGTATTTAGAAATCTCATTTTGTTTTTCAGTATTTTTCAGATGAACACTGTATTTAAACTTTTTAAGATGTTAAAATACTTAGGATACTATAAAAATGTCTACAAAAAAAAAGAGGAATATTAACACTGAATGAAGAAATACCTTTTTGAAATGAACTATTCTCAATCCAGGGCCTCCACACTTGAGCTCCTTACTTCACCACGAGTCTTGACTCCTTATAGCTTTAAATCAATGCTAAAAGAATTTGCCCTTTTAGGCAGAAGAATGAAGGACATGTTTCCCTCTACTGACTTTGATCAGTGAAGCCCTTTATGATTCAGGCCATTTCCTTGATTTTAGGGAACAAAAAATTTGCATGACTTGCAGAGTGAACCAGTAAGGCTCAGAACTGGCTTTACCTAAGCTGGAGCACTGAGTTTTTAGAATTTCTGCAATGTGTCTTGGCAGGGCTATCAGCATTTTGAGAGAGATTCCTTCCAATGTTCAAAACTACCCTGTATGCTATAGGACACTTAGCGTCCCTGACCTCCACCAGTGAATGCCAACAACACCCCCTCTTTGTGACAACCAAAACTGCCCTCACACATTTTTAACTGCCCCCCAAGGTAGGGGAAAAGGCTTCCCTGATAACTCAGTTGGTAAAGAACCCGCCTGCAATGCAGGAAACCCCGGTTCAATTCCTGGGTCAGGAAGATCCCCTGGAGAAGGGAATGACTACCCACTCCAGTATTCTTAGGCTTCCCTTGTGGCTCAGCTGGTAAAGAATCTGCTTGCAATACAGGAGACCTGGGTTTGATCCCTGGGTTGGGAAGATCCCTTGGAGAAGGGAAAGGCTACCCACTCCAGTGTTCTGGTCTGGAGAATTCATGGACTGTATAGTACACAGGATGGCAAAGTGAGTGACTTTCACTTTTGCTTAAGGCAGGGAGGTGTCATTTGGTCCTTCGGTGAAAAACTCTCTCTAGTGTATAAA
Organism: Bison bison bison; assembly: GCF_000754665.1. Lineage (NCBI taxonomy): Eukaryota > Metazoa > Chordata > Mammalia > Artiodactyla > Bovidae > Bison > Bison bison. Next base: position 2,489,169 of record NW_011494529.1, read on the forward strand.
CACTATCTTACAAATCTCATTAGGTAATTTTGATACCAGGTAATTTTGCCTACTACTGAATTGACTTATCGACTCTATAGTTAGAATGCAAACTCTTTTTAAGTCAGGGAATGATTCTTACAATTCTTTTGAGATTTCACTTCCTCCTCAGTCATGCCCTCTACCCTTCATCCTTACCCTAGTATCTACTTCAGATATTACAGTTAGAATTGGACGTTTTTAACTTTAAACTAAAAGTTAAAACTTTTAAATTTAACTGTAGAAATGCAGTTAGCATTTTAAAATGACAAAGTTTTGTCTTGTTTTGGGGGCTCTCACATATGTGGTTCATAAATGTAAAACACAATTTTGCCCTTTCTGGAAGATCTTAATTTCAAATATTGGTTCATTGGTCTTTATGTGTACGTGAACACGTTGGCCCAGCCTCTCTGATCTCTTATTGCCGAGAAGATACATTTACTGTAAACTCCCAGGAACCCCACAAATACTGTTCTGTCTTGACAGCGCCTTTGTACCTGAAGTCCACAGACTCTATAGAAATACGAAAATAACACATAATGCTTGAAAATAAACTTTTTTTTTCTATTTTCAGCTCTCAGAGAAAGAATGTAGGTGAAATAAAAGAGACACAGAGCTAAAATGCCCCAAGTCCCTATTGCTAACACCAAACCAACTACATCAGTAAGCTCAACAGGCCAATTTCTGAAGTTCCAACTACTATCAAAAGAGAGAGGGAGAAGTTAAATGGAGTTTTTCTTTGTTTTTTGTTTTTTTTTAAGGTCCTTTAATTCTAAACCTAAAGTTTTCTCTACAGCTTGGTTCATTCCTCAACAATCTATGTCAATCTATGAGATAAGTATAGATGATAGACTTGGATCAGATATTAACATACTCCCTGTCCTCAGTTTAGCAAAAACACTTTTCGAAGAAGAAGTAGTAAGAAGACTGGGTTCACGCCAGCAAGACCCAATTCAAATGTCATCACCTTTTGATTTCATCTGTGTCCTCAGAGCATCACAGCCCTCTCTACATTGCACACTCAATAAATAATGACAACTGTCAGAAAACAATGGAAGCCTAAGTGATCAAACTTAATGGGACCAAGGATAAGCCTGTGGCTAGGAAGCCAAGTGTGTATGTTGGGAGCGCAGGAGATCGCAAGTATTACTGCTAGACAGAGGTTTGCAAGGATGATAGGGCCAAAATTTGGAGTTTTCAATTTGGACAACATTCTCTAAGTAATCAGTTCAGTCGCTCAGTCATGTCCGACTCTTTGCGACCCCATGAACTGCAGCACGCCAGGCCTCCCTGTCCATCACCAACTCCCGGAGTTCACCCAAGCTCATATCCATCAAATCAGTGATGCCATCCAGCCATCTCATCCTCTGTCGTCCCCTTCTCCTCCTGCCTTCTATCTTTCCCAGCATCAGGGTCTTTTCCAGTGAGTCAGTTCTTCGCATCAGGTGGCCAAAATATTAGAGTTTCAGCTTCAGCATCAGTCCTTCCAATGAATAATCAGGACTGATTTCCTTTAGGATGGACTGGTTGGAGCTCCCTGCAGTCCAAGGGGCTCTCAAGAGTCTTCTCCAACACCACACTTCAAAATCATCAATTCTTCAGTCCTCAGCTTTCTTTATAGTCCAACTCTCACATCCATACATGACTACTGGAAAATCCATAGCTTAGACTAGACAGACCTTTGTTGACAAAGTAATGCCTCTGCTTTTTAATAGGCTATCTAGGTTCATCATAGCTATTCTTCCAAGGAGCAAGAGTCTTTTAATTTCATGGCTGCAATCACCATCTGCAGTGATTCTGGAGCCCAAAAAAATAAAGTCTGTCACTGTTTCCATTATTTCCCCATCTATTTGCCATGGAGTGATGGGATAAGATGCCATGATCTTCATTTTTTGAATGTTGAGTTTTAAGCCAGCTGTTTCACTGTCCTCTTTTACTTTCATCAGAGGCTCTTTAGTTCCTCTTTGCTTTCTGCATCTGCATATCTGAGGTTATTGATATTTCTCTCGGCAATCTTGATTCCAGCTTATGCTTCATCCAGCCCAGCATTTCACATGATGTGCTCTGCTGCTGCTGCTGCTAAGTTGCTTCAGTCGTGTCCGACTCTGTGCGATCCCATAGACAGCAGCCCACCAGGCTCCCCTGTCCCTGGGATTCTCCAGGCAAGAACACTGAAGTGGGTTGCCATTTCCTTCTCCAATGCACGAAAGTGAAAAGTGAAAGTGAAGTTGCTCAGTCGTGTCCGACTCTCAGCAACCCCATGGACTAAAGCCTGCCACGCTCCCCCGTCCATGGGATTTTCCAGGCAAAAGAGTACTGGAGTGGGGTGCCATTGCCTTCTCCATATAAGTTAAATAAGCAGGGTGACAATATACATCCTTGATGTACTCCTTTCCCAATTTGGAACCCGTCTGTTGTTCCATGCCTGTTTCTAACTGTTGCTTCTTGACCTGCATACAGATTTCTCAGGAGGCAGGTAAGATGACCTGGTATTCCCATCTCTTAAAGGATTTTCCACAGTTTATTGTGATCCACACAGTCAGACTTTGGCACAGTCAATAAAACAGAAGTTCATGTTTTTCTGGAACTTTCTTGCTTTTTTGATGATCCAATAGAAGTTGGCAATTTGATCTCTTGTTCCTCTGTCTTTTCTAAATCCAACTTGAATATCTGAAAGTTCACGGTTCATATACTGTCGAAGCCTGGCTTGGAGAATTTTGAGCATTACTTTGCTAGCGTGTGAGATGAGTGCAATTGTACGGTAGTTTGAGCATTCCTTGGCATTGCTTTTCTTTGGCATTGGAATGAAAAGTGACCTTTTCCTGTCTTGTGGCCACTGCTGAGTTTTCCAAATTTGCTGGCATATTAAGTGCAGCACTTCTACAGCATCATCTTTTGGGGTTTGAAGTAGCTCAACTGGAATTCCATCACCTCCACTAGCTTTGTTCATAGTGATGCTTCCTAAGGCCTGCTCGACTTCACATTCCAGGATGTCTGGCTCTAAGTGAATGATCACACCATCATGGTTATCTGGGTCATGAAGATCTTTTTCGTATAGGTCTGTGTATCATTGCCACCTCTTCTTAATATCTTCTGCTTCTGTTAGGTGCATACCACTTCTGTCCTTCCTTTATTGTGCCCATTTTTGCATGAAATGTTCCCTTGGTATCTCTAATTTTCTTGATGAGATCTCTAGTCTTTCCTATTCTATTGTTTTCTTCTATTTCTTTGCACTGATCACTGATGAGGGCTTTCTTATCTCTCCTTGCTATTCTTTGGAACTCTGCATTCAGATGGGTATATCTTTCCTTTTCTTCTTTGCCTTTAGCTTCTCTTTTTTTCTCAGCTATTTGTAAGGGCTCCTCAGACAACCATGGCTACATGGGGTACAGTCCATGGGGTTGCAAAAGAGCTGGGCATGACTTAGCAACTAAACAACAACAACAACGATGCACAGCTTATTTTTATAAGTAAGACGTGGTTCTCAGTTACCAGCTTTGTGACCTTGAATAAGCCAATTAAACTTCCATTAATTTATTCAGACAACATTTGTCGAACATTATCTGTTCCAGGCACTCTGATAGGCATTGGGGTGTGTATCTTGAACCTTCAGGTACCTGAAGTCTAATCAGGGAAGCAGGCCAATATCAGGACAATTACAGCACAACCTGATAAAGGCCCTGGTAGTAGAAGCAGACCCTGAGAGCACAGAGGGCGGCCCTAGACTAGTCTGAGAGTGCTAAAGAAAGCTTCCTGGAAGGGCAGTGATGGCCTGTACTGTCCCCCAAGACCAGCAGGGTGAGCACTGTGAGGTGGGGAGACTTGCACAGATTCTTTGTGGGTAGAAAAGTAACCCTGGAGTGACGCTAGCTAATGTTACTGAGGGCTCACTACGTGCCGGCTATTCATCTCCGCTTTCCATGTATTATTTTCTTATAATCTTTCAAGTGCTATGAGGCAGCTACTCTTCTGTCCTCATTTTTATAGATGAAGCAAACTCAGGCACAACTAAGCCCGAAGTCACACAGATAGTAATTGACAGAGTTGAGATTTCCACTCAAGCAGTCTAATTAAAGAACCCACGCTGTGACCCATGGCTCCGTAATTGCACAGATAACAATATCTAGTCCACAGGCCCAAGCACCGAGAAAGGGTTTGGCAGATGACAACATAATTGTGAGAGCCATCAGTGTCACCAGTGTCTACATACACACATCTGACCTGCAGATCTAACTACACTAGATTTTCTTCCCACTAGATGATGGGCTCAGTGGATTCTAACCAAAAACTGAAACTCCAGCTTTACAGTCAAAAGGAAGTGTCCTTCACCAAACAGCCCTGTGGGAAGTTTATTTCTTTCATATCAGTACCACTAAAACCACGAGCTCTCAAAACACTTTGGATCCCTTAACACCACTTCCCTCCAACCTCTTCCCCATAAATATGATTTTGATCCATCCTTGACTACTACTTAATTTACTGTATTTTTGTGCATACGTGAAAATTTAAAGCCACACCAGCTTCACAGTGAAAGTTATGAGTTAGCTGTCACATGTTTGTGTGAAGTCACATCAGTTGTGTCTGACTTTTTGCAACCCTATGAACTGGAGCCCACCAGGCTCCTCTGTTCATGTGATCCTCCAGGCAAGAATACTGGATTACCATTTTCTTCTCCAGGGGATGTTCCTGACCCAGGGATCAAGGCTACGTCTCTTAAGTCTACTGCATTGGCAGGCGGTTCTTTATGACTAGCACCACCTGGGAAGCCCTAGCTGTCACGTGGGGGAGAGAACTATTTGAAAAGTTACAAGTTTTTTTTTTTTTTTCCCCCTTCTATCAATTGAGATTTTGAATAAACTTTATTGTAAAGAAATTCCAATTTGAAAATTTTTTCAAGTCAAAATGTTGGGGAGGGGGACCAGCAGTGAATTACAGAATGCCACTAAGAATCAAAATTTCAGGTAATAAAACTCAAGTTAGACAATAAAGAGTTTTAATAAAGAACAACCCTGGAGCAATGGTGATACCTATATTTTCACCTGAGAGCCTATGAAGGAACAGGAACACTGCATTTACAGAGGTCTGATACAGACAAAAGATGAGGGAGATTATAAATTTCTTGCTTGGCCATGGTTCATCTCAGTGAACTCTGTTTCCTAATAGTCAAAGCACAGGCCAATTGTGTACCCACAGGTGTCCTGCAACTGTGTGCCCACAAGTCTATACAGCCAGGATTATCATTATCAGATATTTATTGGGCTGCCAGTTATAAAGAATGCAGGTGTTACTGCCAAGAATGGGTAACATATGGCTCTCCATGCCTTGACGGCAGTCAACTTGTAGACAGAAGTGGGCAACCTCTATTCCCCACTGGAGGAAAAGATTCATCTGAGACGCAGGCAGCACAGGACAGAGCCGGTCTTGCTGCTGGGCAGACATGCTCAGATCCCAGTCCTTCTCCACTTAGGTAAGTGGATGCACCACCTTGAGCCTCAGTTTCTTATTCTATTGCTCGTTGGTGTTGTTTAGTCTCTAACTAGTATCCAATTCTTTTGCAACCCCATGGGCTGTCCATGGGAGTTTCCAGGCAAGAATACTTGAGTGGGTTGCCATTTCCTTTTCCAGGGGATCTTCCTGACCCAGCAATCGAACCCGCAGCTCCTGCCACATCTCCACTGCCAGCGGGTTCTTTACCCCTGAACCAACAGGGAAGCCCTTCCATTGCTGGAGTGAGGACTAAACGAAATAATGCATAGACCCCAGCATAGTACCTGTTGACATGGGAGACCAATGTAGTGGGCACCATTCCCTAATATTCAGCTGACGCTATGTCCATGGGATTTCCCAGGCAAGAATACTGGATCGGGTTGCAATTTCCTTCTCTAAGAAATCTTCATGACCCAGGGATTGAACCTGCATCTCCTGTACTGGCAGGCAGACTCTTTACTGCTGAGCCACCAGGGAAGCCCAGTTGATGCTATATATAGTTGATGCTATATTAGGCACCTAATATTTCAAAGGCACTTCCAAAAGGATGACCAAACAGTCTGGTAAGCCCTTTCTTAATAGGGACATTACTGGCATTTTAGGAAAGTTAGTTCTTCATTAGACGGAACTATCCAGAGCATGATAAGATATTTAGCATCCCTATGTTCAAGCTGGTTTTTAGAAAAGGCAGAGGAACCAGAGATCAAATTGCCAACATCCACTGAATCATCAAAAAAGCAAGAGAGTTCCAGAAAAACATCTATTTCTGCATTATTGACTATGCCAAAGCCTTTGACTGTGTGGATCACAATAAACTGTGGAAAATTCTTCAAGAGATGGGAATACCAGACCACTTGACCTAACTCTTGAGAAACCTGTATGCAGGTCAGGAAGCAACAGTTAGAACTGGACATGGAACAACAGACTCATTCCAAATAGGAAAAGGAGTCTGTCAAGGCTGTATATTGTCATCCTGCTTATTTAACTTATATGCAGAGTACATCATGAGAAACACTGGGCTGGAGGAAGCACAAGCTGGAATCAAGATTGCCGGGAGAGATATCAATAACCTCAGATATGCAGATGACACCACCCTTATGGCAGAAAGTGAAGAAGAACTAAAGAGCCTCTTGAAGAAAGTGAAAGAGGAGAGTGAAAAAGTTGGCTTAAAGCTCAACATTCAGAAAACTAATATCATGGCATCTGGTCCCATCACTTCATGGGAAATGGAGAAACAGTGGAAACAGTGTCAGACTTTATTTTTCTGGGCTCCAAAATCACTGCAGATGGTGACTGTAGCAATGAAATTAAAAGACGCTTACTCCTTGGAAGGAAAGTTATGACCAACCTAGATAGCATATTGAAAAGCACAGACATTACTTTGCCAACAAAGGTCTGTCTAGTCAAGGCTGTGGTTTTTCCAGTGGTCATGTATGGATGTGAGAGTTGGACTGTGAAGAAAGCTGAGTGCCAAAGAATTGATGCTTTTGAAGGGTGGTGTTGGAGAAGACTCTTGAGAGTCCCTTGGACTGCAAGGAGATCCAACCAGTCCATTCTAAAGGAGATGAGTCCTGGGATTTCTTTGGAAGGAATGATGTTGAAGCTGAAACTCCAATACTTTGGCCACCTCATGCGGAGAGCTGACCCATTGGAAAAGACCCTGATGCTGGGAGGGATTGGGGGCAGGAGGAGAAGGGGACAACAGAGGATAAGATGGTTGGATGGCATCACCGACTCGATGGACATGGGTTTGGGTGGACTCCAGGAGTTGGTGATGGACAGGGAGGCCTGGCATGCTCTGGTTCATGGGGTCGCAAAGAGTCAGACACGACTGAGCGACTGAACTGAACGGGACTGAATTCCCCCTTTCATTACTCCCCATACACTGAAAGGCAGTAAGATGCTTCCTCTCTGGGCATTTTGACAAGGGGGAAAGCCTCTACTACAGAGTTGGTTAAAGTACTGAAAAGCTCTTGAAACGTATGAAGCTTTCAGTCATATAGTCAAAGATAATGGCAGATCTAAGTGGAAGGAGGTTGAGCCCTTCCACTTTTAGATCTTCTCCCTACTTCAGCCCCACGGTCTCATACTTATTAAAATTTGACTTGCTAAAGTCTGATACCAAGCCTACATTACCAGAAAATGTGGCCACCAGCCCAGCACACTAAAGAGATTTCCAAAACACAAAGAAGTGCTGAATGGATTAACATTTCACCTGAGACACACCTTGACTGAACAATTCCAGTGTGGTCTTATTTTGTAAAACATCTCTGTTACAGGAAAACTCTAGGTGTTTCTCTGTGCCCAAAGCAAATGGACTTAAAAGCAGAATCTCACTGTAATAAAAAGTGAAAAAAGAAGCAACTGCTTCTATCCACGCACTCATTCTAAGAAACAGAAAAAAGGAAGCATTCACTCACATTCTTACACCTTTGAGGTTTTCTTTTACTTCTTGAATTGAGGAGAATCTGGACCCAAGGTATTACATACATATACCTCCATGTGAATTTTCCTGTCTTTCCCTCTCACTATTGATAGCAAGATTTCAAAACAAAACAAATCAAAACAAAAAACAGGAAGACAGTAAAGTGAACATGCCCAGAAACATGGAAAATCTTAAGTTAAGGAAGAATCATGCACAGATTTGTGGGTCAGGGGGCTTTTAGGGGAGGTGGTGGTGGTGAGGGGGCACAATCACATTTTGCTCGAAACAGAAGATAAAGGTTTTTGATATTGAAGAAAGAGTTCAAGATTCTGAGATTGATAGGAGTGAATCTAGGGAAAAGGAATTAACCGTCTCTTCACATTCAAGCCTGATGGAGCCCCTCTATATGGACTGCCTGGTCCTGGCTTCCACATGATTATCATAACGTACAGAGTGTCAGAAATTCAGATGAAAGCAGAAAAGGTCTCGTAAGGAAAATCAGAGTAAAGAGGATAAAGATGGGGAAACTCTACAAGGTATTCACTAAGAGAATGAACACTTGGTCTCTCTTCTGATGATCATGCAAATGGAAAACGGTTTGAGAGTCATGCCCTGTAGTATAGATTACTAAAAAGCGGGATAGATTTCTCACAACTCCTGTAAAAATGCAGCGTTTGAGGAGCTTTATATCAGCATTCATTCTCAGTCATTCACAATCATAAGGTGTAGGCCCTACAGAGTGTCACCACCAGGGCTCCTGAATCAAGACAATCACAATAACAGCAGGAACACCAACAATGATCACGTACTGAAGACTTACTAGGTACTCGACACTAAAGCATAAAAACAATTTGAGAGTCAGGTGTTGACTTTGTTGCTTCCAAACAGAAAACTAAGACAGTTTAAGTGACTTGCTTGAGGCCACAGGATAAGTAACAGACAAAGCCATGATGTCAACCTACATGATTCCAAACCCATCCTCTCCCCATGGAGACACCTACCTCATCATACCCCAGCTCACCTCCGTGCATAACTATAATCTACCATCTCCCACAGTCACTAACATAAGACAGTCCCATGTTTACATGAAGCCTTGAAATCACGAACTCGAATGACACACACCTAGGAGGGAAATCTCATCTCATCATGTAAAATATAAATCTTTGCTCTTTCCTATAGCGTAATACTCAGTGAAACCTTAAGTTGTTTTTATTATCAATGAAGATGATGATGTCCTATGGATTTTTTACCATTCATTTCATCCCGACTCAAGCACTAAAATGACAAAGCATATGAGGAACTGCATTCATTGTTTTGTTAAAGACTGTCACGACCACCTGCTTTCTACCATTACCAGAAAGAAAATGTGACTTCTTTCATCTCTGTCCCCCTCTGCAACATTCATATAGAGATAACCTGGCTGTAACTGCATTTTTCCAGTTTAAAAATTTAAAGCCAATAAATCCCAAGCACCACCAGGTTATTCTGCTAGACTTGTCCTTCATCCGATTCAGCTACAGAAGGGGATAATGATCTGTCATGAAGGTAAATTCATTACCACAAGATAATATCATCATACTCCTACTGCCCATTTTCACGGCCAGGCGCACTCTCTCTCTGCGATGCTGTATCTCAGTTCTCCCGGGAGCAGTTTACCGCTGACATAATAATAATAATAACAACAACAACTTACATTTATAAGGAAGACAAGACTGCCTATATTTTCTATCTCTTGACAAAGAATAGCTCCCAGTTCTACTTCAGATGCATCAGTTATCACCACAAAAGGCCCAGGAAAATCTGGAGTCTTTAAAAGATGCCTATAAATGGATCTGCTAAAGGTTCATAAAAGTTTCGCTATCACAAACAGGTGACTCAATCGCCAACTTCCTTGTGCTGGGGAAAACACAAAAAGGAAACATGACCATATATGGGTCCTGGAAATGGTTCTCTAGAGATTACTGGCTGATTTACTTGATCATTCGGCACACTCATCCAGGTAACTGGATTTCATTACGGTTTTTAAGAAATCACATTTTCTGGTGTTGATTGTGGTATGGTTATTGTAGAAGGCCTATATCCTTCCATATTCATGCCATACCATGGGATGGCAAGAATCCCTAAAGACACTGCATTTCCCTAAAGACACTGCTTTAGGTTAAAATGAGTAAACTACTCTCCAGTAATCAACCCAAGGCTTTCTGAACCCCTTCTACATGCACGGTACTGTGTTAGATGTAGTAGAGGAAGCAAGATGGATCAAAAATGGATGACCCTGCGAAAGACATGCCAGAACAGAGTGGGTCCCAAACTTTGGCACAGGGTGACTCTTCTTATATCCTTATATCCTGAGAGTTTTGCATTCTTCAGTGTGCTGGACAGCCAGTGCGTGGCTGTGCATACCTGGACGTGGCAGAACAGGTAACCCTGATGCTATGCAACAACTCATCCAGGACTCCCAGGCCAGAAAGCGGGCACTGCATGCGTGTGAGTGGGGATGGGACGGTACTAGTAAAGACCCTCCACAAACTAGGTGATTTGGGGCCAACATCATTTTGTGGGTAACCTCATAAATCAATGATGGACAGGGAAGTCTGGTGTTCATGGGGTCGCAAAGAGTTGGGTACAACTGAGCAATTGAACTGAACTTGTAAATCAATAATGGTAAGACGTGGGTGTGAGAAAGCATTCTAGAAGCAACAGCCAAGAAAACAGAAAAACTCTACACCAAATCCTACAGAACTCTTCACCAAATTCTGATCCAAGAACGATTCTGGGGTTTGCGGGTGAGAGATGGAATGGCCAAAAGACAGGCATGCAGGCAGAGAGCCACAGAAGTGAGGAAAGCAAAGAGGTCGACTAGTGAGTCCCTGAAAACATTGAGGAGACAGTGTCTTGGTAACAGAAAGATGGTCCTTTAGAGCCATCTGCCAGGTTTGAAATCCAGCCATACCTGTTTACAGTCTGAGCCTCAGAGTCTGCATCTGCTAAATGGAACTAATTCTGTCCATCAGAGGATAAAATAAGAGGGTGGGTACTGAAGAGATGATGGCTGTCCTTTTTGCTTCCATCTCAATGGAGGAGCAGGTCACACCAGGTTTGGCCCCAGGATGTGCAGAAAGAATTCTCAAATGCTTCCACGGGGACTTATAACAACTGTCTGGGTTCTCAGATTATCTGCTTAAAAGGTTTGCATGGATATCAGATTTCATGAGTCTGCTTGTCACAGACACTGCCGCGAAGTAGAGCCTCTGAAGTGTAACTTGTGATTTCTCTGATATTTCTCTTGTTTTCTGCTGCCCCTCAAAAGTGCAGAGACTTCTGCAGGGCCAGCAATGGCCATCTTGTGAGTAACAGAGGCTTGGTAAGGTGCACTTGGCTTGTGGCGCCATGAAGCTATCTTTTGCCCCAATAGGTCCTCGGCCCTTTATTCTCTGCCCTGATATCCAATTCCAGGAACTTCTCATTCTTTCCAAGTTGCCACCCTTTCGCATGCTCTCCTTCCCCTTTTCATGTGGCCTCTGCTTGCCTTCTCAGTCTCTCTCCTCTGGTTCTCCACTTTATCTCCATTTTCTACCTGCCTGCTCCCCTATTCACTCCTTCCAAGGGGTTTCTGCTCCTCTGTCCCCCATGCCCAGCATGCACACTGACATACACACCATTCCCACCATTTCACCTCTGCCCTAACAACAAACTCTGTTATTTTGTGTGTGTGGTAGGAATTTGGATAAGGGACCAGGAAATATCAGACTTGAAAAGCCAAGGAATCTACTTAAATTTCATTGTGACAGTCAGGACGGTTACAAGGAACGTTTGACAAGTAGCCTCATCTGACTCCCTGCTGTGACACAGACACTAGTATTATTCCAATTTTCAGATGAGATTAAGAGACTTGGAGAAAGATGCAGTTATTCATTTGAGACTGGGGACTCCAAGATCAACTTTTGCCTCATAGCTTCCCTCTTCTTTGCTTCCTGTCAGGAGGGAAGCAAAGGTCACGCCATGTTTCAGTTCCTCACAGATTTGAGTGTTTCAGGAAACACTGGCTTCCCAGGTGACTCAGTCGTAAAGAATCCACCTGTCAGTGCAGGAGATGCAAGAGACGCAAGTTCAAACCCTGGGTTGGGAAGATCCCTTGGAGAAGGAAACGGTAACCCGCTCCAGTATTCTGCCTGGGAAATCACATAGCCAGAGGAGTCTGGTGGGCTACAGTCCAGGGGGTTGCAGAGTCAGACATGACTGAGCCGCTGAGCACACATGCACCCATGCAAGGAAACAGTGTATGCGCTACAGATGATATTTCTAGTGACGCTAGAAACTTTCACCTCTCTACTCCTACCAAGGATCAGCTTATATAGAGAGGGTCAGCTGAAGGTCAACGCTCGAGTCTCTCAGACTGATTAGTCTTGCTGATCACCCTTGCTGCCTCCTCAGGGTCATTCCACAAAGTCCTGTCTTCCTGGGCAGATCCTTGTCAGCCCTATTAAAAAAATATCTCAACTGTGAACTCCCCATATCTTTTTTTTCCCATACTTCTAAACCAGCAGTTCTTTGAAAAAGAATACATACACTCACTCTACTAGAGATTTAACCAAAGGAATTTTAGGTTAAATGTAACTAATGCTTAGTATGCTTTTGCTTTAGAGGTCAAGCTCAAGTAAACTCAGAATAGAGATAACACAGCTTAATGCTGTCACCATGATCTCTTATCTGGATTACTACAGTGGTGCCCTAATTGGTTTCCCTTCTGCCCTTGACTCCTACAGCCTACCCTCCAGTGCACGAGATCCTGTCTCTCCTGTGCTCAAATCCTGCCAATGGCATGCATGCATTGAGAGTCAAAGCCAGAGTCTGAAAATAGCCTTAGTGCATCCCAAAGTGTGATCCCTGAACCAGCAGCAGAAGCAGCGCATGGATGCTTGTTAGAAATGCAAATTCTGAATCAGGCACTCTAGGGGCAATGGGCCCAGCAATGTGTGTTTTAACAACAGTCTTCCGCGTGAATGTGATGCTGCTAAAGTTTGACAACCACTGTCCGGTATGAGCTGCCCTCATCCCCAGCCCTTTACCTGAGTCCCTCTCCTTCTACTCTCCACCTCACTCCCTTCATTCCATCTTCACTAGTCCTTCCCCAGATGTCTTCCTGTCCCACTCCATCACCTCCTTCTCATCTGTTTAAATGTCAGTTTCTCAGTAAGGTGTTTGTGGACATCGTCTTAAAACCCCAACTGCTCCTGACTCCCCACCCCATCTCCTTTCTTAATTTTTCTCCACTTCTCACCAGCTGGCACGCTATACCTTTTTCTGAATTATGTTTGAATTCTCTGTCTCCATCAGCTAGAATGTAGTCGCAGGGTGGAGGGGTAGGGGTTAGATGATCCATTCACCGGTATATCCTGTGCCACTAAAAAGGCGTCTGGCACAAAGTGAAAGTGAAAGTGAAGTTGCTCGGTCGTGTCTGACTCCTTGCGACCCCATGGACTGTAGCCCACCAGGCTTCTCTGTCTATGGGATTCTCCAGGCAAGAATACTGGAGTGGGTTGCTATTTCCTTCTCCAGGGGATCTTCCCGACCAAGGGATCAAACCCAGGTCTCCTGAACTGCAGGCAGACGCTTTGAGCCTGGGCCACCAGGGAAGCCCTGGCACAAAGTAGTGACTTAAATACATATTTATCAAATGTTGAAGGAGGAATGATTATGTTCTGCCATTAGTAGTCATGTCACCCGTGCAATATGTTTAAGTTCTCTGAGCCTCAGTTTCCTCATTGGTAAAAAAGAGGATTTGTGCATGCTAAGCCACTTAGTCATGTCTGAGTCTTTGTGACCCTATGGACTGTAGCCCACCAGGCTCCTCTGTTCATGGGGATTCTGCAGGCAGTAATACTGGAGTGGATTGCCATGCCCTCCTCCAGGGTACCTGCCCTTCCCAGGGATGAAATCCACGTCTCTTAAGTCTCCTACATTGGCAGGCAGGTTCTTTACCACTAGCGCCACCTGCGTGAAATCAAAGTTGCTCAGTCGTGTCTGACTCTTTGCAACCTCATGGACTGTAGTACATGGAATTCTCCAGGCCAAAATACTGGAGTGGGTAGCCTTTCCCTTCTCCACTGGATCTTCCTGGCCCAGGAATACGAACTGGGGTCTCCTGCACCATAGGCAGATTCTTTACCAACTGAGCTATCAGGGAAGTCCATCTTGGGAAGCCCTGAAAAAAGAGGATTGAGTAAGGTGAAAAGCCCTACACGGTGCTCAGCTCTTTTTAGTCATGTAATTAAAAGTAACAATTCTGATCATCGGAATAGGGAAAAAAAAATCTCAGGCAATATCATTAGAACCAAGTGAAAAGTAATAGTCTGAACTTTTAAAAGCTTTTTTTTTTCTTCAGTTTGGATAACATTTGGAGGGGTAGAGGAGGGGACTAAAGATATATCCCCCTTTCTAGGAACAGGTTGTTGGGAAAAGGAATGATCCTCCTGTGTTGAAACTGATCTCCCCAAAGACAGCATTTTAATGAATCAAGGAGAAAGGAATTATAAACATCCAATTTAATTATTCTTCAAAAACAAAATGCATATTGAATAGGAAACACATTGAAAACTTAAGATTTGTTTGTGGCTGTTTTTTCCAAAATATTGCAATAAAGTGTTTGGGAACATCTAATAAAACTAATACGCAGCTGGATTTTCCTGTCCCCAAACTAATTCATGCTGATTCCAAGGCAGGTCACAAGGTCTGCATGCTTTATTTTTGATGCATTCGTTATAATTGTTACTATGGACAAAGACTAAACACAAAAAATAAAACATCCTGTTGGGGAATGATCTACCAAACACACACCACATGTTTTCTCTTCCATCATTAGTCTAAGGGGGATTTCCACATAACCAAGATTCTTAGAAACGGAGCTCTCACTCGTCATTGCTGCATATTCCCACTTAGTCACTGTCTTGGGACCTCCCAGGTCTCTGATGAAATAAATCTGAAGTTACACATTAAAAAATGACTATAGCCAGGAATTGGTATTTGGAGAACAAAGCTCTCTTTTTGTACTGTTATGCTTCACAGGAGAATACCAGGCTATACTGTTCAGCATTTTACTGTTCAAGTTGTTAACAGGACCACACTCCACGTGGTTTCTACTAGGAGCGAAGACTTCTCGAATCCCCATCCCAAGTATCCAGGTGAGGACATGGGTACCAGCCTACACCTTTCTGCAATGAATGAACAGGGTCAGAAGAAAATCTGATCTGCAAGAAGAAGCCACTGTTGTCAAAATATACACCTTCACGCCTACCACTTTATCCCATGTTTAAACAACCCTTTGAGTCCTAAGCAACAGTAGTGTGTGCACGTAATATTTTAGGTGGAAAAGTTCTCTCTCAGCGAGGGGTCTGGATGAGACACAAATGCAAGGTCACCACGCCGGCGGTGACTGTGTTCTGCCAACACACATCTTACCAAGAGGCCCTGGCACTGGCTTTTGTAGGTGACCTGGCTCGGACAGAACCTACCGTCACTTCCCCTGACGAACCCAGAGTTCTTTCCACTCGGGGAAAGTGCTTTCAGACAAGAATCTGATATCAATCATTTCTATTTGGAGGAGAATTAAATCAGCGTGTGCTCACTCTCTCTCTCAAAAGGCTTTGCATTCAGAGTTCTGGTTCTCTTTAACCAACAATAGACATGATCCACTGCTAAAAGAATCTTCAAGTGATTGGGGGGAGACTTGAGAATTTTTTTAAATACTTAAAAAATAATCACAAGGGCAAATATGTTTTCCCTACATCCTGGCAACAAAAAACATGTTAAGGAGCCACAGTTTCCACCTTGAGAGGCAGACTCTGCTTGTTTACTCTGTGAAGTATAATGATTCAGTGCTTAAGCACTTTGTCCATGAATTCTCCAGCCAAGAAAACTGGAGTGGGTAGCCATTCCCTTCTCCAGGGCATCTTCCTGATCCAGGGATCAAACCCAGGTCTCCTGCATGCTGGCAGTTTCTTTACCTTCTGAGCCACCAGGGTAGCCCCCTTTAAGCAATTATCAGTTCTTAAAACACATCAGTTAACCAACTGCCTAGCCATGAGAAACATTTAAAACCATGTGAAGACAATGAGATCTACCTATTGCCATAGATTTTGTAAAGATCACAATGTCAATTTCTCTAGCTTTTGCAAATTTTCTGATAGATTAAAAGCAGGTTTCATCATGGATTATCCCAAATAATTTTCATTAACTTAGACATTTGCATTAGTTTCTCAGCTTTTAGTTGCTGCTGCTGAGTCGCTTCAGTCGTGTCCGACTCTGTGCGACCCCATAGATAGCAGCCCACCAGGCTTCCCATCCCTGGGATTCTCCAGGCAAGAACACTGGAGTGGGTTGCCATTTCCTTCTCCAATGCATGAAAGTGAAAAGTGAAAGTGAAGTCGCTCAGTCGTGTCCGACCCTCAGTGACCCCATGGACTGCAGCCTACGAGGCTCCTCCGTCCATGGGATTTTCCAGGCAAGAGTACTGGAGTGGGGTGCCATTGCCTTCTCCGAGCTTCTAGTTAGGGACCCTATAATAGAGGATTTATCAAATCCTCTATTGCATCCACGTCCCTAATACTGAATGCCCCTTTATCCCCTGAGTCCTCCTGCTGAAGTTCCACATGAAAAATACTACAACTAAGAGCCATGAAAATCTTTCTTCCCTTGAGGAATGGATATGCATCATCTCATAGGTAATGAGAATGACATAATTAATCATGGGTATTTCTCTTTTTCCTTTGGCTGCCAGGAAGTTCAGAAACAAGCTTATGGCTCAGCACTATTAACAATGTAGAATAGCAGAACAGAATCTTTTTCAAATTTAATTATCTACCTTAATTTATATATTTCCCAGTCTTCATTTTTTTACTTGCTTATATTTTCCACTTTACTGTTTTCTTTGTAAATAAGCCTTCCAATCTTTATAAAATGGAAGTTCATGTATGTACAAATTAAATTATGTTGGGTTAGTCAAAAAGTTCATTCAGCTTTTGTATAACATCATATGGAAAAATCTAAACATTTTGGCCAATTTGGTAAATATATACACATACACAAATTATATACCCACACTTATCTGCAAAGGTAACAATTTTATAGTATATTTTCATGAAAAAGAACTATTACATGAAACAGAAATAAAATTAGCTGCACTGGATTATTCATTGTAAAGAATTATTTTAACAAGTACAACAAATCTCTGTGGGCTATCTACTAATCTATAGAAATAGTTATATCACATTTTAATGGCATTTTCTGTACTCTTATTTTACAAATGTGGATTTAGAGTTCTTGGAGTCTAATTTCTAAAATGCATTATTCTCAAAAATTTCAGACAAGTGACACTTTTTAAAAATTCAATATGCTTTATTCAGACTCTAGTGAAATGGGTTTAGATCTATTTGAATATCATGTAATTATACTTAGAAGAAGCTCCATAAGATATCCCATAAAATAATGCAAAGGAAGCTGTTTTGTAAAACTCCAAGGTATAATACAAATGCTAGCAATTATTGCTATTATCCATAGCTTATAAACCATGATCCTCAGAGGTGAGGTGTACATTTCTGCTAAGAATGCTGATAACTATGAAGATAGCCTGCTCATTGATTTAAATTTTTTGTAAGTCCCAGACCTTTAACAGGACTCTACAAAATAAGGATATACTTAAGAATCCTCAGATATTTGAAGACTCTTTGATCTCCCAAGAGTGGGACTCAATATTTAATTTTAAAGTAGTCTTATATACAACTGAAGTAAAAACTCTCATCCCTTAGGATAACAGAGAAATATAATCTCAGTGAAGTTATTTGTCGGTTTGTTCCTTTCCTTCTGGTTATTAAATACAACCATGCTATTCACTAATAATCCAGGAAGCAAAGAACTAAGACATTAGCCAGCTTGTGTTCCAAACTAAAAAGAGGTTAAAAACACAGCATTGTAATACAAACACAGCTTATAAGTACAGCCTGTGTACCTACTGTTCTGCCATTTAAACTTTGAGTAGCTGTACAAACAAGTCTATCTTGAGGAAACAGACTGGGTAATTTTCCATTCCGACTGTTTGAGATTTCACCAAGAGCTTCAAACTTGCAGAAGTCTGTGTTGCCAGATATTTTCTTCAAATTTGTTATCTATAGTTCTCTCCATTAAGACTTCCCTTTAACAAAAATGCTTTCATTAAAGGTCGTGCTTTAAGTGAAAACTTTTCTTGCATAGACATAGAGATTAATTAAAAAGAAAAATTAAAGACACAGTGGCCCCATTTGGGGAACATAAATTAAAATTCTTTTCTCCACAGCTTCAGACAGACAAGATCAAGCTTTCAAACACTTGCATCTTTCAAAGTTCAGAGGAAAGGAAGGTACAATACTAGTCAATGAAAAGATCAAGACGCAAAACTGCTGTAACAGCAGTAAATGCTAACAGTGACTGGAGGGATCTTTCGAGCCTTTTGACTTGATGGGGATGTGTAAGAGAAGGAAAACTTCACCACTTAGTACGTAACTAGAGAAGACCATCTTCTCTTGGCTTCTGTAAACTCACTGGGACACTAAGGAGCTAGTGTCAAGCAATGGGGAAAGTTCTATCATATGATTATTTTGGGCTTCCCAAGTAGTGGAGAAGGCAATGGCAACCCACTCCAGTACTCTTGCCTGGAAACTCCCATGGACACAGGAGCCTGGTGGGCTGCAGTCCATGGGGTCCCGAAGAATTGGACACGTCTGAACAACTTCACTTTCGCTTTTCACTCTCATGCATTGGAGAAGGAAATGGCAGCCCACTCCAGTGTTCTTGCCTGGGGAACCCCAGGACGGAGGAGCCTGGTGGGCTGCCGTCTATGGGGTCGCATAGAGTCGGACACGACTGAAGTGACGCAGCAGCAGCAAGTAACATTAATAGTAAAGAACCTGCCTGCCAATGCAGGAGATATAAGAGACACGTGGGTTTATCCCTGAGTCGGGAAGATCCCTGGAGGAGGGCATGGCAACCCACTCCAGTATTCTTGCCTGGAGAATCCTATGGCCAGAGGAGCCCAGCGGGCTACAGTCCAGGAGTTGCACAGTCGGATACGACTCAAGTGACTTGGCACACACACGATTATTTTAGATATGCATGAAACTACAATTTCATAAGCTTCAGGTCTCAAAATGCTCAAAATACCTGCTCTATAAATACAAGTGAGCACGTTTTTAGAGTGATTTTTATTGTGGAGAAAATAAACTGGATCTTATTTCCAAATTAATGCAGCCATGTTGAACAGAGGGCTTTCCCCAGTATGTTGTAAGTTATCAATAACTAAAAGAAAGTTCCTGGAGAAGGAAATGGCAACCCATTCTAGTATTCTTGCCTGGAAAATTCCATGGACAGAGGAGCCTGGTAGGCTACAGTCCATGAGGTCACAAAGAGTCAGCCATGACTGAGCACAAAAGAAAGTTCAATTCATTTAAGAAGGGTAATGAGGTATGGAAATATCATTTTAAATTAATGGATCCCATTTTTTGAGCACTAGATATATACCAAGCACTATGCGAAGAATCTTCTATGAATTATCTCATTTAAGACTCTTAACAACTATGAGGTAGGTACTGTTACTTCCTCTTTGTAGAAGAGTAAACCAAGGCTCAGAGAACAGTTACTTATCTAGGAGTTTAGCTAATTAATGGCTCAACCAGGAATGGAGCACAGTTTTCTGAGTTCTTAATTCAATGCCTTCTCCAGCACTCTGGCTAGTTGAGTGATGGGGTGGGGTTAAGCCAAATTCTGAAGACAGTAAGCCCTCCAAGATGTGTGAACTGACAGCATATTCGGTTTCCCCCATAGGGAGAACCTCAAAGGGGAGGCTAGTCATCCCCGTAGACACTTTGCCTTCTGTTGCCGCTCATTTCACCTTGCACAAGTCATACCAGATGATGGCTATTTTCAAAGTTCACCATAAACGTTCAGACCACACAGTGACTCTGGCGGCTATGTCACTGATTTGAACATGCCTCTTCCTTCTTCCTCCTCACTTTTCTTCTCTGCTGGGTGAAATCTAACTTACCACTCCTTGTCTCTAAAATCTGAATTCAAGCATTCTCTTGCCTATGTCTGCTGAGCACTTTGTCTGCTTCCCTCTTAGAGCGCTTTGCATATTTATCTTGTGTTATTATTAGGAGTATACATGTCTAACTGGGAGGAAAACAAGTACGTCTCTTAAAGGACTGCATCCAAAAACCTTGGCATCACCTGTGTGTCCAAAAAAGCACCCTGAACATAACAGGGACTCAATAAATGTTTCATGTGTAGTTAAAATAGGAAACTTAGGTTCCACTACTATAAACACTTCTATCAAAGAAAGGACTATTCCCAAAGGAACCAGGGAGTATTTTTGCTCACTCTTCTTTTTGAAAGGATTTTTCAGACAGCCTATCACCATTCCAAGGAAGGTAATGGGGCTATTTTTCTGTTTAGGAACCAGTGGTTTAAGTAATGTAAGCTATGGATCAGTGGTTTGCAATGATGGGGCTGATCGAAAGACAATCACACTCAGCACTGCTAAGGTTAATGGCATTGCCTCTTACGGAGGAAATATAAAAGTGGAAGATAGGGAAGAAACCAATAAAAACATTTACACACACCTTTAATGGTATGCAGAGTAGAACCCACTTAAATGAATACCAACTAATGAAAACATCTTGAAAAGAGAGTGATTTTTAAAGAAACCTTTTATCTACAGGTCCTATATTTAGAGAGCAAACCTTTTAAATGAATCCAGGGTAAAAAAGGAATTAAACTAGTAATTGTTGTGATTCATTGTGGTTCATATAACTTACATCAGGCCAGTGAAATGAATGAACCATTTAACAAAGGAAGCTCTTCTCCACCAATTTATGTCATATTTGTCAGAGTATAAGTAAGAGCCTCCTCAGCAGGTACCACAAAGCAAAAAAAAAAACAAAAAAACCAAAAAGGTCTCGGCAATGACTAAACCTTGCTTGTTCTGCTGTACTTCTACATGGGATGAGTTGTAGACTTTTCTGAGAAGGTGTGGTGAGAGAATTTGGCTCAACCAGAAAAATGCATGAAAACAAAAAATGTACCACAGTGCTCCCAATACAGACTGGATGTTTTCTTCTATGAAACTTATTAATATTTTCTTTTTAAAAACAAACTTTGATATCTTGAAGACACAAGTATCTGGTAGTCAGGGATTATTAGTGGGAAGAAATGGAGGCTTGAAGGCAGAGATAAAGTTGGAATTAGAAGATGCTTAAAATTTCTTTCTGAACCTTAGAGATAATTTGTCAGAGAATTTCAAGTCTATGCTTTACAGATCTTTCAGACCAGTGGCTTAAGAAAAAGGATGCTAATATTTCCTCTTAAGATCACTAAATACACATAGGAATTACTGGAAACAACTATATCCCTGTAACGCTCACGATTCGCCAAAACAACAAATACACAGAGTTAGAGCCTATTTTGTCTCTGACCTGATTGTTCCAGAAAGAGAAAAGTTTAAGCAAAAGCCAACTAAGAGTGTAGACGCACTTTTAGAATATACTCAATGCAAATAAGCAAAGGGACTGGGGATTCAAGGGAGCTTAAGACAATAAACCTGAGTCAATTTAAAATCAAACACTGATATATTGACACAGTCTGAAGGTGCCTTCGATGCATTCTGGACCAGATGGAATATCATCAGAAACTGTGGGCTTCACGTATCTGTTTGTTAGGGCTTTTTGAGGTAAATTTGGATGTTTACCTTTTTAACAATCATGTTCAAAATGTTAGAATTCCAACTTCATTCAGAATAGTATCGGTAAAAGTGGTGCCACAGTAAATGCAGAAAGAATATCTTTCTGTAGGTACGGAGGGGTGGGGGGAAGCCATGTGCCACATAGTAAAATACACTCCCCATGGAGAGGCACATTCATTCCCTGTGCAGCAGCTTTAAAACCATATTTACTTGAAAATGAGCACTGCCGGACTGAGAGGAGAAAAATATGAAATATACTCAGTAGCCTCCTAGCATTTTCCAGGGGATCAAGGAAGGAAATGAAGAAATTCCTGATGACCTGAAGTTATTACAACAGCTCATTGTATTATACATGGCTTGATTGCTTATAAAGTGCTTTCAGATACGTCATCTGATTATACTTTTACTAAAGCCTTGGGAGAGAAGAAAGGCAAGAATCACCTGTTTCCATTTCACAGATGAGGAAGCTGAGACACAAAAGGTTAAGTACATTTGCAGGGTCAGTTCGGAAGTGGAAAAGTCCACATGCAAATGTTTTCAAAAACATTTCACAGCCAGGAAGGTGATAAAATTAGGGGTGTCCCATCCCTCTTGCACCCATGCACCTGTCAAAGCTCAAATCAGACGATTGGATTTTTCCTCCCAAAACCCAGCTTCCCCTACTAGGAAGAACTGTCAAGCTCATCACTCCTTCACACTTCATGCTTGCTCTCTACCCTACAGGAAAAGAAAGTGAACAAGAGAGACCAGGTCTTACATTTATGCTTCTCCATAAAGTATAGTTTAAGATGCTTGTTAAAATCACATGAACTGGCCTTTCTTGTCATACATGGACTTGCTTAAATGCTCACAAAGAACCCACTTCCATCTTATTCTTGTCTTCCTTTGCTCTGCTCAGTCTCCCATTGCAAAGATCCCTTCATGTCAAAGTCAGCTTGGCCAGGCGACACGCATTTGTCTCACACTGCGACAAGCTACACCCAGCTCGGCCTCACACAAGATTTTCCTTCAGAGGGTGGGAAGCTGACAGCTGCGGGCAGGTGAGGATGGCAGTGGTGGGGAACAGAGCGGACAGGCAGATGCGCAGCCCCAGCCAAGTCCCAGGGAAAACTGCTCCTCCCCGACAGGCAGCAAACTCTCCACAAAAGCACCTTGCTGTGTCCGCGGACCGCCAACCTCAGAGGCTCCCACCACAATCCAGCAAGCACAGCTGCAAGTTGCTTGATGACCATCAAGGCTCTGAAACAGGAGGAAATGGGCTGGGAACTACGCAGGGCTAAGCAGAGGCCCACCAAATACAGATCAAATCATCTATCACCTTCCCAGCAGCAGACTTCTCTGGAGAGCTTGTGCTGCAGGCACACCATGCCAGACAAGAGCAGTACCCTAAGGCATCGGGGAGAGTCATTCAGTTCTGCACTTACAACTGGTATTCACCCACACGCACCCTGGATGGTAGGCTCTGGACTAAAGAAAAAACGGTGGATGATCAGGGATATAGTCCCTGCCTTCATGGGGTTTACAATCTGCTTTATAATGAGGCTGGCCTTTGCAGATGTTATTCCCAGAAGCACATAAACAAGTGAGACGTGACAATTGCCATAATATGATTCGAAATTCTGAATGAATGACTTTCAAATAAACTTGACAACTTGGAAAGTGAAGAGAACAATTTTAATAGCCTTTCAACTAACTATTGGACTTCAGTCTATTTGGGGGACGGCGGGGAGAAGAAGCCTAAGCAAGGCAGAGCGATAATAGAGTAGAAAGAATTTTTGATAGGGGACATGATATTCAGGGTCTCGGGTCTACTGCGAAATCATGTGTTATCTCAGGCACATCTCTTTACTTCTCTGGGCTTCATCAGCCCTGTAACTCATGCTTGGAACAGTGTCAGGCATCCAGCAGATGTTTAATAAATAAATATTGGTTGACTGGATGAACAATGCGTGAAGGTTTAGTGTGAATATCTCTGTGGTTCACTGTAGACGTTAGAGATAAGAACAGTCAAACAACGTAGATTCATGCAATTTTCTCACACCCCCAATGACGCACCAGAAAATAGTGTTAAGGGGCTGAGAGGCCGGCAGGAAAACATGGGCCTATGACTGCTTGTAATACTTTCTCACTGCATCCTTCAAGCTTGAATTCTGTGACAATTTAAACTCAACAGCCCTTTTCTGATTCCGACCCAGTAGGCTAGTTCCTTGGCTAGCAAGTTCAGTGGTGCCATGCTAAGCCCTTTCTTCAATATTTACAGAATAAAAGGCAATTTTGGGTTTAGCTTTGAGTGCATCAGATTTTTGACAGCTTGGAAATGTCATTCTCAGAGCAAGGACTTTTCACACGCACAGAATTCTGCCTCTAACTGTTCTATAAATGCAAATGCAAATATCCTTGACCAGAAAACCTTGAGCATCATGTTCTAAGAATGTTAGTGAGATTACATGAAGTTCTTTTTAACTGTATTAGTTTCCATCCAACATCTCCTAAATTGAATTAGAGTAAAGTGGGGGAAGGCCTAGGTTCGAAAGGTGGATGCCAAAGAAGTCACATTTTAATTTTGTCTCTGTCTCTCATTTATGGATGCTTTCTATCTGTCAGCCAGGAAGTCAGCAAGCTTCACTCCAAGGGAAACATGCTGGATGACTGGCCATCCAAGAATTAAACATGATATGACTATCGTTATTAAAAACTGTTCAGACACACAATGCCTTAGTCAAATTGAGCCTTACATGGTGGATCAAATGTTCTCTTTGCTTAATAAGGACGCTATATCTTTTCTCTCACATATACAGAAGCTGAGAATCCCATTTATTATCAAGAGCACTAGCATTCTTTGATTAGGAAAATATATTGGTGGTACATTTCTTATTAACAAAGGAGACCCTCTAAGAACATCAGATTGTAAAATTCAAGGAAATTAGATACAGTGAAACTCCTCTGCATTTAGAACTAAACAAGAACAAGAAGGGTTTTGCTGGTGACTCAGTTTGTAAAGAATCTGCCCGCAATGCAAGAAGACCCAAGTTCGATCCCTGGGTCGGGAAGATCTCCTAGAGAAGGAAATGGCAACCCACTCCAGTATTTTTGCGTGGAAAATTCCATGGACAGAGGAGCCTGACGGGCTATAGTCCATAGGGTCGCAAGAGAGGGACCCAACTTAGTGACTAAGCCACCCCAAGAACAAGAGGCAGCTCAGAGAGGAGAGGGTAAGGGGGAAAGAGAGGGCAACGGCAACGTGGCACCGCCGCCCCATGTTTGGAGGAGTGGAGTGTGTAAAATCAGTATGAAGTGGCTTGTGTATTCTGAGAGCTCCCGCCCCCACTCCATTACCACACAACTCCACCAACCTCAGCAACTCAGATAAGTTCTATGTGTGCACAGAACAGAATTATGGAGAAAAGGCTCATCCCAACATCTAGGGCACAGGCCATGGGAGAGGGCAGTGTACAGCTTGAAAAAAGACCTATCACTTAAACTAACTGCAGGTGTAGGAACCGAGAACCAGAAGGGACCTTAGCCTGAAAGCCCTCCCAGAAACACGCAGAAACACTGGGTGAGGTTCAGATTGTTTCAGAGTGTGGAGTGGAGGTTTGAGCTCATTCTAAGGTGCAAGAAAGTTATAGGCAATATCTAGGAACATACATACATTTCAGTATTTGTATGGAATGGAGGTTTGAGCTCATTCTAAGGGGCAAGAAAGCCACAGGTAATATCTAGGAACATACATTTCAGTATTTAGGTCAAATGTTTAATAAAGCTCTTGTATGAACACCTATAGCTTAACTATTGGTGCTTCTTGCATAGCTCTTATCATTTGTACCCATTTTCATCATGGACCCTAAATACCTTCAGGAGATCAGTCAAAATTCATGGCAAATATTTATTTAAATATTCATCTTCCTTATTAGAATATATGTTTGATGAACACTGGGCTGCACCTCATTTATCTTTATATTCCCATTGCCTAACACAAGGAGTAGCAATACACTATGAATAATAAATATACAGATGACTAAGAAAAGATGAATTGGAAAGGGGTGGAATTACTTTTAAATATAAATTTCCCTGAAAAAACTTTGAACGCCTAAAATGGTGGTTATCAGGGACTAGGGGTGGGAAAATGCAAGAGATGTTACTTCAGGGTGCATATATAACTAGTGCATAAGTAAGTCAGGAGCTCTAATACACAGTATGGTGATTACAGACAACAATACTATATTATGCACATTAGACTTGCTAAGAGACTAGATCCTAATTGTTCCCCACACTAGAAAATGGTAATTGTGTAATGCCATAGACGTGTCATCTAATGCTACAATGGCAATCATATTGCAGTCTAAAGGTATCAAATCAGTTTCAGACATGCAAGATGTTACATGTCAACTATATCTCAGTTTGAGAAAAAGACTTTTTCAAAGGTATAGAGAACAAACTAGTGGTTATCAGTGGGGAGAGGAATGTGGGAAGGGGCAAGATAGGGATGGGAGTGGGAAAAACTTTAAGCTCCCGAAGGCAAGATTCACTCATTCACTCATTTGTTCACTCATCATTCACCCCAAAATATTTATTTGATTGCCAGATACTATGTTGGGAACAGAATTCTTTCCTGCAAACATTGATTTCTTCCCCCAAGGGTAGTCTATTCTACATTATCTAGAATAGCAATGTCCTCAAAATACGTATTAGGGAGACCGGAAGAAGACATTAGGGCTTCTATTTATCTTTATTTTGCATCTTCTAAAAAATAATGATGCATTTGTTATTAATAATGCCCTCTCCCTCACTTGGTACCTATGTCAGATTGTCACATGTGACCCATGGTATATAACATTATCCCAAGGGAAATGTGGAATTCTGCAAATCTTTCTTATTGGTTTAATTTTAAGCATACTGTGACGTATTACTCTTTACATTAGTTGATGTTCAGCTGAAACAAGTGACGCGATTGTCTAGTTTTAATTGATTAACCACTACTGTCCCATCATAGGTGTATCATCACCACTGTCATTCTCTAACCTCATGTTTGCTATTTCCCTGGGAAGAAGGGGCATGACATAGAGAAAACACATTGAAATAATACAATTATTGTACTAATAATACAAATTATTTGAGATTATTATCAGTGCTGAGTGTAAAGCATTCCAAGACATTTCAAAGCACCTCACTGCTTATCATCCGTACAATGCCAGAGCCTTCCCCAGAAAAGCAAAGCAACACTTCCTCTGCCACTCACTAGCTGTTGACCATGAATCTGTGCCTCAGCCTCCCTGAACCTCATCCTCTAGGTCTTAGATTAGGCCAAATTAAGACAACACAGTGCAACAATTTAAAGTGCCTAGTACACACTATTATTCTACTGAAGTCAGTTTTCTCACCACTCCTACTGATGCACAGAATCCACACAGGAAGAGCTCTGAACCCAGAACACAAATGCCCAACACAACAATGTATGATTAGGCGACCCAAACTTTGTTAAGCTACTGTATTCTGAAGGTATGATGTCCTGGGTCAATTTATACAGAGAAGTTCTACCCAAGTCTCTTACTTTGAGAGGCTTTTTCCCGTGGCCCTTACTATCAATTCTGCTTAGACAGAAGTAAGTTTAATAATATCTGTTGAGATGAATAAAAGGATGCATTATGGAGATGATGAGTAGCCCTGGGCACAACTCCTCTTTATTGGCTCTCCCTGGTACCTGCTTTTCTCTTTTCCCCTCTCCTTCCAAAGGGAAAGTTAAAGGCTATTATTAACTACTGGTCTACCACAGAGTCTTCTGTATCTTTTCACTGTTAAAGACATCTTAAAATATTTTCCCTCTCATGGAGCCTATTTTTCAAAGTATTTAACTTACCATCTTTACTAAATACTGGATCATTTATCTCTCCTCCATCTTTTATTAGATGAATTCAAACTACAACTGCCAAACAGGTCTCTCTCTGTATTATATGACCAGTGAACTCACAAAGTCAAAAGCAAAAATTGTCAGCCTATGCATCTTATTATCTAGGGAAAAATGCACCATTTCTTTTAAGATTTTTTTTCTTTGACTCCATTCAAGAACCACCAGTAGGTAACCACTGGTCAGGAGCACTGTTGGCGCCTGTTGAATTTTACTTATATATCTTTCATGAGAGCATTTGCAAATCTACTAGAACTCACTGCACATGCATGTCCTGAGCACTGCTACCTTTAGAACTGACTGATGCTCTGACAAGGTGACTCATCCCTTCTCTGTATTAAAGATCTTACTTATAGTCCCAAACTGTAAGAAGGCATTAAATTGAAAAGCTTTCAGTTTGGACAGCATTTGCAATTTTAAAAGATAAACCTCTCTAAGGAGTTAACATGATCTGTGAATGGGGGACATGCTAGGAATCAAATATCCTAATGAACTTTGTCTTACTCACTTGAAATGGAGAATTAACCGATTCTTTTAAATAATTCAGAAATCTAATATCAAAGGGATGATGTACAAATTTCTATTGTACTGCACAAAAATGGGGAGTGGAAATAAACTCCTTATTTTTATGTTTTCAATAAACTACATTCCTACATCTTTTCCAAGTGAAATACTTTCAAATTTATTGGCAGTCATAATTGTCTTACGCCGTCCAACAAATACAATGGCATCTGGTATAAACACCTTACAACTACTTTTATACACTCCACCTTCAGCACAAAAATCAAATGAAAATTTAGTCCACTGTTTAAAAATATTCACTGTTGATCCATATAAGAAGAGTGCTGAGATTGTAGGAAAAAGAGTAAAAATGTTCATACGAAAAATAAGAACATAATTTTTCTAAAAGAATGTAATTTTGCCCCCAAAATTAAAAACAAGAAAATGACACATTTCAGATTGCCATCTAGCACAGAGTTCGTTTCCATGAAGCAAAGAGGTGGATGAAAGAAAGGTAGACTACCCTTTATTGTGTATCTCCTATGAATCACTACAAGTTCTGGGCAATTTATACATACACACATCCACAGAGATGTATCCATATACATAATCTGCATAGAAACAGTCCTTTTAGTTCCCAGGATTAATTAAGCCTGTGGGTGCCTGAGCAAGGCTGAGGCAGATACCTAACAGTATGAGATGCCCATCCTAAAGGAGCGAACAACACGGGGAAGGAAAGGAACGAACACCGCTTAAGCTCAAAACAAAACAGCAACTAAAATACACTTCCTGACAAGGTGATGGCATCCCACCTTATAAATGAGAAAACACAAGTCCAAGAGTTTGCCCAAATTTACGTCATCAATAAATTATAGGACCAGAGTTTGAATACTGTTCTTTCTATAATGCAAGGTCATGGTTAAGCAATTAGCTTCTGACATGTAAGTGTGAAAACTCTGTCCTGTGAGTACTCTTTCTGCCTTCTTAACTGTGGGAAAGCCAGCTAAATTCTTTTGTGTCTCAGTTTCCTCATCTGTAAAATGGGTACACTAATAATACCGATCTCCAAGGGTTGTATTAGAGTGAAATAAGATCATGAATCTAGAACTCTTGGCACAGTGCCTTGCTGTGGTGGCCCTTGTATCACATGTGACAAGAAGCACCACTGCCTGACAACTCCAATCGCTCCCCTCTGGATTTACTACCATGTTTGTTCCAGAGAGCTTCCTCCAGGCTCCCAGTAAATGATTAAAGAAGAGGATACTAATGCAGACTGGTTCCTATGGGAAGACAAAAAAAACTTTATAACTAGTGACTGGCTCAAAGACTTTCCACTGGCCTGTACAAAACTTTTCTTAGAAGCTCCCTCACATCTAAGATTCTTCCTCTCCAATCCTTCTTCCTTTCCTCTCTCCTCTCACAGGTATCAGATCAGTATTGCAGTCTGAAGCCTCTGCAGCCAACCTGGCTCCCTCCCTTTATAGCTCACAGATTTTAGCCCCCAAAATCCCTGCACATCTAATTCTGTAAGGGCATATTCTTCTTGGGAGACCTAAACTACCACACCAGCACATGGTAAACCCACAACAAATGGGAGCTATTATCAATAGCATGACTGTTGCCAGCAAATTCATTATTTTTGTTAAACTTGTAATATTCATTATTACCTGGCTCCAAAGCTCAACACAGTTTAGCTCTCATTTCCAAAAGTGCTTTCCTTGAATCTGTGGACATTATCCTTTCTTTAAGTTGGAGGGTACAAAGACCACATCATGTTCTTATAACACATTCAAACATGTTTTGTCACAGCTAGTGAAACAGCCCTAAATGAGAACATAATATATATTTAGATTCCTGTAGAGCATAAAGAAAATAGCACCGTCTATTTTCAAGTCAACCTAAAGGTCTTTTCTCTACGTTACTTTTGAATGTGGACTTTTCCAGTGCTGTGTGATTTGACTGATTTTCTACTTTCACCATCTTTCATGAGGCAAACAGTCTGCCAATAACTAGGACTTGCGACAAGATATACTTCCTTTGAAGAAGTGACTCACACGATGTCCCTATGCCTTACTCAATTACAGTTCCACTAATTAAATTTACACACTGACCTGGATGGGTTGAATGGCTCTCAACTACAGTATTGTACCTACTGACTATGCCACACAAGTGGCTTATTGTTCCAAGACAACGACTGGGCTACCGGCAGATGCAGAATGAATGGAATTTAAGCAGTTGAGTCATTAGAACTTTGCGATACTCTTCTCAGGTCTCATTTCCAGCAGGTTAAATTCCAGTGGTTTGACCCTTTGTGATCACTGAAATCATCACAGACTAATTGAACCTTTTCCAGTACTGCTCTTACTGCTGCCCGTGAAACCTCCATGGGAGTGTGCAGAGAACTAGGACTGGTGGCCAGATAAAATACGTGACTTGGTTTAGATAAACAAGTCCTTTTTTGTAATAAATAGAGCCCATGTAATACTAAAATAATTATTTGTTGTGGTTCTGCAAAGCAAATTTAACTTGGTATCTTGTGTTTTTATTTGCTAAATCTAGCAACAATTGGGAGGAAAAAATATCAAGCTTCGTGGTCATGGACTTGAGACCTGAGGATTTACAATCTAAACAGAGTCCTGAGATAAGGGTTAAACTGCAGCCCCACAGATTTAGATCTCCATTAAATTAAAAAAAAAAAAA
>NW_011494529.1:2520069-2542613 GCF_000754665.1 Bison bison bison
TATGTGAAGCCAAATATCCTATGCAAGTGACTCTTTTTTCAGTAACATATGCATAAGGGAAAACCTTTCAGGATACTAAAAGATACTGCCATGGCAGACGACAGTCTCCTTTGACAATGCTATGAATTAGGCCTTTTTGCTTTGTTCACCACTCAACATTAAGTATCTAACACAGCGCAAGGGCTCAGGGCATAGCCACCACATCAAGTAATGAATGGATTTGGTATGTGCATTCCTTTGTCAAGCATATTATAGTTTATCAAAGATTTGCTATATCTTTCCTTGGCCAACAAAGTTCAACATAATTTGGCTTCCTGCTAACCCTGCTGCCAACTGCTCTTCTTTCACTGATGCACCACAAGCCACCCTAACCCTGACTGTTCCTCCAACATGCCTCTGGGTCTTTCCATTTCTGTTCCCTCTTTCTAGAAGAGAAGTCCCAAATATCTGCATAGTCCTCATCTTTACTATCATCAAGTCTTAGCTCAAAAGTCAACAGGTCAAAAAGGCCTTCCCTGACTACCTTCTGTAAAATAGTGCCCTATACTCCACTGTTGAGCCCTTGTGTGTGCATGCGTGCTAAGTCACTTCAGTCCTGTCCAACTCTGTAGCCCCCCAGGCTCCTCTGTCCATGGGATTCTCCAGACAAAAATCCAGGAGTGGATTGCCATGCTTTCCTCCAGGTGATCTTCCCGACCCAGGGATGGAACCATATCGCTTGTCTCCTGCACTGGCAGGGGGTTCTTTACCTCTAGTGTCACCTAGAAAGCCCCGTTTTTCTTTATCTAGCTTTGTTTTTCTTCATAATATTTAACATCACTTGTTACATTATGTGTGTTTTCTTCCAGCAGAGATGTTATCTGTTTTACTCAGTCAATCTGGTTCTGAGAATACATCTGATAAATATTTGCTGAAAGGATGAATGCAGCCTTTTTCCCCTTATTAGATTACCAGGTCCTCCAGAACGGGAAGTCTGATCCATCCCTGTTGTCCCTCAGTGCATCTAGTATATAGTCCAATGTACCCCGCAGACTCTTAACAACTATCTCGGCTCCCAGGTGGCTCAGTGGTAAAGAATCTGCCTGCCAATGCAGGAAACAAAAGAGATACAGATTCGATCCCTGGGTTGGCAAGATCCCCTGGAAAAGGGAATGGCAACTCACTCCAATATTCTTGCCTGGAGAATCCCATGGACAGAGGAGCCTGATTGGCAGCATTCCATGGGGTCACAAAGAGTTGGACATGACTTGAGTGACTGAGCAAGCAGATGACTTATAAGAAAATTGAGGTGCAGGTCTTTAAGTGGCTTGGACAACTGATTTCTCCTTAGCAGATGCTCGGTGTCAGGCTTATAATGGCAGCTCTCCTTTGCTAATCCCACCTATTCAGAAACTGTGATTTGGCTTCTATTTGTTCATCTCTTGAGTTTACAAATTCAGCTTGCTGAGAAGCTCTCTGGTTGCAAAATACCTACAGAGATCTAAGAAAACACTGACTTTCCTTCATGGATAGATTGTTGGAAATCTATTCCTGTTTTGCTAGGATTCACCACCACATCCTTTATACTTTTCTCTTTGGATATTCGCCATATGATGCCTGTGGCTAAGGCATATGAGACTCCCCTGTTCTCTTTGGGTTAAAATCAACCAAGTATAGAACTTAACAATTGAGAAGGGGCAGAGTAATGTGCTGTAAATACTACCCCTCCCCCCACCTCGATTTGCGATTTGCACTATCCCAGTAGATTTCCTTAACAAGGCAATGCCAAGGGAACAGAGTTGCCTGGAGCTGAGTGAAACCTGAAGAAGAGAAAAAGAATGAGGAAGCTGGAGAGGGAAAAGGTGCCAAAAGTCCTTGTGGCCACATGAATTTTTCTAGCAGACAACTAATCAATCTGGATTAGCGACTCCAAATCCCCAAATAAATTATTTATATTGCATTCAGTTTACTAATATGATCCACAAATGGATAATTCTTTCCCCAAAATGATATACAGGATTTAAATCAACAAATTCACCCTCAAGTGGCAAATCAGACCCTATTGTGTGTGGCAAAGAGAGCTTATACACTATTCCTGACCCAAACTAGCCTCCCTGATAATTCACCACGTGGATTTTTCAGTGACAGAGAGAGGTACATGAAAGCGACCATTAGGAGTGCACTGCAGGTCCTTCTGAGAAGATCTGCCAAAGGTTCTATCAGGGCCTGTCCAGGGAAAAACCCAGGGGGCAGAGAGCAGTGCAGATGGCGCCACCACTGACCACCGGGCGCACCATCCTCCACAGCTTCTCCACGTCACTGTGATTTGATGGCGGCCCCTCATTTGATTTCTTTTCTGAGCCCAATTCAAATATGAACAGCACTGCTTCCGGTTTTGAGAATCGAGATCTATGGATATATTTACACAATCCCATATAAATTACAGACAAACACTTAAAATCACTTTTCTATTGGATGTTTCTATTCTGTTACATCCCAACGGTTGTTTCTCCCGGACCACGAGTCATGGACACAGAACAAATGTGAGGAACAGAAAGACACCCCTTTGTGTCTTCTCTCCTCTATACAGTTTGTGCGTGAGGGACTGGTTGGGGGAACGGGGTTGCGGGGGGGTGGGGGTAGGGAGGGTTGTGTCTGGAAGAGACCACCCAGCCAGTCCTTTTCAGAATTTGGAAATCAGGGGAATAGGAGTCGAATCCATTCCTTATTTTGGCTACTAGCCAACCACTTGAAGTCTGTTCACCTAGTTAACCTGTATATGTAGATAATAAAATACCCTTAATGTGAGAAGTAAACGACTTTTTTAAAATGACAAATTTCCTCCTCCTCTTTTCAGTTGAAAAGGCTCTTTTACTACCCTGGATCCTGTGGTAAATAAAGCTTGGAGTACTCTATACTGTGTTAAGCCTGTGGGGGAAGCCTCCAGTCTCACCTGGTACCTCATCTTTCCAAATGCAAGATTCAAGAATTTACTTTGTTTGGAGGCATTTCTAAAGAGCCCCTGCAAACCATGATGGATCACATTTGCTAACAATATTTAAGAAAGCACAATTCACCTGGCCTCAGACTGACATTTTAGATTAAACCAAATTCTAGTTCCCCAGTCTCTAAAACAAGATAGACTAGCTCCATCTCATTGCTGAAAATTCATCAGTCAGAATTTAATTACACAGATCTGGAAACCAGAAGGCATTTAGGTTTTAATGTTTCCCTGAGTTGGGACCTTTACAATATTTAGAATATTGATCATTACTGTTATTGCTGCTATTTTGGTGGTCACTCTACTGTGTCTGTCCCTGCAGGGTTTTTGGAAAGAACACTGTTGAGAATAACTGTTGCTAGGTAATTGTAAAAGAAAGTCATGCAAATTATGAAATATTGACAAGCTTTATTTACAAGTCAATGGTGCTAGAGTGCTCCTGCTTTCCCAATAAAATGTTAACTGTTCAGCTGTGCACTGCCTTCAAAATTCCTAAAATGACACAACTAAAATGACCAATAATCAAAATAGTTCCTGAAACAGCAGTCCATTCAGTAGCAAGAAACAATTCTTAACATTTAGAATTACGAATTTTATTTTACCTTCCAACTATGTACTAATATTATATATTATACTGCAATATATCTCCCATATATTTGAGGAAGTAATGAGAAAAAAATGAAAGTGGAAGGCCTGAACTTTGTAATGAAAATATTATCAGATAAAAGAATGTTTGTCCAAAAAAGAAATATAAATTTATATTTCTTAGCTCACCACCAAGTTACAGAGTTAATCCTGCATACATATCTTAAGTCAGGAAGTCAATATCCTTGGAAGTTATTTCGTAAGTACTGAAATACTCAAAATACAGAAATGAGTTACTAATGAAAGTGAAAGTGAAGTCGCTCAGTGGTGTTCGATTCTTTGGGATTCCATGGACGGTAGCCTACCAGGCTCCACCGCCCATGGGATTTTCCAGGTAAGAATACTGGAGTCGGGTGCCATTTCCTTCTCCAGGGGATCTTCCCGACCCAGGGATCGAACGCAGGTTCCCTGCATTGCAGACAGATGCTTTACCGTCTGAGCCACCAGGGAAGCCCACCAATGAAATACTAACAGTTGAGATTCCCTGTTCATCTAGCAACACTTAGCAACAATACCTAGTTTGGTGATACAAGATAGGAAGGACATACACAAAGATGCTGAACATGAACACGAGATCCAACCAATACTCCAGGGTGATTTTTGAACTGGCAGATAGAGCTGGAAATTTTCAAAATCTGAGGCAAACATCATGATTAATGGCTTTCCACTGATGGCAAGTAGCCCACCTGAGAGTTGATGCCACCAACACACATGCAACTACCAGGTAGATAAGGAAGAGCCAACATGATTAAACCTAAAGAAAATTATCTAAATACCAACTCTGATTTCCTGCTATAAATATCACATTTTTAAAACCACTAAGATGAGATTATTATTATTTTAGCAGCTTGTACAAGTGATGAGAGATAGTAAATAGGAAAAACAAACTCCAATCAAATACATGTGACACAGCTTTTCTTCTTCTGGCACAGGAACTGTACGTGGTCTTCTCTGGTTTTAGTTAAGGGTGCGTGCACAGGGAGTCCCCGCTGGGGGTGTGCTTTCAGAGTGCCAGGGCTGGACGACGCTCTTCCCTCAGTCACTGCCTCAGTGTGGCCCCACGGAAGTGTGCCTGGAATGAAGCAGGAGGGCTATCACATGAGCCTCTCCCTCATCAATGCATGACCTGATGCCACACAGAACGCCAGCTATGGAGGACTGTTCACAGGCCCTGTAAATACCGAGGAAGCACTGCAAGTATTCTGTGCCACAGATACTCTTTTTAACAGTAGCCAAAGTACCTCCTGGGAATTCACAAAGGTGGTATGAGTAGATCTTCTAAGTCACAGTCTAACAGATAAGGCTTTAAACCTTCAGGAGCTCTTGAAAAACCAGAAAGGGGATTTCTCTAACATGCAAAAGGATTAAATGAATGATAACAGTTAGGTTGAAAACTTGGTCGGATTCCATTCTTTATGGTCATCAACTATAAACGAACAGGATGGTATTTCATATCTTTGATCACACCTGCTCATTAGGGTGGGGTGAGGGTGGAGTTACAACTTGATCTACTCTGTCCATTAGAATAGCCCCGAGCTTTGGCTTCCCAGCACTATTAGTCATATCTGTGTACGTATGTCCGTTTGTCATACATGTACAACTATACAACTTTTCCCCACAACCAAATTACATTTCAACTTCTTCAGGGTTTTTATTTTTTCTTAAAAACCTCTTGGTAAATCAACAGTGAGCAAATACTCAAAAACTATGTACCACTGCAGAACTTTCCCCCATTCTCAAATTAGATTTTCAACTTCTCCAGGGTTTTTTTTTTTTTTTTCCCTTGATAAATCAATAACAAGCAAATACTCAAAAACTATTTGGGGACAATGACAGTTTATTTGTCTACCTATTAATTTTAATAAATACTAGGTATGTGTCATGTTCAAAGCATCCGAAATTGGGTCATGAATTCCGTCCATCAACAGCTTATAGTTTTTAATAAGTGAGATTCTATTTGGTTTGTGCCAAGGAAAAATTCAGCCCAAATTGAAGACATCTAAGTGAAGTCCCTTCTTTCTAGAATAACCTTCTTGGGCATTCATTCTGAAGGCCCTAGCAATTCTGCATCACTTCTGTAGTTCTCAACTCCTGAGAGGGAAACAGAATATGAAGAATAGAACTAAACAACAAAATAGATATGCCACTATAGGGATTATGGACAGATTTAAGAGACTTAAACCTGACATTTCAGAACAGGGTAGGTATCTACAGAAGATGTCTCTATAGAGTCTTGGTTTATTGCTGACACTCTTCCTCTTTCTACTCCAAGTCTCCCAGCTTGTTTCCTTTTGAATATGTGTATCTCATTACAGATCTGAGCTTTAGCTGGAGAGTCCTGATGGTTATCTTTGAGTGCTTACTATGAACCCACATTATGCTGTTTCACAGGCATATTCTCCTTTTGTTACTCAGGAGTTAGGGTCTTTTAGTGTTCCTATTTTACTGATAAGAAGACTGAGATTGGGGCGACACCTTACTCAAAGTCCCCCAGCCTTCGTTTCATTTGAACTCAGGCCTGTTTGACTCTAGAGGTGGAGTTCTGAATCATTACATTATACCAGTGTTGAGTTTCAGTGATTCTGACATTTTATCTCTGGGTTTCAGATAATTCCTTCAAAATTCCCATGTAATACTCTAATTGGACAAAGATTTGTTTTCTTTTACAGTTGAGTCTTAAGGGAGTACAAGAAAAGAAAGCAAAAATTCTGTAGAAATAAAGAGACTAGTTGGGCAGGGAAGAAACAGCTGCATCCACTTTAGGTAAAGTTACATGGCCTAGTTTATGGTTTTGGATGAAACAGCATGTTACCATTTGTCTATTCATTCTCCATGGTTTACTAGGAAAATACCATTCGTTTCCCATTACCTTTCTCTTCAAGAGCTAGGATAAAAAGAATACTATTTCCCCTCGAATATATACATAAAGAAGGAATAATGAGTTCCCACTTTATTTGAAGATCAGAGTCTGTCACTTCTTCATCCACCAAGATTTCAAAAGTCCTTTAAGAGTTTTGTTGATACATTTATGAGTGTTCTCTTCTTAAAAATGAAACAAACAAACAAACAAACAAAAACCTTTCAGGAACTCATCTTCCATAATCTGGGGTAATGAAATGAAAGAAGACTTGATCAAAGCAGCCCCAGAAAGTCATCTAATGCATGTAAATACCTAGTCCAGAAATCTTCATTTATGTTCCTTCAGGGATTATACATTTAAAAAAGAGGAAAAAAAATAATTTTTTCCTCAAATAACTTTATCTGAGATTGACAAAAGGCAGAAAGAGGAAACCCAAGAGGCTGGTGTTCCTCTAGTCTGAACTCCAGTTGGAACTGTCTAAGATGAAGCAACATCTCTTTCTCTGAAATAAATAGAAATTGGAAACATAGGAATTTATTATTTTCTCTCCTGGATATTACCACTTTCTTTCTTTGAACTCACATGATCCTCCCCAAATGGTACTGTGAACCCTTGAGGTGGCACCAAGTGATCTGCGGTTAACAATGAACTTGGCTAGTCTCTCCTCGTCTTTGGCCGAAAAATTCGGGCTCAATCCTGGTTGCTTTTTGGAATGGGAAATGCACAATATCGGTATTACAGCAGCTCCAGAAAGGCATGCCAGGCCTCTCATGCTCTCAATTTATATTTGCATGTGAACAGCTTGCCGGCCATTTTATGAAGACAGATGAACCGCAGGCCTGCGAGAGGGGCAGCCAGACCCAAACACGAGCGCCACACACCCCAGCAGCCCACCAGTTCTCAACAGTGAAAATAGAACGAGTACCTCTGGACACAACTTCAAGCCGATTACACATAAATATATTATATGTAAAAAAGAGACATATAAGCATCACCTATAAGTCAAGCGGGAAATAAAGAGTGAAACTAGTCTATAAATATCACTCTTTAAAATGTCAACAAAAAATAAGATGTAGCTGTTTATGACACTAAAAACAAGCCTTCAGAGGTCTCTTTCTCTCTCTCTTTTTTAATGCCTGCTGTGAAAAGACAACTTTGATACGTAAAATACCACCAAAATACCAGGATGAGGAGAGGAGTAGCAAGACAGTGCATATTTAATATGGGAGCCCAGCAACAATGTAGAGAATTTCTGAGGCTTGGGAAATGAACAAATCCTGAGAAATCAGTGATAGGCTATTCAAAGTGATAAAATCAATCCTCCACCCCACAACACTGACATAATTCAGTTTACTTATCTATTCCAAAAGATCGGGTGGAGATCAAAACAGAAAAATAGAACAACAAAAATAAGACAGTCAGGAGGAATGAGGTCATTTTAAGTAAGTGAAAAACAAAGTATGGCTGGATTATACTAACTAGAAAAATAGTACAAGGAATACTGAACAACAGCCAACTTTTATTTAGTGTAAAGTCCTATGAAAGATACTATTGTGAGCATGTTATATATATTATCTTATTTAATTCTTCAACATGTCAGTAATATTATTACTGTACCACTTCAAAGAAGAAATAAATCAGTACTCTGTGAGGGTAAATAACCTATTCAAAATTACAAAGGAAAGAAAGAACAGAGGTAGAATTTAAACACAGGTCTGACACCACCGCCTAAGCTTTTAGCCACGGTGCCATATTCCCTCCGAAGGTCCTTCATGGTCAAGTCACCATTAGAGGCTTCAGCTCTTTCATCAAGGAACAGCACTATGGAATTTTATGAGATTATATCCATGAAAGTGGGAAATACAGTGTTTAGCATGTGATGAGTACCACTAGGTCACTCCTCAGTTTTTACTGAAACTGATGGTTTTACTCAAATTCTAACCTATGATAACTGTTTTCATCCTTGGAGCATATATACTACACACTTAGTATTTTAGTGGATACTATTATATTCATATATAAAGTGTGTATTCTAGGTAATCAAGTTCCTGCAATACACAGCTTATACATTTATGCAATTGACACACTGTATACTGTCATGTACCCTTACTGTTTTAGACAACTTAAAGTGAAAATCTTTCAAAGGCAGACATCATTTTCTCACAGTAATTATTTAGCAGAAGCAAAAATCTTCCAAAAGGCCTCAAAAATACTTGTTAGTCAATAAACTTAAATCATCGTGAAGAAGATCATGCGTCACTTGCCACATTAAAAGGAACTGAAATAAAAAGGCATTGGCTCCTCACTTATGCTGTAAATGACACTGATCAGGTAAATCAACCCTGCCTCAAACGGTAACCAACTTTCTTGGGAATGAAGGTTCTTAAGAGTACCCTGATAGAGTTTGTGGCTGAGGGGAAGGGTTTGGGGCTGTTAGAGTGACCCAGAAAATTCCTTAAGTTCTCAAAGACTGTTCCTACTGTGTGGGCCACCCACTCGGGCAGACCTTGAAATCCTCCTACTTGGTTGGCTGCTGGCTACCATGGACTCTCAGAACAGCAACCAGAGTCCCAAACTAAACTTACCATTTTCTGGCTGGTCCTTAATGTCAGCATCACTTGGCTGGCTGGGACTTTCAGATTGACTTGAATCTGAAAAACATAAAAATACGGCCAAAAATTACAGGGTCTGTGAAAGAAAAGTGGATCAGAGGTGGCAGACTTTCTCAAAAGGTTCAGCCCGTAAACCAGGAGTGAGAACATTACAGAGGTGACGTGATGATCAAAAAAGGAAGAAAGAAAAGACAGGGGGAGAAGGGCGGCAGCCGCAGCAGCCCATGCCTTCAGAGAGGACTCTCGGTTCTGTTTACACCTCTGGCAGCACTTGGCTTGCACCAGATCATAACTTAAAACTCTTCAGAAACCATCCTCCTACACAGAGACCCTTTCCAAACTGCTCTTCTCCATTATTTACACACTAGAGTCTGATAAAGACTTCATCCTTCATTACACACATCTGAAGCTTGATTCAGAACATAATAAAGTGTCAAAACATATTTTGAAGCTGGTATATAAAAGCAACCCAAACAACAGAAACAAGTTCTGTTGATATTTAGCTCCGTATTACAGCAACAGACTATGCAGACTAACACCATTAAATACTAGAATCCTAATACTCCAGCGCCTTTACTTAAAATAACAGGATCACTCAAAGACATCTTTCTAAAAGGTACACGTCTCCCCCCACTTTATGAGTTTTCTTTTCCTTTTGTACCGATGCATCTGGGAGATCCTAAAGGGCTTGTGAGCAAAAACAGGTTCTTGCACACCTTTATTGAATCGCATCTATTTTTTATTTTACTGATAAAAATACAACCATTTTTAAACTAAAAATTTAATCCAATCAATTTAACTTCTAAATGAGACCATTTAAAATAAAGTAACATTTAATTTTAAGATGAGCTAAACAAGTTAGACCAAAAACTTTCACAGAATTAGAAGTAAGCATACTTATGATACATTTTCTTGGGGAAAGGAAAAAAAAGTCAGGCAAACTATTTCAAGTAGAGAGTTTTTATGTAAAGCATTTTTCTGAGACTTGAAACAGTATATAACATTCTCGAAAAACAAACCAAAAATTTTCTAGAAAAATCTCTGTATCTATGGAAAGCCTGGATCTGCACTTTACCTTGACTTCACAGGGTTAGAACAGGCTATCTGGAATCTGACCACATTTTAGCAAGAAGTTCAATGCAAGATCAAAAGGTCATGACACTTGACTGTGATTAAATTGAAAATATTACTTCTATTTAACCAACAGAGTTACAGCTTTAGCATTCTCTTTCTTGGAGATACTGCACAGAGAAGCAGTGCGACTAGCGACCCTAGGTCGAGAAGCACTGATTTATTACTGTAAGAAAGACTCCCTGCTTTTAGGCAAATGAAGATTTTAATTATTGGAAAGTACTTTTTTTTAAACGTCTACTTAAAAACTTTTAGATGCGCTTAACCTGGTGCATAGAGCAAAAATTCTAGATTGATTCAAAGGTTCAAATGTGAAAATCTGAATTTTTATTTAAGTCTGGCAAAGTGATAGCTTTTTATCATAATGTAACAACAGCCACAGTGAAGACACACACCAAAAGTATTACAGTATTTCTCAAAACACTTTAGAGAAATTCTTCAGAATGAACCACAGAGTTAAATACAAAGTCTGCACTGAAAATTGGAATATAAATTTATATGCGATCACATTTGAAATTTTAACTCAATTAATATTACATTTATAGCAAGTGATTTTAAAATATGGCATGATTACCTTCTCTTTTTCTAAGGGAGTATTCTGTAACTTTGCAATTAAAAATTATAAATTAAACATTCTTATAAGCAATTCAACATGTTTTAGGAGAAAGGCATACCTTCATTATTTGTGTATTGGAAATTTTTAAACCATTAATAGCCACAATTGAAATCAGAGAAAATATCTAAGTTTGTCTTAGGGAAAGTTAAAATTCTTCTTGATCATGTGCCAATATAGATACCTAAAATTTTGCCAAACAGAACATTGTCTTTGGAATAAGACTAGTAAACTTAACTTTCTATCTGATAGCTTAGCCGATGTTCTTTTTCTTGGTGTATTAATATCTTTATGACCAATCACTTCTTTGCGAACAAAAGGAAAAATATTTTTTATCTCAATTAATTTAAATATACCATAGCCAACTACTTTTCTGAATTTTATCTATCAATATTAAGGCAAAAAAAAAATGAAAGATCCAAACAACTGTCTTAATACTAAAAGCAGACTTTTTTGCTCTTTGAAATTTTTTTTTACATTTGTCACCCTGTATTTATAGGAAGATAGCATAATTACAGAAAACATGAATAGCAACAAAAGATGGCAATAGATACGTTCAAAGAAAGTTTACAATTCCAAGCCACAGAAAAAGAAGCAAGTAAACAGCAACCGACTGAGCGGCAGGGAAACAGCTCAGAGTTGGTCTGAAAGGCGCCACAGCACTCTTGTGAAAGCTCAGCTACCAACACTGGAGGAGGCACCTAGCCAAACTGAAAACGGAATTTAATTTCCCAGTTTTATTCAAAAGCTGGGGATACTGTTCTCCACCGGAGGACTGCATACTAAAATACACCATCCTGGTAACAGACGGGAAAAGCCAAAGATCTACAAGAAAAGTTAAATGATCTTAAAACTTAATTATTTTCTACCATGGGCCATTTAATGCCATTTCTTTTTTGAACCAACGAGGAACAAAATTACCCAGTCCTGGTGCAATTCTTGCTGAGGACGGATGGGCTCTTTCTTTGGTATTACAAAAGGTCAGCAATGCTGTTATGTATGGGGCCAACCAGGTGACCAGAATTATAATTTCTACCCATACATAATTGATACAAAGGAAAGATCTCTTTCTTAAGTATTTGCATTAAAACACTATTATGAAAGCAAAAAATTAATTCAATTTTCTCTTGTGCATAGTTGGTAGAGACCTGTCAGAAGCCAAAGTAACTTCACATCTTACTTTTGGGGACAATTATCACATGGCCTTTTGATTCCCACCACCTGAAATAATTAGAGGCCCACAAAAAAATTCACCTGCATAGAATTGGGTGCCTTTCTTGTATCTGAGTCCCCCATGGCAGCAACTTTCTCTGGTTTCCTGGTTGAAAGCCAGAAGATTTGTATATTACAATGAAGAGAATATTATTTAAAATGTGTTTAAATGATGGAGTTGGAAATGCTATTGGGAGGAAGTACATTAGGGTTATCAATTTTTCTCCCCATCCAGGGATTTGTTTTTTGTTTAAGGAACCTTAGACTTCAACCTAACCTTGAAAAGCAATTTTTCTTTTGGTTTCTAAAAAATTTATGAGCAGAAATTTAAACCTAAAATAGACATGGTTTTCATATAGGAGGCTGGATTGAGACCTCTTAATTGAACTGCTAGTCATCTATCTATGCATTTTTATGGCGCTTAGAGCTATACTGCTGGAGTACTCAGACAAAAATATTTCACTATCAATATAATCACTTGGGAAAGGAATAAAATAAATCCTAATGCCAACACACTTGCCTGAGCTTCCATAAGCTTGTGCAGTGCAGGAACAAAATCTTGTACTGGATTTACTACTTATGCACGGGTCCAGGCCCCCTCCCCTCAATTCTGCTCCCCTTCAACTTGGAACCTCAAGAGAATACTCCTCTTGGGATGGTGAAGAGTAACCAATACAGGTCAGTAGGGTAAAACTGATTGGGCAAAAATACAGACATCACTTCCATGTATTTTCTGTTCTCCAGGCAGGAAGCAAAGATGAAATGCTGTTAAATCTTCCTTGTGCCCAACCCAGAATTAAACTTTTCCTCTCTCCTCGGCCATATATCTCTTACCGTGTGACTTACACTATGCTGCACTAAGGTACTTTTCAATGATCTCACATGACAATCAGAACTCCGTGAGAAAAGAATTCCTTTCTTATTCTAGTCTTAGGTCCAGTACCTTCTAAGAGTACCTGGCCCAGCCAAGGATTTGATAACCACAGAACTAAAAGGATGAATTTTCACTTGTTCAGCCTTCTAGGGCTGAACCACTGCCAGTGACTGAAAATACACTAAGTTTACACCTAAAAGCTGACTGGGACTTATAAAATGGAAAAGGAGGGCAGAAAAGGTCTTTATTTCTGCTTGATGTCCCCCTTCGTGGGACCTGGCAAGGGAGAGGCACATCCCTCTGGCTCATGGCTGGGAAATCTTGCACGGCATTTAGAAGTTACAGACAATCACCTCCTCTGATCCCCTGGCCGACACATGGCAAGAGGCTTCTCAGAATAATAAGAGCTGAGGACAGTGTCTGACACATGAAAGGCCCCCAGAAATGTGTGCAGGCTAAAATGATGGATGGCAGAAATAGTTCACACATTCAAAAAATCCAAAGATAAGAGAAAGCAGCCATATTCTGAGGCC
This sequence comes from Bison bison bison, assembly GCF_000754665.1. Taxonomy (NCBI): domain Eukaryota; kingdom Metazoa; phylum Chordata; class Mammalia; order Artiodactyla; family Bovidae; genus Bison; species Bison bison. Next base: position 2,533,530 of record NW_011494529.1, read on the forward strand.
CAAAGAGGACCTCAAAATCCTAACAACTGCTGTTGTGAATAGCTGATAAAAGAAGGGCAGCCATGCAGTGGTGGGGAGCACTTCCCACCCTGAAACAAACGAGTGTAATTCCTATTCAGTCAACATGAAATCAACAAAAGTCTCCAGACCCCAAAAGTACAAATCCAGGTTCCACTGGAAAAGTTTTAAGTTCAAGCTCCCTACATGCATACTGATTTGGCTAAAGACGAAGCTTGAAAAGGCTTTGTTAGAGTTTTGTGTCCGGTTTTAAATCTCCCAAATTAAAAGGTGATACGAGGAAGAAATGAGAAGGCATCCAGAAACAAAAATGAGTTAGTCAAGTCAAAGAAAGAAAGGGAAAATGCCGCCAGAAAGAAATGGAGTTGTTGTTTATAGTGTGAAAAAGGAAAGGCAAAGTCGGGAATGAATCCTTTCCCCCAACAAAATGAAGCGTTAGGAATGCTTCTGGAGTAAAAGAAAATAAGGAATAGGGTGATTATATTCTGAATATAATAAACAGTTACCCTCTAGGATCGTGGCCCTGAAAGATTTTCAAAATTTAGGTAGGCTTTTTTTTTTTTTTTCCTTACAGAGGTTTGGAAAGATGAGTAGTTTGCAAAAGAGTCAAACCAAAGAATCCAAGATTCATTTTTTCTACATCCATGATGTTACAGAAATCTATTTCTGATTGGTAATCTAAGGCTTAGAACTACTCTATTTTGATCGTTCAGTACCATAAGACGTTTATTACAGTAAGGAAATCTAGAAAAATGGTTATAATAGATGCATTTTGCTTATCAGTCTTACAGCTGCAGTTATAAAAGAAGTGTTATTGTAACACTTTATAACCTTTAGGAATATTGTCTATTTTGTTCCAGTATCACCATGGCCTTAAAGACAGAGGTGTGAGGAAATATTTTAAAAATCTTTATTTGAGAATGTAGACTGTCACTGCACAGTTGCACATATGTATATACAATCTGCAGCTTACGAGTAAACACTGATGAATACAATACTATCCGCTAAATATAACATTATCCATCACGGTCTGGCGAAGAACAAACAGAATTTTGTAATACCATCATTAAATCTAGACCACCAAAAATCTTCAACTACCACCAGCATTTTCAGAGAATGGATATAAATCTTTTAAGCTCAGTAAACAACCAAACCAATATTTAATGGCAATTAATGTATACAACTGTGGTCCACTTAATGAAAAATGAATATACAATAACCTGTTTTTTTAAAAAAAACAAATTATGAGATGAGTCACACCATAAAAGTTTTCTTATCTTTTAAAATGGAAATACTCCACGGTTCTTTAAATGGGAAGTCTTAACTGTATTTAAAATACAAAATTTGGCCTGTGTAACTCTCCCAGTGAGCTAGAACTGCATGTGTTATGATAATCATAGTAATCAAGGGATGCACAGCAAATCCTTCTCCACCAGAAGGGAGGTAGAGACGGGACAGAGGGAAAGCCCTCATTCCAAAAGGACCAGGCTAGTTTGCGCACGTTGGTCCCTGAATCCTCTAATCCGGATTCGGATGGAGCAGGAAGGCTGTGTTCACGCAGCAGCGACTTGGAAGGGCTCCACCAGACCACCCCAGGGGCTGCCAGCTGCTCAGGAGATTCACCCCCTCACCACTTCCGGGTATGGCATTTTCAGGGTTGGGATTAAAAGTGTTACATAATCTAGATGACTACAAATTTCCTTCTTGAAATTATTTTTTTTTAACGTCTCTTTCTGAAGAAGAATATGTGAAATATTAAATTTGCAGGAATTAGATTTTTTTGGCATTAATGCTGGTATTCTAGGCCCATCTGTTTAGTCGGGGCTGTGTATGATGATGAGACTGTTTAGGTTGAAGAGTGATTCAACTGTCTTATCACCTACTCATAAACGTGTTACTTGGCTACATGCACAGGGAGGTTGTGGAATGATACACAGTTTTAACACATTGAGAGAAAAGTACAATGGTCTCACCATTGTTGTGCTATGACACTGAGGGGGAAATCATTTCTAAGCTTTGAAAATTACAATTTCAGTCACTCTGAAAGTAAAGACCAAATGACTCAATCTTCAAACCCCAATCTTCGCATGAGACTGATTTCAAGTCGTGATGGGCTTTTTCAGTGAAGTTATAAATGAAGTCAATGGCAAGAATGTGGTGATTATAAAGATGTGCAAGTGTGCTACTTGGACTCAATTTCTAATTTCTCATGTTTTCTTTGACAAGGGGCCACGACTGAAATAAACTAAGATGTTGAGGTAACCTCTGAATTTTGTTTTTCTCATAATAGGAGCTATGTTAATACATGATGGTGACCTGTTGATCACTTCTGAACTCACAATAGTGAGTCAACCTGGTTACCTACCCACTCATGTGTAAACAAAGACTTGCCTAAAAAGCCACAACTATAACACTATTGCACATCAGACCTGTGCTCAATTTCTCCTTTTGAGTCAGTTTTTTCACAAACAAAATGAATTATAACAGTAAGTTCTTGGAGTTCTTCAACAGAAGAAAATACACTTAAAGAGTACTTGAACAGTCATCTATACAACCGGAAGTAGAAAAACTCCTTGTATACTTTCATGCTATAAAAACAAACGTGTCAAATGAAAATGATGTATAATTTAGTTATAGTCTATACACATTATTTTCATGTATCTGGGTATCTGTCAAAAATTTATTAAAATAATAAAATGATCTCTGAGGATAATTATGTTAAAGTTCAGTTAGCATTCTAAGGATTAACTATTTTGCTATTTTTTTTTCGTATTTCACTACAGAAAAGAGTATGAAATGTTAAAAAGATGGAACCCTAAAAAATCTCAGCTGTATAATTTAATTACTCTGCATCTCAGTTTTTTCATCTGTACAATGGGGGCACTAATGACTATTTTGACTAATTTAATAGAGTTGTCATGTGGATCAAATAATGCAAGAAAACCTGGTTTTGAAACTATAAGATCCCCCCCAAAAGAAATGTACACTTACCTCTGCAATATAAATCTTACCATCCATAATACATTTTTGCTTCTTTCAAAAAAAAATCAAGCCAAACTTACACATGACATGATTCTGGTATAAAACATCAGCATCACAGTCCTGGTTTTAAAATAAAGGTTCCTAACTCCCATATACTGGGAAAGAGATTATCCCTGATAATGGAAATGTAAATCTCAGCTTGTTGTTTATTCCAGACAGACATTTGTGTGTTACGTCTGTTTATCAGGCAACACTTTGTCTAAGCCAGGAAGTAGTCAGTCTTGGTAACAAGATGTATGCAAATGAACTTCCCATGAGTCTCCACAGCAAATTGTAGTAAGAAAAAAAATTTCTTGTTACTTTACCAGCAAGAAGCCACCTCAAAAGTAGACTAGAGACAGAGCACTCTGAGCTAGACTATGCTGATGAGTTTAAATGAGTCCTAAATATGTGCTCACAGTCTGTTGCTCTTTATTCTAAGCAGACTTGGTGCCTTACATCTGTTTATCAGACAACACTCTGTCTGGGTACTCAGGCTTTGTAACCTGTGTGAAAATCAATGGTGACTGTAATCCCATGAAATAACCTGTCGGAGGCAAAACTCCAAACTTCCCATCACTTAAAGAACCCCCACCAACAGCTGTTCCTATGAAACCTTTGAAACTTAAATAAATAAATAAATACATCCAATTCTAACATTTTACCCACCTTCTATCTTAATTTTTCTACTTTCACTGAATTCCCTAATAGCAGGACAGACTCAGGACAGAATGAATTTCTATCATGCAATTTGGGCTGATAAATTAAAAATTTGCTAACATGCCCTATCTAATGGTCAAGAACAGAGAGTTTTTTTTTTTTAAATACTTTTTCTATTATAATAGACAACTACTTATTCTTTTATTTTATTGTTAAAGTATTTATTCCAGGATCCTCATTTTTTATCCTAATATAACTGACTCCTTTTAAAAAAATCTGTAACTGCAGAGTTGAAAAATGTATTTCTTTTTTTGTTGTTGTTGTTGGTTTTTTACAGGGTTTGAAAATCTTACCAAAGGCATCAAATTGGTTGAGCTTGTCTTCCTAGACAAAATAAACACTTTAGGACTCTACTTGTTTGTATTCTCCTCAGTAGTGCTGTATGCATCAGCAGCTAAAAACAAAGAAACTTTTTAGCTGCTCAGACAAAATGCAGAAGCTTCCCAAACAAGGAGGCAAAGGAGGGGGCATGGGTGGAGGGGAGGGTGGGGGTGGAGAAGCGTGCAGAAAGTCTGACAGTCCATTCAATATAGGGATGATGGCTATAATGCATCCAGGGTCCCCTTGCTAATTAAATATGCATTGGCACAGTTTTGATCGATGCAAGCCATGGATCAGATGACACACCTGCAAAATCTTGAGCCCAGAGCTCCCAGGAAAAGGGAAAATACAGTCTTGTCTCCTTATCTTTGTTTTCAAAGGCTCTCAATTTCTGTGCTTAGATATCTAATTTAATTCTCTCACCCCTCAGCAAACTGGATTAGGGAAGTCAATACTGCCTTTGTGCATCGACAGGAAAACACAGCTTTCCTTTTATTCAATTTAGCTATGACCTTTAGACAAAGATAATGACAACTGTCTAAAAGTAAGGTGAAGGCCTCGAGAAGAAGACCCCTTGAGCTAAAGCGCCCATGGAATTTTGGATGACAAGATGGTGGGGTTTACTGTGACATTTTCCTGCTTGAAAAGGAAGAAAGGAGAAAAGGGAATTAAGAATTGATGGTGGGGGAAGGGGAGGGATGGGAGGCAGGCAAAAAGCATGGTGGAAGGGATTTCGATCCACTGACTATAAAGGACCAAACTCTCACAAATCAAATCACTGGACCCTGTCATGTTCATAACCAGAAGATAATGCTGTCAAAGAAGAGGATGAGAATGGCATAGTAACAATTTGCCTAAAAAAATGCAGATGCCTTAATGAGAAGGTTGAAGATTCTGTGGTTGGGTAAATCAGGAAGTTTGGGGGTTTTGTTTCTTTTTTTTCTTTCCTACCTCCTCCCCCCAAGCAGAGAATACAGGACTATCAGATGTTTTGTGAGTACTAGCATAGGTGAGAGCTAGATTTTGGAGAAGCCTGGGACTCCTCAGTGTTAGCAATGTTCACACCAGTTCTCCTAATCAAAGGGGAAAATGATATTGGAACAGTCTCCTGAAAAAACACTGCTTCCTTTTAACGTCCTCGTCTTTGGGTTCACTTATTCCATTTATTAATTCAGGCATTCATCAATGCATCTGCTGTGAGCCTTCTTTCTCCCTGCATACCTGGAGATACAAAATTTTAAAAGGCAAGGTCTCTGCTCTTACAGAGTCCTCAATCAGGATAATGATAATAAAACCAAGATTCTGTGGCATCTCCTTTTGATTAAGTCCTGTCTCTTGGTGAAATTAATGTACAGCAACTCATGTTATTGAGTACATTTGTAATGTCTTTTATTCTCTTACTATTTGCAATCTGTACTGTACCACTAACTGTAGCCTGGTAACAGAATTTCCAGTAGCCTGGATGCTAACTGTTGATAGGAATAATTGAGATTAACTTTCCCAGTAAGATATACAAAGGTTTAGGCAGAGTCCTTTATTACTGCATAATTAACGCTGTTGGGAATGGTGCAAAATATCAAAAAACTTTTTAAAAATCAGGATTTTCTCCCTGAGACATAATTTCATGATGCTGTTCATAATCAGGCCTGGCGTACTCCCTTTAAGAGAAATGACAGTTTAATATAGGTAGCTGTGGTACACTGAAAAAAGTAGAGGACCTGGTATTAGAAAACCTGAGTTTGAGTCTCTTCTTGGCCATTTATATTTGTTTTGTTGAACTGGACAAGCCCTTTCATCTCTATGAACTTCAGTGTACTCATCTTCCAGATGCCTGACTTTAGAAATTGTAAGAATGGAATGGCATGATTTGAAATGCCTTGTAAATTATAGGAGCTATAACTCTTAACTGTACACTGCATGGACACTGGTTTTTAACACACAGAAACTGGTTGAAGAATCACACTGACTTCTTACTTGTACTTCCTGTGTATTACTGTGTATTACTGCACAGAGAAGGGTATCTGGAACATATAGGTACTAACAGATACTAGTTGGAACTGAAATCAGAAGGTGAAAAAAATTGCTATTTCAGGGCCATGGAAATACAACAGGGCCTCTTTTGGGAGATGTCAACAGATGTTTTAGGGTGAATTTTCTGGCTTTTTGGGGCTTACATGACTGGATGGTGGTATACCCCATGCGGTGAGAATAGACTTTATGGGAGTTATTGGCTTGGCTTTCTGGTCCTAGATTCAGGAACAGAATAGGTGTGTGGGGGATGCGGTTAGGTATCCTGTAAAGGTTCTTTCCAGCCCTAGAGTTCTAATTTGAAACAGATCATTAGCAATCCAGTTGTTGGTCTTCTGGCTGCATTCAAGGCTGGGACCCATATTTTAATCAAAAGGGACTGGGGGATATTAGTTGCTGATCCCAAGCACAATTAGAAATAACATGAGTTCAATAATCATCAAAAGTCCAGACTGTCTATTCTTTACCTTATGAATGACAACAAATACCCTGCTATAAATTGTAAATGCTTATCTTCAGTGACTTGACCAATCCTCACCACAGAAGCCAATAAACAGTTTTCTCTTTATTTCTTAGTCTATGATATAATTCAGAACACCAGAAAACTTGTTTTCGGAGCTACTGAATAAGGTATCCCTGAAGAATTTAGTCTAGGTCCTAGGTCCTAGACTAATATTGAGGACAATACTTCTTCAAAAATATTTCAGATACACACACACACACACACACGTGTGTGTGTATATATATATAAATGTATATACCATACATTTATATGTATGTACCCATAAATGTATGTACAGTTGACCCTTGAACAACGCAGATTTGAACTGTGTGGGTCCATTATACAAGCAGACTTTTTCACTAGTAAATACTATGGAACTACACGATCCAGGGTTGATTGAATCTGTAGATGTGCAACGTATGTATAAAGGAACCACATACACTGAGCAATGACTGTAAATTATACGATTCTTGATTGTGTGGTGCATTGGTACCTCTGATCCCTAAACATATAATATTTTTATCACATATAAATACATGTATATATTTTAATTTCCATGTGCTTTCAATTTTCATGTTGACAGTAACTTGGTTTCTGCATTTTTAACTAACATGCATGAACCTAGGAGCTATCATTTGGTCAGTCACAAAAACGGTGCTCAGGTTCTCCACAGCATCGTAACGAAGCTTTTTGCAAGTAGAAATAATGATATAGGTTTTGCCTCTATGTCTTTATGATAGATAAAATGATTTCAATGTACTGAATCATCTCACTTTTAGGAGTTTCCATTTGGATTCTATCATGGCTTTCTCCCTGACATATGCAGTGCTAAGTTATTTAAAATTAATTGCAGTACAATATTTTAAAATTTCTTCACATGGTGCTAATCTCGAGTGCTTTGGATGTTTGAACCACACTTGGAAGCCATCAAGTTCTGTGTATCTTTATACCCTGCAGCAGTTAAACATGCTAAAAAGATTAGTCAGTGAACTTTAATCTATAACCAAAACTATACTGAATTATAAAATTTCAAAAATGTGTGAGTTGATACAAATGAGAAAACTACAAACATCCTACAAAAAAAGAAGAAAACAAACCTAGATCATTAAAATACATGAATTGACTTATGTAGCTCTGAATACAGAAAAGCTTTCAGAAATCCATCACAGATCATGGGATCCTACCCACTTATACCCAGTTAGGTACCAGTTGAACTTACATGCCTTTATCTTCATCTAAAGTTCATTTTATCTGTCATTTTAATTTTCATTTTAAGGTGCAATCTATATTCATTTCTGTGGTCATTTTGAAGGGGGGATAAGTATTTTCAGTAACTCAGTATGGATGAGTAATTTGCTTAGTAATAATCCTAAAATTAAACTGTCTCCCATACAATTACTAGTAATAGTTTATGTGGGATTAGGCAAATGAACTACCTTCAGGATATGCTTTTTTTTTTTTTGAAGGATAATTGCTTTACAGAGGAGGGAGATGGGAGGGAGGCTCAAAAGGGAGGGGATATATGTGTAACTATGGCTGACTCCTGTTGAGGTTTGACAGGATATGCTTTTTTTTTAAAGTTTCTTATTTGTCACCTGGATTTATTTTGATTTAAAAAATCATGTTTTCTGGAAAGTTTCTAATAGAGGTGCTATTTCAATAACTGCTCCTCATAAAAAGTCTAAGTGGTGACTGGGACTTCATTTTTGTTGATTCACTTTTCAAGAACCATTATCACTCTAAAGAATGACTAATAATTAGTGATTCTTAGGGGGAAAAGCTTATTTCAGTTCACCAACCATTTATTGATCACCTACTATGTACAAGTTATTGAGTCTTTTACTCAATTCTGAGGTGGCTCATAATATTGACTAAGAATTCCACTCACTCAACTCTGGACTGTTTATTAAAGTATATATTGTTGTTTAGTCTCTGAGTCACGTCTGACTCTTTGTGACCCCAGGGACTGTAACCCAGAAGGCTCCTCTGTCCATGTGATTTCCGAGGCAAGAATACTGGAGTGGGTAGCCATTCCCTTCTCCAGGGGATCTTCCTGACCCAGGAATCGAACCTGTGTCTCCTGCACTGCAGGTGAATTCTTTACCACTAAGCCAATAGGAAAGCCCCAAAGTGTATATTACTTATGTTTTAAAAGTAGCTACTTCCCCCACAGCCCCAATTAACACCAGTGGTGGTAACATGGAGTTTTTGAGAAAACTTTCCTAAGTCTATAAGGGAGGAGAAAGGAGGTAGAGATTTCCACAAAAAAGAAATGGTTTATCTGATTGTTTTCTGTTTAACAAAAATAACAAATCTCTGTAGTTTCTCAGTTTTTTCAACTTTTGGGTCATGGTGGAAGCCTACAGACAAGGAAAAGCTGACAGAGAAACTGGAGCACCACCATGTAAAACAAAATTGAGTCATACGGCAAATTCCCACGGTTTGCTGTATGACTCAGGAAATTCAAACCGGGC
>NW_011494529.1:2542713-2551925 GCF_000754665.1 Bison bison bison
AGAGGGAGGGGACACATGTGTATCTGTGGCTGAGCCATGATGATGTATGGCAGGAACCAGCACAGTATTGTAATTAGCCCTCAATTTAAAATAAATAAATTAAGGGGAAAAAATCGAGCAGTTCTATTTGCCAATCATATCCCACCTCACCCCTACACTCTATTACTGCTGGGCTTCAAGAAGCAACGTTTAACCCCCTATAGCATTCACACAGCCACGGCCTTAACCCAGGGTTCAGAGAGATTCCAATATCACCTCTGTCTTTTCAGATTTATAATATTAAGCAAAGAATAAGAGGTGACTAAATCATTTTTGGTCGAAATCGCTCACTGGTCCTTCTAAACTGTCCTATTTTATTTCTTGGTTACTAGAAAAGAAGATTGAAAACAAATTATAGGGACTTCCCTGATGGTCCAGTGGCTAAGATTCCCAACTCCCAAAGCAGGGGGCTGGGGCTGGCTCCCTGGTCAGGGAACTAGATCTCACATGCCACAGTGAAGACTAAAGATCCGCAATGTTGCCTAAGACCCACTGCAGCCAAAGAAATAAATATCTTCTAAAAAATTGTAAGTGAGAAAAACAAAGAAAAAGTATTAAAAAAATAAAAATCACATTAACAAAACAAGTGGTTCGTTTTGAACAGGGGTCAGAAATCTCAGTTCTTCAAAAAAGACAGGAATTTTTATTTACAACAGACCTACGGAGAGTTACAAGAAAAGATCAGAGTTTATTCAGGAATTAAAGGTGACATAATAACCTGCATGGTATCTCTGAATTATCAGGTTTGTATTGAGGCACAGATGGAACACAGTCGAGGTTAACAGGGGAATGATGTAAAAGAAGGGATGAAGGCCTCTGTTATTTCTTTTGATTCTGGCTACCACCTCCAAAAACAACACAAAATTTCATAATTCTTTTCCATTTAGTAAATTTAGGGCAATTCGTTCTTGTTATATTTATCCAACGATCTCAGAAAAAAAAAAAAAAACATCGCTGGGCTGGTTTTCATTTTCCATTTTTATTCTATATTTTAACAACTCATCTAATGATTTCCTTTTCTCCTCTAAATGGAAACCCTCTTGAAAATTTTCAAAGACTTAGTCAACAGAGTTTTCAGTCTTTATCACACAAAACAGCCTGACATCTACACTACTGTGGTCACGTGTCCTCCCACCTGGTCTTAAAACCAGAAAGCACTCTGTCTTAATGCCGCCATGTTCGCATTGTCCTGACATGCTTAGACTTCAAAGGGGAAGACTTTGAACAAACCTATTTGAAAGGAATTTCATCAAAAACAGTAGGCAAAAAAAAATTTTAAATGAACAGGAAGAGTGTAACATCTCACCGGCAGTAGATAGGGAAATGAATTATTCAAAACTGTATACAAACCCTGACATCATCATGAATAGAGGCAGACTCTAAGGAACCCTACTGAGAAAAGCTGGTATTTACACAGTAATTGGAAGCAAAACAAAACAAAATAAAAAATTTTCCACATAAAGAAAATCTCATACACTGCTCCTGATAATCCCATCAAAACTCCCTACTGCGGCAGTACCCTCGAGGCACAACCTCGAGATTTCCGTCAGGAGAGAAAGTACAGCCCAGCATTAAAAAGTCCCAAGACTCTTTGAGAAGAAATTCATGCAGAACATCAAATGTTACTCAACATTTTCAAGGAACCATGATATGTCAAACAGACCACATGATGCAAGTACATTTAAATATAAGTTTCTATTTCTGTTTAAAAATAAAAAAGATCAGAAATCTGAATCTGGAGAAGCAAAATCTCTTGCAGGTTTAGAAAGCATATACAAAACCTGGCAAAAGAAAACACTGTTCACTGCCACCATCTGCTTTCTGGCACAGAGAAAACTTTTACTAACAGCAACATTTTCTTACATTAGAAAATCCACTAATTAGTTTTGTTGTAATAAGAAAAATAACCTTTGCGTGGAAGGCAGATCGCCAGCTCACTTTTGTTGTTGTTGTTGGCTGCACCTTGCAGCGGGCCTGTAGCATTTCCATGTGAGGCTCACCTCTGAGTTTCTCTCCCCTGGAGTACTTTATTATCCTCTGTTTGGTCTAAAGAAAGTATTCACAAATGAGAGATCAAAAGTGAGAGCAACAGAGAGGAAAAGCTTTAAGGTATTTGGCTTAATATCCAAAAAGAGAACACTGGGTTCAGAATTAGGAAATCTGGGATCCAGAATCGACTGTTAAAAGCTCCATAAACCTGGGTCTCATTTTCCTCATCTTTAAGGTTATTAAAGTAAATGAGCACTAGTTTTCTCCTAAAATCCCTAAATTCTTGAAGTCTAAATCATTTTTTTCCTAAGAATCGTATGTCCCAAGAAACGAGTGATTGCAAAAGAGTAAGTGGAACTTCAGATGTCATTGATCAATCTGAAATAATTTTAGAAATGTTGACATATGCTGATCAAAATATTACAAATCTAGCAACCGAGGAAATGGAAGCTCGACTGAAATCCCTTAATAATACACTCTAATTATTTAGTCAGCATATGATTCCACAAATAATGCCAACAGACATGGATCGAGCACCTACTGTGTGCCCGGCTTCTTGTGAGCCCTGGAGACGGAGCCCTGAACAGGAGGCTCACGTGCTCCGGGCTCCCAGCGTCTAGGTTCCAGGAAGCCTGCAGGCCCAGGAGCTGCCGCAAGTTCGCCTGCTGGCCTGGACAGGACGGCACCAACGTGGAGAGAAAATGCATGTGCTCGCTACACTGCAAGATCTGCTCAAAAGTTCCTTAAGAAAATAAAATAAATGGGTACAATTACTTCTGAGAGATTATATGGAAAATAGATGTCATGTCTTTAGAAGCAAAGCAAAGCAGAAGGCTGCAAGGGCACACAGAGCCCCTTGTGAAAGATGTTTCAGGCTCACGCTGTTCAAACTGGCCCTTTGCCTCGACTGAACAAATTCCTTAGTCAAAAAACTCACCACTTCCATTTTCTCGATCTTTTTTTCTGTAGGTTCAGACTTAGCTACATTTAGAACACAACACTGCAAAGCAAGATGACCTACTGCCAACTCATAAGTCCCTCTGCCTGAGGAGTAAGTGACAGACTGCTGCAAAGTTTAATTATCCCACTGGTATTACACAGACCAGCCCACACTACTATTCTCAACTGTATGGCAACAACACACTGATAACTAGGATAAGTAAGTGCCCCTTGGGTTTATTAACCCTCAACTGCCATCAGTACTCTTGCTTGGAAAATCCCATGGATGGAGGAGCCTGGTGGGCTGCAGTCCATGGGGTCGCTAAGAGTCGGATATGACTGAACGACTTCACTTTCACTTTTCACTTTCATGCACTGGAGAAGGAAATGGCACCCCACTCCAGTGTTCTTGCCTGGAGAATCCCAGAGACGTGGGAGCCTGGTGGGCTGCCGTCTATGGGGTCGCACAGTCGGACACGACTGAAGCGACTTAGCAGCAGCAGCCATTAAAATACATTAATTAAAACTTTTAACATTTTACCCAAAGCTTCCTATCAAATATCTGAAAAGATTTTGCTTAATTTGTACAGTTCTGGCTTTGCTTTTACCCTCTGTTTCTGTCCACACCCCACTTAGGCACAGAAAGGAACTGCATTCTTTTCTGAGACCTGTTAGTCACATTTATATAGCGCAGATCCCTGCCCTGAATTTAGAATATAATTCAGTGTAGAAGAGGATGAAGACAGGATCCTTTCCCTTCCTCTTGGCAAAATTAATCCCTCCTTCCTCTGGCTTTCTACAGCCTGGTTACTAAGAACAGGGCTCAGCTTCTATTTCATTTCTCCGTGAGCAGAATCCCCATCTGCCCCACCAACAAGTTGCAAGCCCGTGAGGGCACACACTTAAAGACGGGCTGGCACATAGGAAATGCTCAATAAGTGACCTTGAATGGAGGAATAGAGGTGGGAGGCTACACTGGGCAAGACTTCTACACAAGGCCTATCCCAGAAACTGCCTATAGATTTTTCTATCTCCTAGCAGAAACAAAGTACAATCAGAAAACAAGGTGTGTTTTTCAATTAAGGCTAAAATTCCTGAAATGGCTACACACAAGGAAGGAACTTCCTTCTTCCTATGAGAGATGGGCAAATGACTTGTCTAGTGCCCACAATAGACAAAATTAGCCAAAAGTTTCTAAAATTAGTCAAAATGGCTTATTTTCTATGTATTGACCCTTTATCTGGTGATATGTATTAACATACTATATTCACGAAGTGACATGATTTTGTACAGATGATAAAACAATATAATATATACTTTCAAGGCAGGTAAGGACATATAATAAAGGCTGATAAACTAAAAATAAAGATTAAGGAAGCAGTATTCACATTACACAATGAGAGAAAAAATAAAAAGCTTCATTTAGGAGCTAAGTAATAAATGAAAATTCTGGACCTGGGACAGTTTTGTTTTTTGTTTTTAACCTCTACACTATGCTTATATTGCCACAGAAATTGATGATCAGTTTGCTAACCTGTGGCAGCAGAGACAGACAAATTACTGTCACATTCCACCCCCAATCTATTCTTCTCTCATCTCTCTGGGTAACTGAGGTAAAATTCTGCAAGGATACTGGATTTCCCTCTGGCTGAATAAAGGAACTGACCTTGAAAAATATAAATACAAAGAAATTAATTCTTTGCAAATTCTCTAAAATAGGTGGACTATAATTTTAAACATAACTGGTACTCCCTTAATAATAAGGGACTGAATGCAGCTCTAAAGTTCAAAGGTTTTATTTACCATATTTATAAAAATGGTGCATCTTTTTCTCTCAAGCCTTGAGGTTCTCTTCCCAGACTAGCATAAGAACACACACACAGTCACATATAAGCATACAAACAGTGACTTGTTAACCCTCCTTTCTTGGCCAAAAAATAAAACACACACACAAAAAGTGGAGTTTGGGTTCACAGAGTTCTTATTTTCTGGTTTAAATTTAACAACACTTACAGACTAAAAGCTATGCTAGGGATCTATAAGGCTAGAAATACTTCCTGCTAGGCTTAAATTTGGCCTTCCTGAGAGCAGAGTAGCTACAGCCACATCAGTTCATGTAGGAAGCTTGAGTACCAAATTAAAAATCAACTCCCAAAATATATGAGTTATCAAAGCTAAGCAACAAAGCACCATAGCTTCCATTTTTGTGCTATGGAAACTCCATGACGGAAGAAGCCTACCACCGAATGTGAGGTGAAAAAAAAGAGACACCTTTCCTATTCACTCCAGCAACTGCCAGTCAGGTCTCAAGAAGATTAAAGACCAAAAACTTTCACCAGAACCAAAACCTTAGTGAGGGCCTGTACTCACTATGGAATGCCATAAAAAATCTACTTTAAAAGGATCTGAGCCGCCTGAAGTAGCACACCTTTGATGTGACCACATTTCAAATGGTTTGCCCATCACAGTATGGCTCCTTGGTCTGTTTCCTTTATTATTCGTGTGGTTTCGTCTTTCTAAATTCAGACTTCTGCCCCATCCTAGGAGGTGAGGAGAACGCAATGCACAATGCCAAAGCATTTAGAGCGGATCATATGATATCTGTACTTGATAATTTTTCATGGTTTTATATGAAAAGAATCACTGCATGTGGAAGATTAAGCGTTTTTTAAATGCTAGAACACGGAGACTTCCTTTCAAACAACTCAGAGCAAGGGGTGTACTGCTGACACAGCAACGCTGTGGTCTCAGTGAGACTGTGGGAAATGTCAAATTTATGGTCCTGGGGGTGATTGGTGGATGGTTTTGTGGTGTGTATGGTGTTTTGTTTTGTGTGTGCTTTTTCTTTTCTCTTTTGAGCCTCTGACAGAAACAGAGCTCCACAAACTTTCTGGCGACCTCCCAGGAAAACAGAAGGAAGCTGTATCCTGCACTTCCCCTGGGATCTAATGAAATATACAGCCTCTGGGCTTCTTTCAATTTGGACTTTCAGATTGCTAAGCCAGTGAAAAGGGGATCCTAGCTGTCACAAACGTCACATGCTCGGGGTCACCTGCTGCTCGGGGGTTCTCATGCCAGTTGTTGACATAATAAGCACCCCTTACACTTTAATTACAATTCACAGTGTGCAAACTATGCAATCTGCTTTAAGGCAGACTGTCTTTTAAATCAACACTAAAATTCTATTACTAATATGGCCATGAAATGTAGCAGGGGAAGGGTGTGTCCAGATGACTAACTATATGCAGATATCTGCCATTTGGGGACGATATGGGCAACATTTGTCAAGAGATAAAATGGTGTTGCTGCCCTTAATTCTGGGAGATGGGACTTTATTCTAATTCTGCTCTGAGATGCCTTTGAGTGGACCACAAAAATGAAATATAATATGCTTCATGGGTAGCACTTTCACATTTGTATAACTGTGTATTTTTTTTCCACATGGGGGCTTACCTATTCTGTGTAATATTTTGCCTATCTAACAGGGCTAGTCAATGGTTAAAGGACAAGAAATTTCTACTCCCTTGCTTATTCTCCCCTGTAAACCTAGGGCACTGCTAGAAATGTTTAACAAATGCTTCCAGAGTTGTGTTAACGCTCTATCATTTGCTAGATCCTTGTATTCTGCTAACTACAGACCCATGTAAGCTATATTCTTGCAATCAAAACATGAAAGGTTATTTTAAAACAGAGCCCATTTAAAATAATATGACAATGCAGGGAGCTGTTTAAAAAGCGCTAACACATAATTACAGTCTACAGTTTTCTCCAAAAACAACAGTGGAAATTAGTTATAATTATATTACAGAGAACTACTATAAACATAGGTGGGCTAACCTTTGAATGAACTGTCCCAGTGCTCTGGGAATTACAATCTCACTTTCAGTGCCACAAATGACGTAAGTTGATACACTTGAAATAAAACCATGCAGAGTACTTTTATGCGTAAAGTCTGACTCAAACACCTTAGTTCAGCTATAAGTATGCCCCACTGTAAAACACCACTGAACCACCACTGCAGCAACAAAATAATAATAATTTTAAAAACCCAGAAATCCAAATTTATAAAAATAGTAAGTAGATATTAAAAAAAATTAATAAAGCTTATACTTGCTTTAACGAAGGATAAATCTTAATTACAAATGTGACCCAGATAGGTCAAATGAAAGTGAAAGTGAAAGTCACTCACTAATGTCCGACTCTTTGCAACCCCATGGACTATACAGTTCATGGAATTTTCCAGGTCAGAATACTGGAGTGGGTAGCTGTTCCCTTCTCCAGGGGATCTTCCCAACCCAGGGACTGAACTCAGGTCTCCCTCATTGCAGGCAGATTCTTTACCAGCTAAGCCACAAGGGAAGCCCATAGGTCAGATGAATAACCACTATTTCACTGGGTTTTTTTGGTGCCAGACAATACTAGATGCTAGGACAGACAACAGCAACAACAAAGAAAGGCAACGAGTTTATCTTACTTAGTTATGGACTAGGAGTTTTTTCAGGAAAACTCTCAATCCTCTGGCTACTGGGATTTGTCTTCATTTAGACAGACACAGAGCTATTTTATTTTCTCCCCTATTTAAACACCTGAAGTCCTCACCTGGCTCTCTGTCACCCCCAGGTAAGCCATTTGATATCAAATTGCTTAACAGTAGCCACCTGTAAGTGTGACCATCCTCAGGAGACAGGAGGGGCTCTGAGAAACACAGTTTTACCATGAAACTCCGCATTAAGCTTCCCCCTGGCTTCTGACCTTGTGCTCCAGTTTTGGTACGAGCAATCTGTGCAGTGTTCTCAGCAGGTAAACTCCACCTTAAGTGTTCAGTCAAGTACCCTGACTCATCTGGAACTGGAGATGCTGATTTGTTTTTCCTTGCCTGCTTCCCAAGAACAAAATTCTTGGCACTGAAATTCAGGTTAGCACCCGGAGTCCTATTAGCTCCTGACAGAGTTCTATGATGCTAACCACTGACCCACAGACTCTATCTCTTGGTTCTGCCCAACTTCTGGGGCACTCAGGTTCTGCCAGTTAGACCTCCAAGTCATCCACTGCTTCACTAAGCTACCTCCCAAAGTCTATAATGAGACCATCTGGAACATCTACCTGGGATGATTTTTTTTTTTTTTTTAAATGGAACTGACCAACCTCACCATATCAACTCCCACAGAAAAATTTCAGGTCTTGACCCTTTACAAGTCTCACAGCCCAGGATATGAACCCTATCTGCCAATTCTCTCTGATTTTCCTTGTTGGGGGAAAAAAACCCAGAATATCTCTAAATCTATGAAAAGAATATGAACAAGAAATAGAATAGAAGCATTCCCTTTCAATATGGAAGGAGCTAGTAGTTGATTGGTTAGTTTTTAAAATGGATAAAAATAAATTTTTATGAGACATACACACCTTAAGCAATTTAACTTTAAAGACATATGCACATTTCTTGGCAGTCCTTCTATACAGAAATACAGCCTTAACTTTAATATCTGCTAAATGCAGCATCTTTCTTATATAAACCACACCTATATAAGATTTTTTAAGTGCAGGGAGAATCTAAACATACTTCTAAGATAATCTAAGCACAGGATCCTTTTATAGTTTTACAAATTTCCCTTTACAATTGAGACAACTCACCCACACGTTACAAAACTCACCCACACATGACAAAAAAATTTTTGTAACTCACCTTTAATAAGCTAATGGCTTATTTTCACAGAAATAAAACTTCCTTTTTCTTTTTGAAATCACATAAATTTAATTAAATTATAACAATACCAATAATACTAGTATAAATAGGTCTAAGGATAATGAAACTAACTTTTGGTAGGCACACAGCTACTAATAACAAAAGTGCAAGTTTGTGCCGGCAGCGAACGACTGGCCCTTAGGATTCAGCACGCTCCAGGCAGCAGCTGGTATAAGGGAAAACGTCTTAGTCTTGCGAACTGGTTAATACAGATCTTCTCCAGTGAGGGTCAACACAACGAAAATAAAATTCAAATAGTTATTGAGTGGATATTATGAGAAGGCATTGATGCTTGATGCATAATGCTTGTTGGTGGGACATAAGATTGAAAAACATACCTTTCTCTGAATTCTGGTATAACTCTAATTTCTAATAATGGAAGAAATAACTAGAACTTCTCAGAGTTACTCTATTTAAAATGGTAGCGAAGTTGGTATTTCTATCTCCCTGCTTTAGGAAATAATTAAATTGATTTAACTGTATTTCAAGAACAGGAAAAATA
>NW_011494529.1:2552025-2609193 GCF_000754665.1 Bison bison bison
GGACTGTTTAGCTCCTAATATAGTATTTTCAAGTTATAAACTTTATTTATATTTTTGTCATTTTGTAAAACCATCAGCATGTCATTACTCCTGTCTTGATTTAAATTTGTATTTAGTGAAACATTTTTTTTTAATTAGAGACACTATGTTAATGGAAATTTTTATTTCCATTTTAACATAATTTGGTTTGACAATTCAAAATCACATAGATAATACTGTCATTTAAAAAATTATTTCAGGTTAATATAGCTAACACTTTTCACGTGATTGTACTTAATTGTTCAGCAACAAAAAGCATTAACTTCAACCTTCGGCTTATTACCAGTTAACTTCTTATCAACTTCAAAATAAACATATTACTTAAGTATATTCCTATATGATGATGATGGAAACAGCAAAGATTTACCAACTGCTTGAATAAGAATGGTCAGCACTGTGAGCCAAGTTATTCACATGCATGTAACTTTCCCAGAAACTTTTGCAAAGCAAATATTATTCTCCTTATTTCAGATTGAAGAAACTGAAACAGCACTAAGAGAAAAATCTGGATCTCAAAAATAGACTGACTCCAAGCTTAGGCTCTCTCACTTCAACAAGGGTCTGTGGCATGTGTTTAAAGTAAACCAGAGAGCATAGGCTTTCCTTTCCAGTGAAATTTTTATTTGTACAGATGTGTGTGTACATGTTGGAGTGCACATATATGCACACACACACACACACACTTTGGTTAAATCAATTTCATATGCAAAAGAAAGTGAGCCAGGGCTAAGTTATTAAAAGAAGCCTTTGAAGCAAGGAGCGATGATGTGTGAAAGACATGCCACAAAAGTTTATTTAAACAAAGAACAAGCACGGGAGGATGAAACAAAAGTGAAAATAAGGGAAATGAAAGCTCTCCATCTTTTCCATCCTTCCTCTGTTGTGTATGGATTTCTCATACATAGAAAAGACAGAAAGAGATGTCTGGAATTTGTGGAGTATCCAAAAGTAAAATAGCTTTCATCAATCTATAGTTCATATAAACCAAATCCACACAGGTTTTCAATGAGCTTCTCAATATTAATTATCCTTTGGTAGGGTGCATAATTCCCTACTTTCAAGAAAAAAATTTCACGGTAAGATTTTATAATATATTTGTATATCTTTTTCAATGGTATATTATGAAAGCAAAAGTTGACATGGCTTTAGAAAAGAGATAAAGAGAGCCTTTTCATTTTACACTCATAATGCTCTATACAACATTTCATTATCTCAAAGGACATTTCAAAAGGCACTTAACTGGTCCATAGTTGTCTTACAATTTCAAATTTTGTCTGGTCATGTAAATAACACTGTAAAGTTTAAAATAAAATCATGAAAAGAAACATATTACATGGCATAGGCCATTTACTTTCTGTTCATGTACATGCCTATATACAGATGATGGAACATTATAATTAAGCTGTTATATCTATATTATCAGAGGTACTCTTAAAAGTAAGGTAATAAATTCCAAGTTATCTCTCAACACAAACATTCCCAAGTATAGGGCTACAGCAGACATCTTAGCTAAAAGTGAAAAATTCAGCCAATCATGCAGAAATTACATTTATGACACACACCATCCAGGGCATATAGAACTGACACAGCACTTAAAGAAACAAACATTCTTTTTTAACTAAATAAAAAGGGACTTCTAAGTTGCTCTTTGGAACCGAATTAGAAAGAGTGGTCAAAAAACTACAAAGCAGAAAGGAGCTGGTCCTCTTATCTGAAGTTAAAAATTATTTTTGTCTACTTGAATTTAAATTGACAATATTATAAAAGTCTTATAGAGACTCTATGCTTACAGAAGGCATTATTGCCTTTGCATATAATGGAAGCACATTTCTAGCACTTATATTATTACAAATATGGAAAACGGCTTCCAGAAGCTTTTAGCAATGTGCTCTTTGTCTTTTTTCCAAAGAAGTAATCCAATTAAAACAATCATTTTCAACATACAGGACTAGGACAAGGACCTGTACGTCTTACCCAGCATCTTATAAATTCTATGAAAATAGATTGAAAACTTCCATATGCTTTCTATGTACTTGTATTAACGAAACACAGTTTACAAATATTGTCCTAGAAAAGTGTATTTTTTTAAGCTTCTTTTATCCATGATAATTTCAACCTTTATTTCACTAGTGTACCTGTGTACTGAAACTTGTCAACAAAAACATGGTAATACATATCATTCACTTCTGATAAATTTCTTCCACCTCCTTCTGTCACGCTTTCCATAATAAGCATAGAGAAGGCACTTAAATGTGTTGGCTAATGTTCTTACAGTGGGTTTATTTCACTGTTCACCCTAACTACAATATCTGATTTCCTTCTGAAGAGAATTTATTCATTGATTTATCCTGTTCTTATGTTCTAGCCTTTTCCTCAATTTCATAAACTTAATTCTTGTGACCAGTTTTTTTCTTGTGGCCATTTTTTTTCAATCAAAAATACGTACCGAGCATCTTGCATAAGTTGCGTTTTTAAATGGTTTGCACTACAAAGAATAGTGATCAAATCACTAAATAAAAATATTTTGTTTTACATCTTTCAGCATGTCTGTCAGATAAAAGATGGATACCTTCCTTTGAAGGTATCTGAATGGATCGCCAAATGATTACTGACTTCTCTCTCACAGCTCAAATAAATAATTAAAAGGAGATATACGCAGATTGGTTGCATACTTAAGAGATAGAATCAATTAAAACAAAATGGTATGAATGCTCCTCCAATAATATATCACTTCAGGGACCATAAAATGCCATCTTTATATTTGCAGAATCACTAAGCCTTAGTGCTCTCTCTCCATGTGCGTTTAGAGTGGGGGCTCAGTGTGTATGCTGTTGCTGTGTTAGCATTCCTCACACATGCATGTTCAGTCATTTAGTCATGTCCAACTCTTTGTGACCCCATGGACTGTAGCCCACCAGGCTCCCTTGTCCACGGGATTTCCCAGGCAAGAATACTGGAGTGGGTTGCCATTTCCTTCTCCAGGGAATCTTCCCGACCCAGGGATGGAACCTGCATTTCCTGCATTGACAGGTGGATTCGTTACCATTGAGCCGTCTGGAAAGCCCCTTTAATTCAATACTGTGGACAAACTCAAGTTTGGAGATTCCGGACAGCCTGAAATCCTCCTTTGCAAGAGTGCATTCGTATTTGGGACTTGCCTAATTTGTGCATTGAGAAGTTTTGTGCATGAAATTTTCTCAAATCCATCTCACCCAAGTGTTCAGTGAAAAGGACTATCTTCCATTATTGCACACACAAAGCACAACCATACCCAGACTGGAACACCCTTGACTTCATTTTCACTTGAATCACTCTGCCCAGTGTTGTGGTTAGTTGTGTATAGGTTTGTCTCTCTTGCTAGAGTGAGAGCAAGTTGAAGTCTGGCCTTTCTTTTCCCTGCATCTCGTTCAGGGGCTGACAGACAAGGGCGTGGTAAATGCTGGCTGAATAAGATTTTTCAGAATTTCCTCAGATCCATGTTTACTTATCACCTTGTATACATAAAAGAAATATGTGAAACTCCTGAAGAGGAAATTTAATCCTTTATAAGTTTAGAAATAATGATGAAGATAACATTCTAGCAAAAAAAAAAGTTCAAAACCAGGAAACACTTAATTAAAGGAGGTCATGAGGATACTTATTCTCTCATTTAATAAACATAAGAAAGTTCTCAGGGTCATGTTGGCAGTGCACTATTTTTGGCCCTGAGATGAATAATCCTTTTCTAAGCTAAAATCATTGCCCAGCTGTGAAATAATGATAGCTGCAAGGAATCCAGTGGTGGCGGCAAACTCAACTCAAGGGTCCAATATTTGTAGGCACCAAGCAGACACTGCAGTGAAACAGCAGTGGTGACCAGATGTCAGAAACAGCCCGAGGGCTCCCTCTCACCACCCCTCACCCACGATGCTGCCTTCCTCCCCCACCCATTAAGGGTGGCATCAAGAGCAATTACAGCACGCACCCAACGGGCTGTGCCAGGCTGGCAGCTCTAACACCTGCCACGAGGTCTGCATGACATGAACAAAGACCCAGCAAGTAGCTTTAATGAGCAGATCCTATAACAGACAGAGCCCAGTGCATGTAGTGACTGCTTCAAAGGTACTGTTCATGGCTGACACAGGACTATTTCAGCAGCTATTTACGACATTCTTTAGCATCTAGAACTAAGCTAAGCACATATACTCTAAAAGCCCAATTCTTCAGAGTGCCATGTCTTACTTCACTCAGCATTTGCTTATCTGAAAATATTTCCCAGTGCCATTTAGGTGAGGAACTTAAGGTGCATGTTGACACTCTTCATGGTGGATCTATAACTTTGGAAGTTGCAACCTCTTGAAGACAAGGAGGATTCCTCATTCATCTAGCTTTCGCCACAAAAAAAGGTTACATGTACACAAGTAGATATATGGATGGCTGAAAGAATGCACAGACAAATGTATGAAAATCACTTAATCCTCACCAAATTCATCATAAGACTGATACTCAAAGCAAACTCGTTAGGAGATTGAAAGAGAGTCCTCATTTTGGGTAGCTGTCAACATTTACAGGCAAAAGGAATGATTTTAGAATTCTTGAATACTCAAGGACACTGACCTGTAAAAATAGTCATACAAAATGTGTAGTCAACTTAATAGAATCACTGATACAGTAAGTGATGCTACTAAGTGATACTAAGGCTACTAATGAAGAACTACAGAAAGACCAGTGAGCTAACTGATGGAGAGAGACCAGCACATGATGTTCAAGGTAGAGGAAGCATTTGGTGTGTGGTAACTATTATACTTCTGACTATGGTGATTAATAAAGGAAAGTGAGGCCAGTGATTTATAATGTGTCCTCAATAGATCAGTCACCTCATCTTCAAAACAGATTTAATGAACAATGACACAAAGACTGTTGTTTTGGGGGACAGGCTTCCTAAACGACAACAATAGCATTTCCAGATGTTTTTAAGAATTGAAAGGAATCTAATAAATCATTTTTCAGAAGAGGAGATCAATGCCCCAAAAGATTAATCTACCTGCATCTTAAGTCATGCAACTAATTAGAAGCCAAGTAACTTCACTAATCAGGGATTCTGTTCCCTTTTGCATAAAAGGACAAATAATACTTAGCTCCCTTCAACTTACACTGTCATAATAAAGGATAGATAAGTATTTGATACAAAGGTTCAGGATTTATTCAAGACAACATTACTCTTTCAAAATAATGTTGATGAAGATCTCTACTATTAATACCATGACTAGGATGACAACCATTACTATTACCCTATTTATGTCTTGGGCTTCCCTGATAGCTCAGTTGGTAAAGAATCCGCCTGTAATACAGGAGACCCCAGTTCGATTCCTGGTTGACTTTTGAGGGATCCTGGGAATATTAAGACTTGAAAGGAGGCACCTGTTCTTCTTTTGAACTAGCATTATTATTGGAACTTCATAATAGGATAACTATATCTAAGTACTAAGCATCTTATGATTCATCAGTTCAGCTCAGTTGCTCAGTTGTGTCTGACTCTTCACAATCCCACGGACTGCAGCATGCCAGGCTTCGCCGTCCTTCACCATCTCCCTGAATTTGCTCAAACTCATGTCCATTGAGTCAGTGATGTCACCCAAACATCTCATCCTTGTCGTCCCATTCGCCTCCTGCCTTCAATCTTTCCCAGCATCAGAATATTTTCTAATGAGTCAGCTCTTTGCATCAGGTGGCCAAAGTATTGGAGCTTCAGCTTCAGCATCAGTCCTTCCAATGAATATTCAGGGTTGATTTCCTTTAGGATTGACTGGTTTGATCTCCTTGCAGTCCAAGGGCCTCTCAAGAATCTTCTCCAACACCACAGTTCAAAACCTTTCCAAAATAAAACAGCTCACTTCCAAATGCAAAGTTTGTCTTCAAATTTGGGGCACATTAAAGCAGCCACTAGGAAACAGTGGGTTTTAATGAAATGCACTAGGGTTCGTTATTTTTGATTCTTTGGGGTTTGCACAGGGTTTACAGGACTCCACTCAGTTTATGGGGTTCAGACAAGGCTCAAAGTGAATTTCACCTGGAACTTTTCACATGGTTTGAGCATTAACCAGGGATTGAGTGGTTTATAGATCATCCAGAAGAATTTCAGTCTTGGAGTCTTGCCTTGAACTCTAAGTATTTAAATTTCAAGTAAATTTATATCACAAAATGACAATAGGTTTTTAGTAACTATTTCTACTTATTTTTGCTATTTTAAATGAAAACGAAATGTAAAGAAGATACATGGAGAAAAGGGTTTGATAATCCAGAGTTTAAGAAAACAAACAAAAAAAAGTTTTGATATTTATATAATATTTTACAGTTTAAAGGGCTTTCACATACATTAACTTATCAGAATGCTCACCACTAACCTTTGCAGGATGCGATTACATCAATTTTTATCCTAATATTATCTCAGACTCCTCACTTATATAATTATACATTTTAACTGAAATATTTATAAGGGATAATAATAAATTATTAATAGTAGTTATTTTGTAAACAAAGTGTCAAAGTCATTTTATGGCATTTTTCTTTCCTAAGGAACAAAACTTAGGCCATAATATATGGAAAGTATTTTGATGTCCCACAGTTAGGACTTTGAACTTTGAAAAATATATTTTATAGTTATGGAAATGTTTTCAGGGGATGTTATAATGTAGACCATGTTTAAAGATATAACACAATGAATGGGTACCTAACAAAGCAAAAGCTATGCCCGTCAATTTACTTCTGCATATACAGTTTATTCACTTTTAGGATGGTTTCATAAGTTTAGTTAAGAAAAAAGTTATCTGAATTTTTGGGGCCAAAGTAATCAAAGGTCCAATTAAGTACTCCTCATAGTAATGATGGTTGGATAGCATCACCAATTCATCAGACATATAGTTAAGCAAACTCCGGGAGATAGTGATGGGAGCCTGGCATGCTGCAGTCCAAGGGTCGCAAAAAGTTGGATACGACTTAGGGACTGAACAAAAATAAACAACAGTAATATACAACAAAGGTCCGTCTAGTCAAGGCTATGGTTTTTCCTGTGGTCATGTATGGATGTGAGAGTTGGACGGTGAAGAAGGCTGAGTGCCGAAGAATTGATGCTTTTGAACTGTGGTGTTGGAGAAGACTCTTGAGAGTCCCTTGGACTGCAAGGAGATCCAACCAGTCCATTCTGAAGGAGATCAGCCCTGGGATTTCTTTGGAAGGATTTCTTTGGAAGTTTCTAAAGCTGAAACTCCAGTACTTTGGCCACCTCATGCGAAGAGCTGACTCATTGGAAAAGACTCTGATTCTGGGAGGGATTGGGAGCAGGAGGAGAAGGGGATGACAGAGGATGAGATGGCTGGATGGCATCACTGACTCGATGGACGTGAGTCTGAGTGAACTCCGGGAGTTGGTGATGGACAGTGAGGACTGGCGTGCTGCGATTCATGGGGTCGCAAAGAGTCGGACATGACTGAGCGACTGGACTGAACTGAACTGAATGTACAAAATGCCATTTTTGCTTATATTCTGAAGATTCAGATTTATCCCAGTCATCTTTCTATATGTATAACATATCTGAGTTAGAAGAATCTATCGAGAGGATATTTAGTCCAACTTATCTCAATCTATTAAAAGAATTTAAGGAAGAAAAAATACTTAAATCTCTAATATATCTTAGATAACAACTAGCAGTTCATAGTTCAGAGTCCACTTATCAGTGAGAACTTAAATCTAGACAGGTAGAAATAAAGTTTTTAGGATTATTCTTTGAAAACTATGGGGCATGTATATAAAATAGTTTATCTGAAGCAAAATATTATGGCATTTAAAAAGGAAGGGGATGGTACTCTTTTGTTTGAAGAAAAATTCAAGATTTGGGCCTGCACCCAGTACTTGTGAATAATCTAAGGTTTTCAACAATCAATTATGAAAAGCATTAAAACACTGTCACATTATTTGGATGCTACTTTAAAATAAATAATAACTACTCTTCTGAGAATTTCTAACCCAAATCCAGGTGATTAGAGTGAACCAGATTATCCATCATTTTATTTAGGATTCATACTGTATAATTAAACTCACATTCATTCAAGGAACACAACAGCTAACCCCATCCCTCCAGCTCCACTGCACACTGGCGTTTAGTGAAGGGCAGCCAGTTTCTCTCACCTATCCTGGCAGACCCAGGCCTCTGGCTGTGAAGAAAACCACAATGTGGGGAGGAAAGCCTACAAAAGAATGAAAACAGAAAGTGTCTAAGGCCTTGGCAGAAGGACACTAAATAAAATAGAGAGTGGTGACTCATTTTGGCAGTGAATCCACCTCAACCCCTTCAAAGCCTTTGGCACGAGTCCTCAGAGGAGACCCCAGCCTTTTGCCAAGCCACAAAACACCACAATTATTATCGCAGCAGTCATCAACAAAACAGATTTTGTAAACTGACTTGTTGGCACATAGATTAAAGAAGCTATAAAAAGGAATAACAGCTGTTTGGGTTGCCCTATGCAGAAAGCTACTATATAGAAAGTAAATTTTATATCTCTATACATACGTGGGTAGAACTAGCATACACATACACCCCATGTACTAATTATACATGCATACCATGTAAAGAAAGGGTAAAATGCCAAACAGACCAAACATGAGTTTAAAACACAATCTTGTGAAATTAAAATATTCACTTTGGAAGGACTAATAGAAAAATTTCCTGAAGAAATGATTTTGTACTTCACTAACTGAAAATATGGACTATGTCTTACAGTGGCAAAGTTTTTCTTAAAAATATTGAAAAGTACTGTTTTTCACAGAAGCAAGAATGCTGAATTATCTGTTAATTTAACAACACTCTGCTTTATTCTACCTCCCTAAACATTGCCTGAATGGCATTTTATACTACAAAATTTAGAATTACCTCATGTTTCAGGCAACCTGAAAAAATTCTATTTGCTTACATATTCATGGGCATAATATGAGCAAAGCAAAAATAGAATATTTCTAGGGATTTCATATTTACCTTTCTACTACAATATCATTCACTTAAATAAACTGCCAATGAAAAATACATAATAGAAAAGAATGGGAAAATTTGACAGGTAATAATCAGTACTACTTATACATTCCTAATTTGAAGATTACACATGTACTATGATTCATTGTAAAGAGGCATGAACTCCTGATTTTTAATTCAGAAAGAAAGGTTTTACTCAAGTTCCTTGTCATTAACTCACAGTAAAATACATAAGAATTACAAGAAATGTTTTTAATTAAACTAGCTTACATTTGTAATATCATGTAACATTGCAAATGTACTCTGTAAATATACATTAAGGCATCTGCAATGCAATTTTCATATCACACACACATTTGCCCAGCTAACCTCTAAAAGCCTAGGTAGCTCTATGCTGAAACTTTCAGAGCTGAAACATCTTAATGGGCATTGATCTTTTACACTAAAGGATGCAAAGTTCAAATTTCAGCACCGTCAATAACATTTGGTTTCACCTATTGAATGGCTGGCTGAGCCTTGGTTGACAATGCCTACCAGGAGCGAAAAGACTAGAAAAGAGCTACAAGAGCTACAGTCATTGTTAACTAAACACAAAGTTGTTTTTGTTTGTTTGTTGTTTTTTTTTACTGATATCAGTTTAAAAAAAAATAATAAAAGAACCGAGAAGCCACATTTCTTGGCTACCTCTTACAACAGAGTATATACCAAGTGTAACCTACCTACTAAACAGCTCTCCATGACTGAACAAATCCTAAAACTGCTGACTGCCAAGAGCTCAAACTATATAAACCACATTACTATAATATTATCACTAGCCAATTCCACTACTGATTGACACAAAACAAAACATGCCCTTCATGACAACCAGCTTTTTCGTATAGCTACTTAAGTATTTAATAAAATGATCTATCAATTAAAAATTCTCTTTAGGAATTCAGGATTTCATCAGAATATAAAACCTAGCCCACAGCTGATATAAAACAGAAGACCTATTTAAGGAATTCCCTGAGTAAACTGACGGCCTGGAGAAGTTAATTCACCAAGCATATTTTTTAACGTGTCACACAGAGAAGAATTTTAACAAGTTGTAGAAATATACTCACCATTAGGTCATTGTTCAAAATACCACAAACCCTACACTGCTTCTTTGTTCAACATTAGTTATTTATATCTAATAACCAAAACACACAGTACTAACTTCACAGGGTCTAATTAAAATCCTTTGTCCAGGTTTTGCTTTTCAAGTTCCAGCTCTTTTCCCTTATTGTGATTTCCCCAGCTTCTCTGTCTACCTTGGAACCCAAGCACATTATGCAGGCAGCACAATGAACTAACATGCCAGCAGAAGTAGTTTGCTCCACCTATCCAAGAATGTTAAAAGCATCCAAGCACACACACACTGTCTCCTGTGTAGCCTGGAGATCCCTGTTGAGCTCATGCCAAGTGTCTGAGAAGTTGGACCCTGCATCCGGTATTTACACTAAGCTAAAATTCTAATCAGCACTAACAGCAGTATGTTTTAATTCACCCTTATGATTTTATTTCAATCTGCTAAGTAGCACAACTGCCAGAAAGCAATTGCTATAAACTTAAGTAAACAAATGCAAAACTAAAATAAATCTTAAACCTGTTGTATATAAAGTTTGTGCCACTTAAGGCAGGCAGTACAAAAAGGCACAGCCCGAAGCCTTGGTTAACGCTCTTGGATCTCGGTTAGAAAGCTCTTTGAAAGCGCTGCTTCGTCTAGTCTCCCCCTACCCCCACCCAACCCCTTTCTAAAGAATTATTTGGTGCATATTAGATCAGGTGGAGAAAATGGCCATGTAGTTTTACGGTGGTGTTTTCACCTCACGTATTCCCCTGAATAGTCTTCTGCCAAGCATGGGATGCAAGGAATACACGGTGACTACTTGAATCTCTGGATGATACTACAACCACTCGTGCCAAGGAGTTGGTGCCAAGTCTTGCATCTTCGGGCTTTTTTTTCCCCTTCCTTTTTGGGTGGTAGTTGTGTGTTGGGGAGGGGGGTGGTTAAGAGTGGCAGTGGGGGAATCTGCCCAGCAGATCCTGTGAACTTGGTCACCATTTTGAACCTGTTCGGTGTGCTCAGACCTTGGCAGCCATCTTACAGCTTGGCAACCATTTTGAGAATGTGTTTGGCAGGCGCTCAGAATTCGCTGACACTGTTTAAATAGAAGGCTAGTTAAAAATAGTCCACATTCAACAATACAGTGTGGTATCAGGTAGACTAACCCTCAATAAATCTTGCCAACCAACCAATTTATAACATCTTCACCAAAGTAAATGACACCCCAATTTTCTGAAATACATCACGCTGAAGCGGCTGAAAATGTGATTCTTTAACCCTTTAGCACACAAGTTCTTAAAAATCAATCCTGGAGGGACACCAGTGAGCAGCAAAGTGGAGGGTATGAAGAAGGAAAGAGATGGCCAAAAACATAGCCACAATTTGTGTCACAACATTCACAAGCCAGTTCAATTTCAAGATATAAAATAGAAGGGAGAAGGGCTGTCATCACACCCCACGAAGTACAATTCTAGAGAATGATTCCAAAATGTCAGATTGTGTCCTACTTAATGCCCTATGAGTTCATGGACACTATCTTAAGGACCTTTAATATAATTACCCAAAAGACAAGAACAAATGTCATCTTAAGAACTAGCCTAAAAGAAAGCAAAAAGAGAAAACCTGTACATAATACTATTTTTCCAAAACTAAGAGTTGTATTTTCTGACACTGCTGTTATAGTCAACTTCACTCTTTCTCCATAAGTTTCAATGTTTCTGACTCAACCAAAAATAACTTCTGTCCTTAAAAAACATTTCTTGATGGCAACAAACCTGAAATAAAAGTGATAATATTGCACTGGTGTGACTCTGGCATCATTACCAGATTCATATCATTTTGTAGAAGGTTGAATTAACTACATGACACTGGATGGCAATTTTACCACCATATGGAAAAGGAACATAACAATCTAACAATCTGAATATCTTTTCCTTACTAAAATAAACAACATATTAATATACAATTTAGTATCTTCCCTTCAATGTTTTAAGTATTTAATATCATATTATAGAGGATCATTTATGGTAAAAAAAGACCATATTGTTTATGGTTTTATGGGAAAAAAATCTAAATGAACTAAATTTTCTATGAGTCTATAATTATTGTTAAATCATAAATACGATAAAACTTAAAATATTTTGACTCTTGCGATATCAAAAAAATTTTTCAAGTCATTAAATAATATCCCCAACCAAATATCTGTTAGTTAAATTTTAAAGTATCTTGAGGGCATGATGGATACCTGGCTTCTATCTTGGTTTCAACTGTGATATAATTCCACATAGCACCTAAAAGGCTAAATCTATGCACTATTTACACTGTAATACTGCAGTGCTTTTTAAACTTTAAGACTAAACTTTAACATTTCTACTGAAATTCAATTCAGGAACTATTTTACTTCACATAATATCATACAGAGTGAAACAATTAATTAAATGATGATCCAAATTAGAACATGACATAGGAAAACATTACACTGAAACAGATCAGTCCAAAATCCTGATACTATTAGATGTCTCTTTATTGAATGACAGTATCTGCAGTAGATGACGTAAACGGTGCTAGAATAGTTTGGAATGCATTGATAAATTGCTCTATCGATTCCGTTCTGCTTCACTTACCATAATTATAGCACAGTAATGGAAGACATGAATGATATATTTTTACTAGAGAGGAAAGCCCAGAGTTTGCCTGTTTCTTTATGAGATTATACCAAATCCTTTCAATTAATACAGCATGATGGATATCTAACACTGAGAATAAGAAGCTTGATTCTAGTGTTCCTGCTTAAATATCACTGTTCAAATATTTGGCCCTTATTTCAAATAAATGTATTTAGTATTTTAAAGACACAGCATTTGCACCTCTGTAGGATGCTGCTTCAACATAATCTTACAGAAACATTTTCATTCCATTTAGAAATTTATCTTTCAAAATTTGAAGCCATCTTACAAACACAATTTTTTTTTCATCTTGTATTCACTGAATATAAATATACTAGAGGTTACCTTACAGCTTCTCAAGGGTAATTCTGATAAGACTTATTATGTTGAAGGAAAATAAATATTAAAATGAAAGAAAAATATAGGTAAGCAACTTAAACCCTCATTTGTGGAAGAAAAATGTAATGATTTTCAAATTCAAATAACAAGAGATTTAATAGAAAGCATTCAAATGAAAATTAAGACATTTTAACAGAAAATTATAATGACTATTAATTATCTGTAGTTATTCAATATCCATAAATGACACCATAGAGTTTCAAAGAAACCAAAAGCTGCATTAAACCACTCAAGCATTATACTTGACACTGTGCCATCTTCTTTATGATATCACCATCCCACAGTATTGCTAAGGAAGGACACCAGGTTTTCCCAAATGGATACACATAAAATTAAAAGTGTCATTCCAAGTCATGCAAAAGGAATTTGAGGAATTCTGAACAGGATATAACGGAGTCTTAACAACTCAGAGCAAGGCTTGAATTGCTTTTTATTTGAATATATTCTTTTTTTTAATATACTCTTTAATAAAAAGGTCTCATTCTATTGCTGTTTAGAAGAAATAGGGTAAATTTTTCAAATCAATTCACAGGGAAAAAAAATTTCCCCCAACAACTAAATGGTGTAAAAATTGATCTGTACTTCCCCTCTCACATTACAAAGGCTGTCACAGGGAATAAAATGTAACCCAGGAGGGCTGTGGCAGCTATCAAATCTTCCCTGACACACTATAATGTCTGAAGTCCAGACACCAAAGGTTTACATCAGAAAAACTCCAGCATGTAGTGAACAACTCAAAACCAACTATCGACCACGCTATTGATTTTCTGTGGGGAAACCAAGACGGGGAAAAGCACCAGAAAAGATAGAATTTCCCTTTTCTTTCTTCCTCCCCAACTTAGTGGGCTGCCAGCCTTAGGTCTTCTCAGGCTTGCACCCTCTGAGTTTTGCATTGCACCTAGCCAGGATGTCTGCCTGAGATAATTCAAGCTGAAGGCATATGATCTCAGTGGAAACGGACTCTCCACCGACTTGCAACACAACCTAACTCAGACCCAAAAGCATTTCTTGACAGAAGGGTACTGGAAGAGACCAGGGAACAACAACTAGAAAAATAAGACACATGTATGATTCACATGATTATCTTTTCAAAGGATGTTTGAAACTCTCTGACTTCTAAAGTTCACAAATTAAGCTTGACTCAGTAACTGATAGGACGTTAAGACAACCACATTTAGAACAGCTTCTATGTATAGTATGAACAAGGTGCCACAGATAGACGTATTTGGAAATTAGGAGGTGACCCACCCATCCCCAGTTCCCAGCTAATTACACATAAAAGTCCAAGTTAATAGAAAAAAAAATCTAATTTTTTTTCCCTTTCATATAAATTTACACAAGATGGGTCATTCAAGAAGCTGAAAGGTAACAAAACAAAGTGCTTGCTTTAGCTCCTTGGGGTCTTAGTTACATAATTTTGAACTGGTTGAGGATCATTTACTTGGATCATTATAATCATATCCTACAAGTATTCTGCCATTTAATTTGTGAAATGCATGACCACAGATCATGTACATGGGAAGAATTATTAGATGCATTCATTTTACTACTAAATTTAGAGATGGCTCTGAGCCATTTAAAAATAATAACAATAATAATAATGATTAATAACAATGCACTTCCATTCTGACTTAAAGAGCTATCTCAAGGGGTTTTCCAGCTGTTTGCTAATTAAGTCTCATACCCCTCCTTGCTAGTAGATGGGCTCCGTTAGGCCAATTTGACACCTGGGAAAGCTGAGACACAGCAGACTAGGAAGGCTAGATCACAATCCAAGAGCACACACAAGAATGTGGGAAACCTACCGAATAACCCACCTTGTGATAGTTATATCTGAAGACAGTGATAGAAAAGAGAAAACCTCATAGATCTAATGAAAAAACAAGCAGACTGCTGTTGACTTTGTTGTTTAAAAAAAAAAAAAAAGAGTCTTGTGTGTTTCCTTTTACCTATGCTGCTCATGAGGAGAAAAACTAGTTTGTAAATTTTCTAAATTTTATTTCTAATATACTCAAGCACAATATTTTGCCCACCATAGAGAATTAAGAATTTATTTATCAATTAATTGTCAAAATAATTCATTCTTTTACTGTTAATATAACCCAACAAAGATGAGGTTCTCTTGTTATCTTTGGTTTAATAAAACTACTTGAATATTACAAAAATAAGTGTACATTTTGCAGAATTATGAGAACGCTTTTACTTGGAACATGGCTATGTTAGTCTGAGGTTCTTGATCATATGAATTAGAAATTACCATATCGTTGACTGTTGTGAGGGTTAAGAAGTGCTTTTCACTCATTCACTCATTCATTCAACGCTAGGAATGGAGATGAAAAACACACATACTAGGTACCATGCAGCATTCTGGGTGCCATGGACACAGCAGTGAACACAAGGGGCAGAACTCCCTGCTCCTGGAGAGCTTACATTAGACTGGAGTTGAAGTTAAAGTGTCAAGATCTATATTGGGCTTTCCAGGTGGCACTATTGGTAAAGAACCTGCCTGCCAATACAGGAGACGTAAGACATACGGGTTTGATCCCTAGGGGGAAAGACCCCTAGAGGAGGGCATGGCAACCCACTCCAGTATTCTCACCTGAAGAATCCCATGGACAGAGGAGCCCGGCGGGCTATAGTCCACAGAATCGCAAAGATTAGACATGACTGAAGCAACTTAGCACACAGCAGATATGTATTAATTAATCCGTGAAAAATGATTAAGCACCTTAGGCACAGGGATAAAGACATGAAAAAGTCATTGGCTACAACTTTATAGGGTTATTTGTTTTCTTTTTTCCAAAGGTTAATTTTCTTAAAGTTTTCTCACTGTTGAAAAGCAAAAGAGTGATTGCCAAAGCTCTTTGTCTAGATATAATTAGAGAAATGGACTATATCTGCTACGAACTAAAAAGCACACAGTCCTTGGTTGTGCCCTTCACACATTAACACAAATGAACCCACTGAGTCATTTTAAACTAACTGACAACAGGAAAAAGAAAGATGTCACAGAACAATGAGATGGGATGATCAGAAACAAGAAAGCCATCCTTTCTAGGAAAATTCTTCTCCAACAGCAGTTTAACATGTATCCAAATTAGACTCTCAGGGCCAGGTGCAGCTTGGAAGCTCTTTGTTAGTCCTAGAACTTTGGGTTTCTTCTATTTCTTTGTATGTTAAAATGCCTGTATATAATTTTTGTAAGCCAGGGTCACTATTTTTGGTTTGGATATGATAAAGTACATTATGACAACTCACATCAAAGAAACCATGTAAAAATCATATATAGCATCTGCCTTAAAAGCACAGAGCATACACTGTCTGTGATTTTGTCCAAGGATGTCTTATACCATATGTTTTGGGACCCTAACTAGCAACACACTCAAGATACACCCTACTCTTCACACCTGTTTAGTTGAAGAACTCTCTCCAATGATGATTATGTTGGCCGGTTCTAAATAGATTAGTTGTTCCCATGTTGACACTGATCTAGAAAAAAATTACTTCTGTCTACCTGCTTTCCCCTTTTTTTCTCAAAATATGGGTATTTTCTGAAATGATAAATATATCCTGAACTGGACACAGATTAATTGACTATTTGGGGATTTCTTTTTATGAGATCTTAGTTCCCCAACCAGCGATCAAACCTACGACCCCTGCGGTGGAAGCGCAAAGTCTTCACCACTGGACTAGCAGAAAGTCCTCTGTTTTAGGATGTTTTTAATGTGTTTTGACTCAGAGTTAGAATGTAACATCAGCCCTAGTATTCTGTCACAAGTGGGACTCAGTGAGGAAAGGGAAGTTCAGAAACTATATGACTAGGGTAACATCATTTCCAGCATAGATCTATCATCTACACTGTTAGACACTAATCTAAAAAAACAATGAGTCTACACAACAGCAAAGCAATCTTCAACTCAGGGTAGGGTCGGGGGGTGGGGAGGGGAGGAGGGAAACTCAGTCCTCTTACTGTCTTACAAATGAATGACAAGCTGATAAACTCACTTTTTTTTTTTCACTTTTTAAAATTGATTGCAGTGCAGTAGTTTTACTCCTTTATTCATTAACACACCCTACTCCTGCTGCCTGCTATGCCTTTTATCACATGTTGCAACTTCCTCCTCTAGTCACAGCTTCTTTCTTGAGAGTGGAGTTTAAGGGGAAAAAGGCTTGACTTGGTTCAAGATAGGACCCACCAGGGAGAGAGAGAATGAAACACGAAGCCAGGGAAACCAAATGTCACAGCTGTCACAAGTTTGTAGAAAGCTACTATGGACGTCACAATTACGGCTGTATTTCCAGGAAATAACCCAGTTGTGGTCATCTCTAAAAACAAATTAAAAAAACAAAAAATACTGTAACCAAAACGTGCTTTCTCATGTCTTTTAAATCAAAATCCCACTCTGCAAGTGCCAGAAGCCAACATACATATTCGGTCTTCCTAAAAAACTTGTAAGTCATCCAAACTCTGACCATAAAACAGTACAGCTAGAAAGGTGGGAATATGGTCAGCTTTATGATAATATGAAATTTTTTTGTCAAAATGGCTAGATACTGCATCTATTGCTGGGGCTCGAGCTAGCTACCGGGGCCTCTCTGAGGGTTCATTTCTTTAACATGCCAGTGGTTTTGAAATGTTACGTGGACAAAAGTAGCCTGATGGGTAAATAGAGAGACAGAGAAGAGAACAGACATTTCAGCTCACAGAAGAGGGGGCAATCAGAAACCAGAGGAGGCAGTCATGTACCCACATGATGGAAGGATGGATCCACATCAAGCATTCAAAACTGCAAAACTAGAGTTATCGACTGAGAAACTGCTTTTTAGATTGGTGCTGTTGTTCACTTGCTAAGTCGTGTCCGACTCTGCGACCCTGTGAACTGTAACATACCAGACTACTCTGTCCTCCACTATCTCCCAGAGTTTGCTCAAACTCATGTCCAGATGAATTTAGATTAGGTCCCTGTGAAACAGACCCTTTGAAGCCATGGGAATCAGGGCAGACTCTCCTTCTGCTCACTGTATTTAAAACAAAAAAAAATACTTAAGAATTCAAAGATTGTCTCACAGCTCTCACCTATGACTTCTTGACAGAAAGTAGTAAAGTATGCTAAGTAGCTGAAACCAATCTAATGGCACCAGCATTGAGAATACCCTGACACATGGTCACTCAACTCAAGCTCAGAGAAGTTAAGGAACTTGCTCAGGGTCATAGAGCCCCAGGGTTCCCACTACTTCAGTCCAATTCTAAATTGAAATAGTCATTTATTTATTCATAGAGCAAGTATTTATTCATAAGCAGCAATGATGACATCACTCCTCTGGCTTCTCTAATTTCAGTTGGTGACTCTCCACTGGATTCCATGAATACCTGGAGCATGTTGCCATCATAGGAACTTTTATTATTATTTTTTTAGAAAATATTTATTTGGTTATGCCAAGTCTTTGTTGTGGCATGTGGGATCTAGTTTCCTGACCAGGGATTGAACCTGGGCCCTCTGCACTGGGACTGCGGAGTCTTAGCCAGTGCACCACCAGGGAAGTGCCAAGACTTTTTAAATATGATTATGATGATCCGGAGAAGGCAATGGCACCCCACTCTAGAACTTTTGCCTAGAAAATCCCATGGACAGAGGAGCCTGGTAGGCTGCAGTCCATGGGGTCGCTACAGTCCAACACGACTGAGCGACTTCACTTTCACTTTTCACTTTCATGCACTGGAGAAGGAAATGGCAACCCACTCCAGTGTTCTTGCCTGGAGAATCCCAGGGACGGGGAAGCCTGGTGGGCTGCCGTCTATGGGGTCGCACAGAGTTGGACACGACTGAAGCGACTTAGCAGCAGTAGCAGCAGTATGATGATCAGCTTATGGTGCATTCACCCTTCACCTATAACTGGGACTTCTCAAAGTCTGTGAGCTCCCAGCATGAGAATCACCTGGTGTTAAGAAGTACAGATCCTTGGTACCAGCCCTGAGTCTCTAGGTGTAAGACACGGGAAAAGACTTCCTTAACAATGCTCCTTAAGGTATTATTATGTCCACCAGTTTGAGAATCATTTCTATAAGCTCTTCTCTGGGCAGTCTTTCATTGTCAATATCCAATGCATACTAAGGCATAAACATAAATGGTAGGCACTCAATCAATGTCTGTGGAAGAACACAAGGGAAGGAAAAAAGAAAGGATATTAAAACATATATATAAACATGCAAATAAAAATACTGTCCTAAAGACCAGGAACAACATAAAGCAAAGAATACTCTCTCAAAGAGCTTAAAATTGATTTGGGAAAGACAGTATGCATGCATACTCAGCTGCATCCGACTCTTTGTGACCCCATGTACTATAGCCCACCAAGCTCCTCTGTCCGTGGAAGTTTTCAGGCAAGAATACTGGAGTGGGTTGCCATTTCCTACCCTAAGGGAACTTCCTGCTTCAGAGACTGAACCCTCGTTTCTTGTGTCTTGTGCCCTGCGTTGGCAGGCGGATTCTTTACCACTAGTGCCACCATACACGCAATTAAAAGCGTAATAGTGATAAACTTTAATCGTTTAATTATAAACTACAACTAACAGTAATTTGGGCTTCCCTGGTGGCTCAGTGATAAAAGAATCCGTCTACCAGTGCAAGAGATGCAGGTTCGATCCCTGGGTTGGGAAAATCCCTTGAGGAAAGAAAAGGCAGCCCACTCCAGTATTCTACTCTGTCCATGGGAAAAAAATCCCATGGACAGAGGACCCTCATGAGCTACAGTCCATGGGATCGCAAAAGAGTCACACGCAACTTAGAGACTAAACGACAACAACAAAAGAGTGATTTAAAAGCAATAGATACATCTGCTGATGAATTTATGGGCAATAAGTGAAAGCAGATGTTCAGAAAAATTAGATCAAACTTAGGGGTGATGTGAAGGACCTACGGAGAGTTCCTTGGAGATGGGGCTTGAAGTAGCTTTTGAAAAGGGAAAAAGATTTACATATGAAGGGAAGCGAGAAGACAGCATTTATATGTAGAACAGAAAAAACGAAACTAGAAATATTTTTTAAGACCCCTATCATGAGTTTTTTTTTTTTTTTTTAACCTCTTTGTGCACTACTTTTGGGGCTTCCCAGGTGACTCAGTAGGAAAGAATCCTGCCAATGCAAGAGATGCAGGTTTGATCCCTGGGTTGGGAAGATTTCCTGGAGAAGGAAATGGCAACCCACTCCAGATTCTTGCCTGGGAAATCCCATGGACAGGGGAGCCTGGTGGGCTACAGTCCTCAGTGAGGCAAACAGCTGGGCACAACTAGCATGCATTCACATGCACGCATTAATTTTTACCACAATTAATGGAATTAATATTTACAAGCCAGCAAGTTTGAAATATAGTGCCAATAAAAACTTTTACAACTCTGGAAATTTCTAAAATTGGTTCTCTTTTAAATTTGTAGCATAGGCAGAATACCGGATGATGTGGTACAGTAAAAACATTTTATTGGCATTGAGTTGAGATGACCTGCATAACTCACTTGTGGCTTTGCCACTTATAAGATGTCATCCCAAACTCACAGCAATAAAATTTCAGTGTAATATTGCTCTACTATGCTTTACATAAATATGTACATATATAATATATATGGCTCAATTTCCCTTTTAGTTAAAATGGTCTAGTCCCATCACTCAGAGGAATATTTGTGAACTTAGATTAATTAGTGCTTCTGGAATGCCTACAAAATATTAGAGCCACCCAAATGCCATGTTTTATTATTTAGATATAACCTACTGAATATTTACTTCTATAAATTCATAAGTAAAAAGGGGGAAACAGAAAATTCATGAATTACGATTCTGTTTCTTGTTCTTTGTGGACTTGCTTTACATTTTTCAAATTCATCAAATTCCTTTTTAGCATATTAAACTCTTTTGAGTCCTTCGTCAGAGACTGAAAAATCTAGGTCCTGGCCTGAAACCCATCACTAACAGCTGGCTTTGTAATGATAGTAAAGTCACCAACTTCTTTGAAACTCAGTGTGTTATCTATAAAATGGGGGTGACAATACTTTGTATCGCAGGATGAAATACTCTTCTGTTTTCATCTTGGTCTGAATGTTACATAAGCAAGTCATTTCCTTTATATAATTTTCTTCAAGATTGAGCTGTTCTATACTTTTCTAAAACCCAGTTCAGTCCTAAGCATATAAAAGAATCTGAATAAATATTTTAATGGATCTGAATTTTATACATCTATGATTCTGTATCATTTATTAGTTTCAATAAAACATGTTACCTGATTGTGAACATTAGTAAATAAGCTGGTAACCTTAACCTAGCATTTAATAAAGAAATGATTATCACTAACACCATAAACACAAATTATAGCCTAATTCATAAAACTTTATAATTAATTCCTGCAAAAAAAACAGTATTTTTCAAACTTCAGCTGTGACATTAAAACTGTGTACTTATATTTTATGCCAGCTATTGTTGAGTTCCAACATGCCAGAAAACTAAGAAAGTTTAAAGCAATTAATCCAGAAAAAAAATTGTATAACCATAAAATTATCTCAAAAACATAAAACTTCATGAATTTCAAATTTAAAGAAAATTTTCTTGATAGTCATTTCAGCAAATAATATTGAGCATCCAAGTTCTAGCCACTGTGCTTGATGTTAGAGATAACAATGAATTCCTACCCTACTAGGGGTTTACTAATGGCTACAGTCTAGTGTGGTACATAAAATGAAAGAATTATATACTAAGATGCTAAAGGAACAGGGAAAGTAAGTAACTTTGCAAGACTGTGACTGCAATAGTCTTACAAATGCTACAGTGCTTACACTGAATGTTGTAAGAGGATTTGGAGTTTTCCAGGCTGCAAAGCCATATGGATGGAGAGTAACAGTAGAGGAGGCTACATGTTCTAGTAACTCAGAACATGCAACGGCACCACCCTGATCTGGCAGAACCGAGGCACTGATAAGGCACAGAGCTGGTGAACTGCAAGTATTTCAGCAGAGCCTGATCAGAGTGCTGAACAGCAATGTAAGCAATTGTGAAAGGTGGAGGTGGGAGTCGTAATGACACTAGAGGTATGTGGGGTGGGGGGAGCAGAGAATAAAGCATCCTGTTTGGATTGCTGGTAAACACAGAATTTCTATAGCAGGCGATGGAGCTATTGAAGAGATGTCAGGAAAGCAGTGATAATTCTCTTTGTGGAAATATCACCCTGGCAATAGCATATGGATGACACAGAAAGAATGAGAGCAAAAAGAGGAGGCAAAAGATAGAGTAGGTTGGAAATAATAAGGGTGTGAAACTAAAGGAAGCATGGGGTAAGATGGGAACTGACTTGCATGCTAAAAAGAAGGCAGACTTGGCAGAACTTGGTGGCTGATTAGTTAGGAGGCACGATGAAAGAGGAGTAAGATATAACTTCCAGGTTGCAACATAAGAGGAATGCGTAAGTGACGAGATCTTTACGTGCCATTCTTTCCCATTCCTATAACCCTCACGATTCAGAACACCAGCTTCAGAGCAGGCCTTTTCATCAATTCACTGCCAAGTTACTTTAAGGTTATTCCTAGATATTTTGTGATTTTTATTGTTTTATTGGATGAGATCATTTTTCCATCATAGCTTCTCATTAGAGATGATTAGATGATGAAAACTTATTGCTTGAAGGTATTTATCTTTTAATCAGATATTCTGCTAAATTTTCTTATTAATTCCACATGTTTTTTGTCAAACTCTTTGAATAAGTGGTTTACATCATTTGCAAAGAGTGATAATTCTGTCTCCTCTTTTCTTTCTGATTCGTATATTATTACATTGGACATAATTTCTAGGAGAACGTTATATAATAATGGTGATAACAACTCATCTTTGTTCCTAATTTTAGTGAGGATGACTCAAATATTTCATCCTCACTGATGAAATATTTTTCATTATGTATGATTTTTTTCTGATATAGATAATTCTATTATGTTAAGGATATTGTTCTCCTTTGTTACTGGTTATCAAAACTTTTTAAAAATTTGAAATCACAGTTGAATTTTATCAAATCCTTTTTGCCCAAAATCACTTTTAATAATGTTTTTTGCACCTGTATCCTATATTTTAATTGAAAATTCAACATTTAAGAATTTTCCAAGAAAATGAGATTGAAAGGGTAATAAATGAATGTTGGGGAAGAAGCAAAGACACAGGGCTCCTGATTTAATCTCACTTTAATCTTCCATAGGGCAAGGATGGGGTTTTTAGCACCAAGTGTAGTAGGTACTCAATAAATAAATCCACAAATGATTTTTCATTGAGATGACATCTGATTGAACACTCCATTTTTGCTTGATAAGCTCATATAGTTGAGTGAAATCAAATAAAGAGACTTTAAAAAAAGAAAAACTGCCTAAGAATCCTTTTTAAGGCAGAAATGATGTTTGAGGGGATCTGAGTATAGGAAAATTTGTAAGAGATGGAATATAAATTTCACTGCACTGTAAACATATAACAAAGTTTCAAGCATAAACACAATAGATATTTCTTCTCTTTAGTATATGGTTGAGTAATTGGCTAGAGGGGTGATAATGGGGGAAACTGCATAATAGTTTACTTTTCCAAGAACACTTTTTAAGTGATATACTTTTTAATTCAATCTGATTGACACAGAGGTGTGTGTGTGTGTATATATATATATATACACACATACATACATACACACTGTATATGTAGTATATATACATATGAAATTTTTGATCCAACAAAAGAAAAAGAAAGAGTCTTGTCGGTTTTTTATTCGCACCCCATGAACGACTTATTTTAGATCACATGGTTGAAATGCATTCATCTGCTATATCAAGCATATGTATACATCTCTTAAATATAAATGATCTAAATCATTTTTCTATATCAAAAAGAGGGAAATTTTTTGTATTATTTTGGGGATATTTGCATTCTTGGTTATTAGTGGGTCCTTTTAAGATTTTTTTACTGATCTTATAAAAAAAACCTATAAAAGTTTAAATAATTAACAGTCTTTTCTTTGTCCAGAATTATTGAGCTTCTTGTTGCTCACAAATGTTCTCAAAAGAAGAATTTTTATTTCAAAATGAATGAGGAGATAACCAATGCTCAGGAACTAAGATATGAAAGATGGCTACCTACTGCAGAAAGCTTAACTCATAAGATTAAAAACATGAATCAGAGAAGACACTATGAATGTGGCTGTCAAGATTCTTTTGGATTTAAGGTTACGCTGAAAATCCACACATACACATAAAAAAAATAAACTTAAAGCCCAGTATTTCTTCCTAGGAGGATATAGGAAAACAAGCAATGTAATGAACGTCGCAGAAATTTTACAATTTTAGAAATGCCAAAAGGCTAAATCTTACAGTTTGTGGAATACAATAGTTCTCTTCAAGCATTAGCCCTGTCACATTTTGGCCACTATTATTTGAACCATATCATCCATTCCTTTTGAAC
The DNA here is from genome assembly GCF_000754665.1 of Bison bison bison. Taxonomy (NCBI): domain Eukaryota; kingdom Metazoa; phylum Chordata; class Mammalia; order Artiodactyla; family Bovidae; genus Bison; species Bison bison. Next base: position 2,576,679 of record NW_011494529.1, read on the forward strand.
ATCTTTCTTCAGGGTAAGTGTTCAACACTGAAGCCCAGCCCAAGCCAAGGATGCACAGATGGGTGGTTACAGCTGCAGCTCCTCTGACAGACTGCAAAAGCCCGCTGGGACACTTCCCCCAGCTCAGTCTATCCATCTTGTAAGCTGGTGCAGCTCCACCTTCTCGGGGCTTTGTTGAGTGTGTCCTAGGACTTAGGCCAAAATGCTACAATTTGAATGGGTCTTATAAGTGGAGTGAAAAATGGGCCCCCAAAATACACATACACACACAAATGCACGCAGGCACACACATACACAGATCACATGTTTTTCCTGAAATGACTGACAATTCTAGTCAAAAAGAACCTTATAATAGTTTTTTTTTAAACCCTCAGAAATAGTGTATTCAGACTCTCTTCAGCAGGGTGAATGAGTCAAGTTACTCAATAGAATCCATTCAGACTGATTAAATTGGAGCCAAGCCAAAACAGATCTTCAAGATCTGAGAGATAGTGGTCACTGAGCCAGGAAGAGGGAAATGGCATCCACGAAGAATGTACAGACCACAATACTGATGGGAAATTATAAACTGGCCAGTCCAAGCCTCATGCAGAAATTTACAGCAATGAAGTTCTAGGCCTAAATCATCACAGGTCCCTTTAGGTAAAACATGGGATGATTAATCTGAGACACCTGCAATGATACTAGAAAAGTTCATTTAAAGATTTTAATTAAGAATAGACTAAAGTTTCTACACTGAATGTATGTTTACTTATCCATTATCACACCTACATTCCCAAAATGATTTGAGATGGTTCACATTTATGTATTAAATTCACAAATATATACACACACAAATGCAAATTTAAGGCCATGAAAGAAAGATATGAACAAAACAACAGAGGCTAAGAAGAGAAGTTACAGGGGCAGAAACCTAGGGTGAACTATCTACTGAGGCTAAGAATTAAATTTATCTCTGAGTTTCTTAGGAGCCAAGGCAAAAAAGGAAATTAGACACATTACATAATTCTTATGATCAGGTGAAAGAAAGAATGCTACCTTTTAGTAGTAAGACTTCCCCTAATGTGACTTTGGGAAAGAACAAACCAGCCTTCAAGGTTCCAACCAGAATTTTAAAGTTGTCTGTTCTGCACAATCCCTGACCTAGATTGCCAAAGATTATGAAATCAGGCTTGATGCAAAATTACGCAACAGCAGAACCAATGTCTAAACTAAACAAAAAAGGAAAAACCAAATGAACAAACGTTTCCAAACATTTAAAAGTTAGAAGCACCCAAAATAAAAATTGAAACCAGTGGCAAATATAGTCAACCCAAATCTCAGCAAACCAGAATCATAAAACCCTATCACTGCAAACTTGGGAATAAAACGCTGCTTGTCAGTCAAAGTGTCTGTCTATGGCATATGGGTAAAGGTTTCAGTCTGCTATCTCCAGACTCATCTTATGGCACTGGTTCAACACCAATGAATGGTGTTTTAAACAAAAGGAGAGCTCATTCAAAATGGGTGTCTGTGAGTTACCGGTCAGTGGAGCTGTGCCGTTTGTCTGAGTGAGAACTATTGGCATGGGAGAAATGAAGTGCAGCTCCCGGCCTTCGGAGTTTCCTAAGCTCTGAAAAGCAGCCGGGAGGTTAAAGCTGGCTGGTCGGAATGGCATACTTGGCTGAATGCACAGCCAGGTGGCTTGGGCATATTGGCAAACAACTGGCAACCTGCCCAATACATATGGCTTAGATTGCTTTGCTCTTCCCATGAAGCCTTCTTAGACTCTTGAGCAAGCATTCGTTTTAGAACAAAATGCATCTGAGTGTTAAAAAAAATCTTTTAATAATATCTGTCTGATGTAAAATCCTTTCACCAAAAATAAAAATAAAAAGATGGGAGCCGTGGTTGCCAAATGCATAAACTAAAGCATTTCTTTTTTTTGGAGGTGGGCGAGACTTTGCAGAGCCCTTCTCAAGCGTCTTTGGACTCAATCATTTGGACCTTTCAGTTTCACAGGGGTGAAAATGACCCCTGCAATCCCTAGGAAGCAGGGTTAATGTGAAGTTTACAGAAGACTGCCAAGAGGTCAGGCAGTCATGAATTCTTACAGAATACGTAAAAACACAAGGTAAGTAGGATAACTTAATGGAAATGAACACCAGATACATTTTATCAAGGAACAGTATTAAATCTTGATTGACAGATAACACTAAAAGGTGTTAGTATGGTCTATCATGTAAACACATATCTGCAGACTTGTTAAAACACAGTCTCTAAGTGCTAACTGTTGAGGCACATGTTACTTTCCAGGCTTTACCAAGTGGCTGCCTAATGTCGATAGCAAGATGCAAAGGTTTACTAACCCCAGCTGGTCACTGATCTCTTGTAATGCTACCACAGTACCACATCACATATTCCACAAATACTATTTTCCTGCTGGAGTTGGATTTTCTTCTATCATACATGTTTGCTGGGTACCCAACATTTCATTTTTGTTTACAGGATATCTTAAAAAGTATTAACAACTGATACATTAGCTAATTAGATTATACGAATTATTGTCAAGAGCCTGTTTCACTTACAACAGTTTTTAAACGTATGTTTATGGTCTCTGAAACTGTACGTCATTTATCTAATAAATGTGTTAAATCCTCTGGAATTACTACAGTCTATTTGGTAAGAAGATTATAGAGTTGGTGTTGTATTATGTGTTTTTCTTAAGATTTTTAGCTCAAACACTAAATCAGACTCACCTCTCATACTAATGAGAGCTCAAACATTAACAAATCTAAGATCTCTTAGATACATATTATGATAGAAAAAGAATCACGTATGCTCATTCAGCAAATACTGAAGACGTCAACTAGATGAGAACAGCAAACTTCTTTTTTGATAATAAAAGATAAAATTTCCTGCCACAGTTGTTCCATCTCTTTTCTAGGCAAAAAGATACCAAGTACATAAAAATTTATATGATGGTTTTACACTGAATATTTACTAAGTTTTAGGCTAAAATCTTCAAATCAATTTCCTTCTGATGGATCTTTTTCCCCTAAAAAAGACTGGAAGTGATAAAACATTTTTTGAGGCATGGGACAAATTTAAAGCAGAAGTGTACAGTGGATTCCTATGTCAGGAATCTTGAAAATTAATACTTTTTAGAAGTCTGTTTCTTGGTAGGTATAACATAATAAAAGAGAGCCTCACTAACGAATCTTTGCAGTGCAGAAAATTATGGGATGAAAAGAAAGGAGACCTTTTAAAAACGGACTTTAGATTCATATGAAATGACCTTTGTAGCATCACGTTGTCACCAGCCTTCCCCTCTCCTCTTGATCAGCAAGTAGTACCACTTAGAGCTTTATTAGAACATCCCTTTGCCAACTTGGAATGGCTCCAGGCAAATCTGTCTTCCAAGGACACAGTTTGAAGTACTTAAAGTAAATTGCAATGGACTGGATGGATGGGGGCCACGGGAGTGGATAGCCAAATCAAGCAGCATTGCTTGAGATAAAGTCCCCCTCCAAGAGGCACTTGGTATCCAAATGGAGACCAGAACATATTCATTTTTAAGGACTCCCCTTGAGCAGAAAGATGATTTTTACACCTTTAAAAGGAACCAAAAATCCTAAATTTCTTCACTTTAAAAGAGTTTAAAAAAAAAAAAAGACTCAGGGCATAATTTTGCAAAGTATTTTGGGGGGATTCACAGGAGTTAAAAACAAAAAACAATTCCACTGACAAATCTGGGAACTGCTAAAAGTTCTCAGACTCTTGAATAATGTATATCATGACTCTTCAAGAGAGACAATCGTATGCATTTATATTTTAAATATATTTCACAATAAAAACCCAAAACCCTATTTCCATGGAGTGTAAGATGCAAATATTGAAACACGTATTTTGGCTAATATAAAACAGTATAGACAGTAAAATGTTTGCTGTTTAGTTGCTAAGTCGTGTCTGACTCGGTTGCGATCCCACCAACTGTAGCCCACCAGGCTTCTCTGTCCATGGGATTTCCCAGGCAAGAATATTAGAATGGGTTGCCATTTCCTTCACCAGGGGATCTTCCCAACACAGAGATCAAACCGAGTCTGTTACATTGCAGGCAGATTCTTCACTGCTGAGCTCCCGGAGCTGTTAGATTTAAGTAAAACTGTTTACAATTAAACTGAATAGCTGAATCCAAGACAATAAATTAACAAAAATATTTTTTAAAACAAACTGAAATTCTTTAATAATTATCCTATGTTAAGCACATTGTCTGACCTTATTGTTCTATTCCTCAGTAAATAAAATATAATTCTATTAGTGGTAAAAAAAAAAAAAATCTCTCTTCATCTCCACAAAAGTTCTACCTCAAGCATTTCTCTTCATATTAGGCAAGAGTCATCTGGTAATTTGTAAGTGGAGAGGCCGGTTTTCAAACAGGGTGATTTCTGATTATGGGCTTTAAATTATTTATAACAAAATTTAATCTTCCTGGAAGGTTCCTCTGATGAAGGTTTAGATGATATCCTCAGAAAACCTCAAGGTAAATGTTAAGAAAGTTTAGCACCCTTGATTCCCTTGAGTATGGCCAAAGCTGTCTGATAAAAGAATGCTAATCTGAACAAACAGAAATACAGAGGATGGAGTAGGGGACAATAACTATTATTTTAAAGAAAATTACTGAGAAATGAGAAATCCATACTTTCAGACAAAAAAAAAATTAGACCAAACAATTCTGGAATTACATGGAATCTAAGAAAAAGTCAAAAAGTGATTACAGAAACTTTTTTTTTTTCAAAATATAATTTAAAATGTTTAAGTTAAATTTTAGGGAGCTTCTAAGTAAATAACAATCTCATTTTATATTTTCAATTCTCGCCTCTCAAACTTGAAAAAAATGTAAATCTGTACAGGTAGACTGTCAAAATTCAAATTATGCTTCTCTGCAGAAGTACAAGGAAAGGCTCTTCAGCTCATAGTTGCATGGAGCACCCCTCATGAAAGCTACTTTAGAAAAGTGATACAAGAATCTGCTTGGGTTACAGTAAATTTTCCTGGTAAACATTTGTTCTGCTTTATTTTTGCTTTTGGACTCTGCCTATTTCCTGCCCAAAGACTAGTCTCACCTAATGGTAATAAAGGACTTATTTCTTAGTTCAAAATCCTGAAGAAAATGTCCTTAAAATGGTGTAATTTTATTTAACTTAATTTTAAAAGAGCTGCTGTTTAAAAATTCCAGTTAAAAAGAAAAATTAAACAGTTCTAAAAATAAACAATATTTGGTTAAATAAATACACAGATTTAAAGCATATGGGTAAAAATGAATGTTAGTGTAAACATACGGCAACATTTTTTTCCCTTCAAACAATCTCAGAGAATAAACCAAAAAAAAAAAAAGTTATTTTGGTTTAAATTGTGAAGCCATTTTAATAAGTAATCTTTTTTACTCAACAAAAAACATTTGTATAGCCTCAGAAATCTGTTTCATTTCAGTCTTTGTGTAAAACTGCACATGAAAAGTATATTTATAAAAGAAATACCAGACTTGGAATTATTTATGTCATTGTAACATACATATAATAAATGAGAGCTCACTGGAGATATACATATCTTACACGCATAAAGGTTGAATTTTATCCTAAAACTTACACTAAAAAGTATTCTTTTCTAGTCGAATCAGATTTTTTAAAAATTTAAAAAGCGTCATTTCACTAAGATTTTCCATAATGCTTGTTAAAGTATAGGTACTGGTGTGTTTACCTACACTTTAGCAAAACAGAATCTAGCTCTTTCCCAGATGTGCTACCAACTCTAAAAACACACCATTAGTGTGTAAGTTTTGAAATATACTGCTCTTGGCTCAGGGTACAGTTCTCTTCCCGTTCTAAGCTAAAGGAAGGCGATGAGGACTCAAATCTTAAGATTCTGGTAACATTCACCCCAAAAATGGGTAACCAGAGCTATATAAATTTGCATTTAACAGATGTTTCCCGAACGCAAACAAACAGGTTGAAAACATACTAATGAGAAGCAAAGACAAGGTACATAGAAATCCAGCTGCAAGACTCTTAGGGGTGTATTAGAAACCTTAGAAACAAAATGCAAATCACTTTACTTTCTTTGCAATCTGACACTCTTGGTTTTATATCCAATATTTTACATCATTGCTATCAGAATGTTCTTTGAAGGCACTGCTTCTGCCAGAGAAGTTTAGAAGACATAGAAGAAACACAAAACTTTTAAACTTCTCAGTAACACAAAAGAGCCCATACTATCAATTTCTACAGTAAAAATTAAACAAGTAAATCATTTTAAAACATCTTATACTGGTAGTGTTTGATATAACTTTCAAAAAAGTGTCTTGTTTTAGGAAAAATTTCGAATAAAAATGTTGTGCTGAGTTCAGAGCGCTTTTGAAGCCCAGGGACCAACTGTTCAGTTTTAACAAACCAACAATGTCTGTTCATTTTGCCCAAATCTTTTCAGCTTAAATATTCACAATGTGCCATTATTACCGAATCATTATCTGCCTTTAGCTCTGACAACAGCATCATACGGGCTATGAAAGGCTCCTTTCTTCTCATGATTAGTCCCTAAAACATTTCCTCATCTTACAGTGCTTTTCGACTTCCCAGAATGCACTGCTCAATTACAGTGCTGAAATTAACTGTATGCCACTCTTATTTACTGAGAAAAGAATAATCAAGTATTCCAAACCGTGTCATGGGTTGCCCACAATTTTATATCAAATTTTATATAATAAAAATATTAACCCTTTCCAGATGTCAAGTTTTAAAATCTACTATATGTTTATCTTTACTCTCTGGGCTGTGCCTTACTTACCAATAACTCAACAGTTTGGATTTCTAATGTTCTTTATAATGTATAGGTTTTACAAAGAATTCTACGTGTTCACTGAAGGTCTATTTATTCTTAAAATAAAGATCTATCTGAATTTTTAAAAGTTTTTTCTTTTTATTAGAGCCCTCATTAAACTTAAATTCCTTCTTTCTCTGCTTAGGAAAGTAGGATTTCCTTCCACATCTACAAATGCACAGTGTGGAACTGCTGCAAATTATCCTTCTGAAGGCAGGAAGTAGAAATAAATAAAAGCCCTGAGATTAAAGTACAGAAATGTTCCAACTCCACAGTAATTTTGTTTATACCACCAGATAGTACCTCTTCCTCCATGATAATAGTAATCTTATTAAACAGAAAATATGAGTAATCTTTTTACATTCTAGAAATACGTGTGACTCTAATAGGTATTATTTTGAACACATTATAAATTAAATTTTCCAATCTTCAAATATTACTAAACTGATTATTTCTATATTTAGGATAAAGCTAAATTCAAAGCACTTTGCAAATTTAAAACTGGATTACATATCAAACACTGCAGTTAAAATATTACTAAAGGATATGCGTTAGATAAACAAAAATAAAAAGCACAGAAAACAATGAAAAGGCTATGATTGTGCACACGCTGCAAACACTCGTATGAAAAGGAATGGGAATATGTAACACATGTGGACTTGTATTTATTTGTTTTATACCTTCAACCAACAGAAGAATGTAAATAAAAACACTTTTTAAACCTCAAAGATACTTACTAACCCATGCATACATTAATCATTCATACCACATGATTATTGTTCAGTATTTTCTGCAATAACAAATTGGAGGGTGTGGGGTTATTGTGGGTTTCAGCAAACCACATTCTATTTAGGCAAAGCCAAGTATTAAAGAAAGGCCTAACTTGCCAAACCAAGATAAATACATGCCATTATTATGATTACATAAAAGCCACTGTTCTCAGTGTTACAATTTCTCTTATAATTGGCACTATTATAATTAAATGGATTCATATGTTTACAATTCTTCTTTGAATTGTAAAGTGATTTAGCAATGATAGTGTCTCTAATTTCTTTTAACTATACTGACAGACTTCACTTAATCAGTGGTCTAAATACCGCATTGCCACAATAAATTAGGTAAATACCCAGTAAGGCCTGAATTGCTATTGAGTTTAAGTATGTTATAATAAGGTAGCAAGTAACTTCTCCAAAGCCTGCTGCTGGACCAGCCCGCAAACCCACAAATTGGAGGGGACTGGGTAAAGTATTCCAATGGTATTTGAGATATTCTATGATGAATACAGAGGAACACACACACACACACACAGACACACACAAGTTAAAACCCCAGGAAGTAAAAGGTTATTTTAAAAAATATAAACATTAATACTGTGGATTTTGTAATCCCTCTTCTTCCTTAAGATCCAAGAAATTCTTTACTTACCATCTCCAGGGAGACAGTGGCATAAAACATGCTCCCAAATTATTGGTGGAAAATGCCAATGGAATATGCTCTAGTTTACAGGCAACCCCCAAATGGAAGCTATCATACACTGTTCTGTTAGTGAAAACAATGTGAGATAATTGGTATTTCCTTAAACATAAGATAGCTTGTAAGTTTAATAACTAGATTACTTAAGTAACATGTCAAAACTATATAGCTAACAAATGTTTAAAAGCAGTTTTTAAATAATTGAGGTTAGCAGTTTGAAAACTAGTTCTTTTATGAAGTGTACAAACAAGAAAGCATACAAGGAAGGAATTAAACAATTCCATATCACTTAGTTTTGTCTAAAAATGTTTTAAAATCACAATATTGCTTTTTAAAAAGAAATCTAAATACACAATCATGACTGTGCTATATGGATATTAATCGCCATATTAATTATAATAGCAAAAGCTTGCACCCAAACTCAGTATCCAATGCAGAAGTGATTTCACAAATAATGGTTCATTCATATAAGTTAGTCTTCTTTAAAACAATGCTGAAGGAGAGTATATAATGACAGAAAAGGTGATATGCACTAAAAAGTGTGATAATGCACTAAATTTTTAAAAGGGTTTTAAAAATACATAAATATATTCAAAAGCTTACCTCCCCAAATGGCAAAATATTAAATGGATTTCCCTAGGTGATTTTTCCCCCTAGGTAATTTTGTTTTCTTCTTTTTACCAGGGTGTCTAATGCAAATTACAATGATGGCATATAAATTTTATAATGATAAACAGAAGTAAGTGTCTCTTCTTTTTTAAAAAATGTTATGACACAAAACACTTGTGTTCTAGGCATTTACATAACTCCTATGAAATTCAATCTTCATAGTGAGTGTATTTTAGAAATGTTAGCAATTTTTTGGTGTGGTAGTGGTAATCATTACTTGCTAAAACTCTGCTAAATTCCCAAATGCTACAAAAAAGAAAAGTTCAGAAAAACAGTACATACAGACTGCTGTTATATTACTACCATGAAATTCTTTACAGAAAAACTAGGTAGAAGGAAAACTCTTAAAATTTAAAAACTGTCAAGAGGTAGACCAGGAATGAAAAAGATTGTGTGACCTTGCCAAAAGATTCACAATTTAGTTAACACTCCTAGTTGAAAAGTTCATGATCATTACGCTCAGGTTTATCTTCTCCCAATGTTTTTCTAAGTAACTTATTTGAAACAGAGTTTATTAGAAGCAAGAAAAGTCAGTAATATTCAGTAGAAATTTAAAACAAACAAAATATAATGAATATGAAGTAGTAGAACAAAATAGGCTTTTTCACTTTGATGTTCTCTGACATTCTAAATGAAAGAGAACCCCAAACTGTCTGGTTTGGGTTCCAGGTTTCAATGGAGACACAAAATTTCCAGCCCAACTGAGGCAAAATCCTTCTAAATCCCCTAAAAATTCAAATCCTTTGAAAACTCTTCTGAAGATGGCTATAGAAAAAGAGCAATTCTATCGCGAACACTTTTGTTGCTTACATAGTGCTGGACATAAAACTGTAGAGGGTCACGTGGCCAGCAAAAAGAATACCCAGGTGTGTGTTTCTATTTGATATGAATCATTTTTGATATTGGAACACTGACAAAATTACTGAATTTCCTTGTTCTCTCTCATTTATTCCTCTGGGTTAAAACATGGCTAAAATTCTCCAAAACAGTACCCAAGTGTGTACTCTTAGAGCAATGAACTAATTCTTGGAGCACAGAACAGTGTATTCCACATAACAGTTGTTCAATACTTATACACTGAGTGGATAAAGTGAATGAATCAAGTTGGAAGGCAAGTCTACAGGTACCACGAGAATTGCATAAGAGATGAGAGAACTCTACCAGGTATACAAACTATGCTCAGAACAAAGTAATCAGCTGGTTGAGCTGGCAAACACCACTAAAACTAACTCTTCAGTGTTGCTCTGACTATATTATTAACAATGCTTAAAACCCAATAGACATGAACAAACTTCAGGTACAAAAGGGCTACATCGGGACATGTCCAGTAAGGCTGCACAACAATTAATTCTCATCAAGGAAAATACAACCTTACTTATAACTCACAAGTTTTGATCATTTCAAGATATGTCTATATCATAATGGGTCAATTCAACAACAAACTAAGAATTTGCTAAGATCCTGTATTGAAGATTTCCTCAAACTGGCCAATGTCCAGCTATCTGGCAAATGGGTTATCCCTAATTTTCCCAGCTGTTAACTGGAATGCATGCATGCTAAATCACTTCAGTCATGTTCAGCTCTTTGCAACCTCATGGACTGCAGCCCACCAGGTTCCTCTGTCCATGGGATTCTCCAGGCAAGAATACTGGAGTGGGTTTCCATTTCCTCCTCCAGGGGATCTTCCTGACCCAGGGATCCAACCCATGGCTCCTGCATGGCAGGTGGATTCTTTATCTGCTGAGTCACCAGGGAAGCCCTGTAACCAGGATATTTTAGTAAGACAAAAGGCTTCCTGCTGTGGGTTTTTTAACCAATCTGAATCTTCCATAAATTTTTCCCCCTCCCCAGTCCCATAGAGGGAATGAGGAATAGATGGAGCTAATCTTTCTGGCAAATATAGACTTTTCATACATACATAGAAAATAAATAAAATCCCCCAAAACTGAGGTTCATGGTCTAAGGTGTATTCCACACACCATGATTTGTAAGATGATCATCTTAATGTCACCCTTTTCAATGCTTTTAAAAAAAACCTCTCATACCTTTAGTACATGGTGTAGAAACACAGTACTATTATTAAATCACAATTTTCACATTTTAGGGAAAACTATGTACAAAGTAAACAGCTGAGTGAATTGTTCATCCCTGGTTCTGGTATTCTGCTAGGCTAGGGCAAACTGTGCCTGGACTTTCTATTCCTGAGTGCTTGAAAATATCTCTATGGACCTAGGCTCATAAAGGCCCAGGTTCCATCGTGATAAAACATTTAACAAGCTTAGCCCAGTATACAAGTCTTTAACATACATCAATAGCAAAATTTATATTCTCAGGCCAAAAAATGTAAGCAGAAAGTCATCATGATGATCAGTATTAAATATTGTGGGTTCCCTAACTCTTTGGAAATGATGAAAGCCAACACTGGCTTCCCAAGAAAACATATAAGCTCACAAACATACACCACGTTGTCAGTTCAGGGAGTTCTCAGTTATCTTATAAAGCCAGGATATGAATGGAGCTGAAGAATGCCCGTTTCAGTCAGAGTGCCAAAGAATTGATGCTTTTGAACTGTGGTATTGGAGAAGACTCTTGAGAGTACCCTGGACTGCAAAGAGATCAACCCAGTCCATCCTAAAGGAAATCAGTCCTGAATATTCATTGGAAGGACTGATGCTGAAGCTGAAGTTCCTATACTTTGGCCAACTGATGCAAAGAGCTGACTCATTAGAAATGACCCTGATGCCAGGAAAGATTGAAGGCAGGAGGGGAAGGGGACGGCAGATGACGAGATGGTTGGATGGCATCACTGACTCAATGGACATGAGTTTGAGCAAGCTCAGGGAGATGGTGAAGGACAGGGAAGCTTGGTGTGCTGCAGTCCATGGAGTCACAAAGAGTCAGACATGACTGATGACTGAACAACAACAATAACAACATTTCAATCAGAAGACTCCCAGAAGAACTTATATTTCAAAATTATAAGATTTTCAGAGACACAGAGGTAAAGAAAGAGTCCACACTGCATTACAAAAATGGAGCGATAGCTCAGTTATAAAATATCTCTGTGTTCACATTTAGATATGAGTCTCTGTTTTAATTACTCAGCATTAATGAGGTAAATATGTTTGGCAAACTCTAGTGAAATAATGAAACACGTACATTCCCACCACCAGCTTTCCTCCTTAAGCTTTTGCTGAACAAGAAGGAAATCCACATTTACTAAGTATCTTCAATGTGCCAGTATCTGTGCCTTAAACACTTTTTAATATTACCTCATTTTTTCTTCATAACAATGCCACAATATAAACGCTGTCAATACCCTCTGTAGAGGCGAAGAAAATGAAACTCACAGATGAATAGCAGCATGCCTGAAGTCCCAAACTGCTTAAGTGGAAGAGCTCAGACTGAATACAATGTTAGATTTTAAGTCTTTATGGTTTCATTTATGAGTTTATAGACCACTGAGAGAGAGAGAGAATATAGGGAATATATGTTTATTCTCATTTTAATCCTCATTGAGTAAGTCTGAGAAACCTTTCCTCTCCAAAATAAAGGTTATTCATGTAGGGGCTGTGGGGCAAATATTTCATATCCTCCTTTGACCTATGCCTCCGAAGTCCTATTTCCCAATTTTGACTTTTTCCCAACAAGAGCTAACTCGGGTCCTCTGGGACCACCTCTTCCTGACTTTAGCTCTGTCATGGGTTATTAACCTAAACTCATATTCCTGAATACCTCCTAACACACAGCTAAAGGAAAGCTACAGAGAAAAAATTGTATAGATCTCTTAACCATAAATTTTTAAATTATGTACAGTTCTCTTCCAGGCATAATTATGTATGTTAATATAGTTCATACAATGGATTCAAGTTATGTCAAAGTTTAATCAACCTCCTTTCTAGAGAATATCTACACAGACAATTAAACAAAATAGGACAGTAAAGATTATTGCTACACACCAATACTGAAGATCATACAAGAATTATTCTGAACACTTGTCTCAGGGGCAGTTAATCTGCCTGAGCAATCAGTCCTGTCTTGTTGAATTGATCAGCTTTACAAAACTAAGATGATGATTCAGTTCAGCTGAAACAGTGAAACTTTTCCACGTTTCAGGAACCAATTGGGACAACTTTTATGTTTCACCATGACACTACCTGCCATAACAAGAAAGAGATGCCTTTCTTTGAAAGTCTTGTACTTAGCTTAATATTGTGTGTGTGTGTGTGTGTGTGTGTGTGTGTGTGTGTGTGTGTAAAATTTAGGGCTTGTGGGGGTGGCAGGCAAAAAGTGGAACCCAAGGTACTGCACTGGGCACCCAAAAAAAGTCAAAAGCTTTTGAAGATGCACCTTCCAGGAATAGATCAGATGATGATGGCACTAGATTATTGCTTAAACCTCATGGCCCTTCGAGAAATGTGAACTATATATCACTATGAACTGCGTACAGTGATGGTCCACAAAGGCCCAAACTCTCTGATGGAATGAAAAGAAAATGAACCAGGAAGCTACTAAGCAAGGTTTAACTGTGCCAAATATCACTGTGTGCATATACCAGCATCATGAAAGTTCATAACCATTCATATTTCTCCTTGCTTGCATTTGATAGCAGCAATTGGGAGGGGATTATCAAGTTCTTGGCAAACAAACCATCAAGGACATCAAGGGTTTATTTAACCAAAGCAAGGTACATGAGTAATGACCACATGCACAGAAGTTTGCATTCTCATGGGCTCTTGTTCAGTTTACCTGTTTCAGTCAGAAAAACCTTAGCAGAGCAGAGGGCAGGATCTGATTCCACGTCATGTGGAAGAGGGATAAACAAGTCTTGAAATACTTAGACCATCATGTTACTGAAAAAAGTTAATAAACAGTGATTTCGTAGTGACCTGATTTGCACAGGCAATAAGAAAAGTCATCTACAGGTCAGATACTATCATCCTTGTTCAGCTGCAGCTTGACAGATGAGGAGCTGATTTATCTCACCCACTTGAATAAGTTACATTTCTACAATAATGATGATGTGTACTTTAAAAGCCTTTTATAGTCAGTAGTCATATCTGGAAAAGACCTTATATTGGTCAGCTCCTGAGGAACTCAATTTTTACCAATGGGGTTAGTCTGATTTTTTCTCTGGTCTTTTAATTTCTTACCTAGTTCCAGATGTATCTATTGATGCCAACTCCTAAAAAGTGACAATCTCTTGTCTTCAAACAGTGGGTGAATTTAATGCTTATGTGTGTAAAATAGAGAAACGTGGAACATGTTTATCAAAAACTGATAGCACTACACAATCAGTAACTGCATGGACAGAGTTTTCCAGCTGTGTTACATATAATGAATTATTCACTTAAGTGATATAAAAGATTTTATACCTCAAATTACAGTATAATCATTTTTAACAGTTTATCAATGTTGAAGAATCCATAAAACGTAATTTTAATTCTATTCATTAGAAACACATTTTAAAGCAATGATACAAATTCTGAGATACAGTTTTTTTCAATTTTAAAAAGAAATATATTCATGGGGACTTCCCTGGTGGCCCAGTGGATAAGAAGCCGCGCTTCCACTGCAGGGGGCACAAGTTCCACCCCTGGTTGGGGAACTAAGATCCGACAGTGCCATGCAGAGGCTTGGCCGAAAACAAATAAGTAAATAAAAATAAAATTACCTCTTTTAAAAAAAGAAGTATATTCATGAAGAACGACCTAAATTTTAACAAGCACTTCACCGTAGGCCCACATCGTCTGTTAAAGTCTCCAGATGTGTCATAGCACTGTCTGGTGTGGGGACGGGAAAAGTGCATCTCAGTCTTTGCAGTGCTTTGCAAACTTCATTATAACAATATAGTAGTAAAATGTGCAGGAGCTAAGGGAGTTTATGAGAGGTAAGGCCTGTTTCACAAATTGTGCTGATTTTAGCAGGCAAAGTATGTAACTTCAATGCCATTTCCTATATTGGCTATAGCAGCATTATAAAATATGCATTTATAAAACAACTTTATTTCTGTTAGAATGCCAACTATGAGACAATAAAAGACAGAGAAGTCCTCAGAAAGTTAGACTTAGCTACAGTATGTGCACACGTGCTAAGTCGCCTCAGTCATGTTCAACTCTTTACAACCTTATGGATTGTAGCCCACCAGGCTCCTCTTTCCATGGGCAAGAAATACTGGAATGGGTTGCCATGCCCTCTTCCCAGGGATCAAACCTGCATCTCATATGTCTCCTGCATTGGCATGTCAGTTAAGTAATTTAGGGAAAATCTCTTAAATTCTCAGAGCCTCCATTTTATAATTTGTAAAATGGAAGGTGATGTTGATAATAATAATAGATATTTTCCCTCAGGGAACAATGACAAAGCTCAAATAAAGTAATAAATGTAGGGCCGTTTTCAAGCTGTTAACTGAAATGCAAATACAATTTATTATGAGCCCAACTTTTAACTTTCATCAGCCAACACTGGTTTTTTCATCCTGATTCCCATTATTGAAATCCTACACAAGATAATAGCAAACTCTTACTTTCTAGGATTTTCTGTTTTTTTCTTGCAAGGCTAAAGTTTGTTAAATTTAAGTGGTTCAATCCAAACTGGACAAGCAAATTTCAGCAAGGAATATCCTGATAAACTCTAGCAGTACACAAGAGTAGACCCATTCTGACCACAAATTAGAATCCTTTCTCTCTGATATGATCCATGAATTTATGAATTTTAATCATCCATCCATTCAGGCCTAGGGGAGTCATGAAATGATACCCTCCATACACCTTTAAGAAAACAGCAACTCAATCATGGTTGACCACCTAAAGATTTAGGTTTGATTGGGGGACACCTCCAAACTCCCATACTTCCAACAAAATGCAGTGGTACTTTCTTTAAGTCAAGTAGGTTACTAGCTTGATTCTTATTTTCCTGGCATCCACCCTTCCCTGCTAGAGTCATGAAGATACGACCAGGTCCCGACATGTCCCTGTTGGCAGGGGGATGGGACATCATCTGCGTGAAGCATGAGAGAGCAGGAGCTGCCAGGAAAAGTTGGGTAACGTGCACTATGACCATATTTCAGGCTACCCAAATTGCAAGGCAGCTGGTAAATGCTACAGGGAAAACAGAATTTTACTACTCCTTTAGGAAACCCCTGACATCCTTTCCAAGACACTGCTTTCAAGCAATAATAAATATTCAACGTATAGTTATTTGATATCAGGAGCATTTTATCCAGGGAAATCGGTTAAAATTAAGATCATTAAGGCCTGAGGTTCTTCTAACTGAGGTTCAATGCGGGTAGGAAACTATACCCAGGTATTAGTGCAGATAACATAGTATCAACTTGAGATGAAAATGGGAAAGAAAAAGACATAGGTTGAAAGAAACAGGAAAAAGAAAACGAACACGCTTACATACACTAGCTCATCCCGGGAGACACAGGTCTGTCCCACAAGAAAAGGCATCTTCACAACCTTCCTCTCCTGGACACTGAGAGACTCACACACTCACACATCATAACCACCCCACCATGCCTCTAACTAAGATGGTATTCAAATCTGGAGTATCAAGACAGATACATTGATGGGCTCAAATATCAAAGGCCCACCAGAAATTTCTAAGGATCTGAATCAAAGCATGTAAACAGTAGGAGGAGCCAGGAACATTTTCACATGCTGTAAATATTTACAACTCAGGTCATGTTAAATTTAACATTCCATTATCATCATCCTCAGGTCACAGTTTCCTGTCTTTCTTTTTACTTCTTTTGCACTCACTGCAACTGATTAACTCCCTGAGACCAGAGAGCATGGCCGAGTCAGGGAAAGCACTGGAACAGCCCAAGGAACTGTCAGGAGGGAGCCATGGTGAGCCTCCTCAGATGCCTCTGCCAGATCACCAATGGTGAGCAGCCCACAGAGTGAAACAGCCAGGGAAAACTGCACACTGGAGGAAAAAGCTAATGCGGCTGCCAAATTGAAAATAAGTATGGTCGACTTTCGATCATCCCAAGTGGTTTAACCACAGGGCTTCCTTCTTCCTGCGGTCCAACCTCAGTCTGGGCTGCAGCCCAGACACTGAGCAGGGTGGGGGTCTGCAAGTCTGAATGGAGTGTCTGTGTCTGAAGGTGTGGTCCCCACGCCACTCAATTGTGAATTTTCTTTTATGAACCAAACTACAAAGTTCTCTTTTATCAGTCAGTCCAATTATATATGAATGAATACTCAATATTATTAATAAAACTAGGTTACATATCCTCTTTTTAATGTTTTTAAAAGGAGGGTCTTTAAAATGATAGGCAGACGTTTAGCAGATGATAGGAGAAAACTCTATAACTTTGTTCATTCATTTCTTCACTCATTCATGTATTTAAAAAACTTTATGGACTCTTTATGATGTTCCTGTCAGACTCCCAGGCACTCTAGATGTAAAGATGAAGATAATTCAGTAGGGCTCACAGTCCCCACTGGATAATAAATACTTAGAATTCAAAAGTCATGCTTTCTAAATCTAAAATACTTTTTCAAATTTATATTTTCTGTCCTCGAAGTAAATGCACTTTATTTGGAAGCTCTATAGAACAATAAGCTCTGGTATGTGTCTCAAAGGTGACATATGAGAAAAGTTTTATTGGGGTAAAAGGTGAAATTTTCGCAGTAGATGGCATATGTTTTTGATGTTCTGCTCCAATCCTATGACCTTGAGCACAGAGAGTCAGTTTGCTTGCTTGTGCCTTTTGTAAAAACAAACTTTATTCACCATCACCCCTCCTTTAAATCTTCCACCAACAACCCTATTACCCTACAGCTACAAATCCAACAAGTTCTTTGCTCACTCAAATTCACATCATAACCCTGTATGATTAATGAAGACTAAAATGTCTACCAAGGTTTTCTCTTTTTTTAGAAAAAACAAGCCCCTATTCCAAAACTCTCTAGAGTTTTGGACTATGTGGGAGAAAGCATATTTAGTGGAAGGGAATATTTTCTGTTATCATTTATTTACTCTAGATATTTAAGATCTATATTCTAAAGGAAGTTACTCAAGCTCTCAAAAAACTGGTTTTCTTCATTTATAAAATGAGAATGATAATATTATGACTTAAAAGTTTGTTGATACAACTAAGTGAGATAATTCATGAAAGCATTTAGGCTAGTATCTATCTTTTTTTAAAAAATAAGGTGTTATTTATCCTTATCATCATCATCATTTATATATTATAGTTATAAACTATATATATAATTTATATAATTAAATATATAAATTATATATTTATATATTAAATAAATAACATTTGGGCAATTCTTTTCTGAACTATAACCCACCACTGATTCAAAAAGCAAGACAATCATGGAAGCAAAATTTTCTCAGTATTTTTGATTATAAGATTTCATTGACTGGGAAATACAATTTTATTGTACTATTGTTATCTCCTCATTAAAAAATTGGGCACTGTTTGTTTTGGGGGTACTGTTTGTTTTTTTAAGTTAACATATGCATTTCACCACAGAGCTCTAGAACTTAGCAGCTACGAGGGCAGCGGTCATGAGAGGGTATCTTCAGTCTTTTAGAATGAGAGACTTTAGAATGAGAGAGAAGGAAAGCCACAACAACCAAGTAATAATTCTGGGAGCTCAGTTTAGTTTTTTTTTTTTTTTAATAAAAAAAAAAACTTACCCTTTAACCAGCCAGACACATGAATAACAACCAAAAAGCCCCTGAACTTATCCGTTTCAGTTCACTCAACCAGCGAAGTGGGAAGAAGGTTATACTAAGATACTAATAAGCCACAAAAGTATACAAACTTCCTTCCTAATACACCATACTCCATGCAATCTATTTCCTTGCTTGAAATTTATTGCTATAAATACACAGCATGAAAAATGTGAAATGATGCCAGTTCAGCCATCACTTTGGCCCCAATCCTTTGCTAAATTTATGCATCTCTCTAGCTTGTTTAAATGCCAAAGAGCTAGACAAACTTGAAGAATATTATGCTCTTCTCTTTAGTAAAGAAGTCCACCTGAGGACTGCATGCAGATGGAGACACAGCCAAGGGAAAAGGAATAAAACATTCACATTGCAGATGAGAATCAAAGGTTTGAGAGGTTCAATCAGGAAGGATTACAATGAAATCATCTCTCAACACAAGTGATCTCTGGATATATTGCACATTTCCAATGCCATATCCACTCTTCCAGTCTTTGTCCAATAATGGAGATACATACATATGTATACATTGTTGTTCAGTTGCTAAGTCATGTGTGATTTTTGTGACCCCATGGACTGCAGCACTCTGGGCTTGCCTGTACTTCACCGTCTCCGGGGGTTTGCTTAAACTCATGTCCACTGAGTCGGTGATGTCGGATATATATTTATATTTAAGAAACAGAACAAAGTATGACTCAGCATGAGAAAAGTCAGAGATGCATAAGACAGACTAGAAAGCATCTATAAAAAAAGATTCAACTCAAAAGAAAATAGTCATGATTCAGGTCAGGGATAGATGCTGTAAAAATTTGTTATGTGCTAACAATTCTCAATTCTCTCATGTTTATGTCTCCCCCTCCACATTTCAAGTTAATGACAATAATATAATCCCTACTGGAAAATGTTCAAGAGGAAGAAGTTACCTTCAAAACCTGAACTTACTGAAACTAATGATTTCTTCCTGAATACAGAAATATCAGAGCAGAGCAAAAGTCTGGTTTTTTTTTTTTTTTTGGCCCTTGTTACTTACCATGGGGACAATCTGAAGATCTCTTTTGAGTTCGCCTACAACCACCACCTTCCCTTTACAATCTTTTCCCACTTGAGGAAAACCACACGTCCCACAGGGCTGAGGGATCCGAGGGCAGTCTGCTCTCTCTGTGATCCTCTCATCCTTATAAGCAGGCCCACACACTTTGCCTGGCTACCACCAGTTTCTGTCCAATAGCACCTGGCCTCATGAGAAGATCCTTGAAGACCCTACATATATATTCAGTCATGACTATCCACCATGGTGCTCTGTACAAACAGAGATACATCCAGAAGGAAATGCACCAAGATTGTGATGATGATGATTTTTAGATGGTGGAGCTGTGTATGGTTTCTCTTCCATTTTTCTGTACTTTCCAAAGGATCTATAATAAGCTTACATTACTTTTATAAAAAAATCTTTAAAATAAAGATGAAAATATTAATTTTGAGCCTAGGTACATAGTGTGGTACATACTTTGCAGGCTATCTGATCCCCGGCCTCTGAGAGATTATATGGGAAAATGAATCTTTAAAAAATAATCAATCAAAGCCATTTAGGGGACAGAAAACTATTTACCCCTCAAGGGTTAATTATGGTTTCCAAGAGAGCAAATCTAGACACAAATAACTGCTTTTACAGAACAAACAGGTTTCAGTTTCTCCAAAGAGAAATATGCAAGTCTGACAGACAATTCAATTCTCTCAAGTATTTCTTTCCTCTGAAAAATCAACTTCTACTTAATATCATTAGGATGCAATAGATCAATTTATGGGGGGGTGGCGTGGGGGAAATCTTGCATTTTTTAGTTTCCAAGCTCCTTTAATTCAGGGATTCTTTGAGGTCCTTTACTCAGAACTGTTATGATGCCACAGGAAATCCACCCTTTTCCCAGACAGCACTGAAAATGACTTCTCTATCTGGTCCTCTCATTAAAGGAGCTGTTACTATTACAAGCTTCATTCAGTACTTTCTCCTAAACATGTCATAAAATAAAAATCTTATGACTGCCCACTACTTAATCACAGAGAAACCAGTCCTGTGTGAACTCTTTTTAAAGTCTTAAATCTTAAACTCTAGACATGTTTATTAAAAGTTTTAAATCATATTAAATTACAGAGTTTAATATGTATTTTATGAAAATTACTAATGGGAAGAAATACCTGGACAGCTTTGTTAATACAAGAAGAATAGCAAGCCCCTTGCTATGGGCAAAGCCTTGTGCCACACACCTTATACGAAGTATTCTTATTTAATCCATGTAACAACCCTATGATATACTATTATTCCTATTTTACAGGCAGCAAACTGAACCTCGGAAAGAGTAAGAAGTTTGAGGTCACAAAGTGCAACTCCAAACTCAGGTCTCCTGGACTCCAAAGACAATGCTTCTAATGTATCAAACTGCTTCCTTTTGAATTAAAAAAATTAAAAAGTCGGAGCTTGGGTCTTTTCAAAACTAAAAAACAAAACAAACACAAACTGAAAAACCACCAGAGTATTCGTTTTCTTTTCATCCTTAAACCACTATATATTTCTCCTTTCTCTGCTGAGCTCATTCTCAGCCTTGCATGAACCAAGATGTACTTCAGTACAGAATGGCAGCAAGAATGATGAATTGGTCAGAACTTGCTTGTAGCAGGATTTTCAGAATGAAAGATCTCACTAGTGTACAAGAACAAGAGTTGGATCATAATGTTGTGAACAGAAAAAAAAGAAAGGGATGATCAGTTATAAGCAAGGCTTCAGAGGAGCTAAGTGGTCTCTTCTGGCTAAATACGAAAGAAGGAAATACTTGACCTACTCCTGTTACAACCACACCTCACAGGGAGTTCTCACTTTTAAACAATACTTCACACACTGCAAATAGTGCCTCTCCTTATCCACTCCTGAGAAAGTGAATAAAAAAAATGTTCAGTACATTTACACGGCACACCATCGTCTAGTCAGGCTGAGTGAATCTTCATTCAATTCTCTGTTTGCTTTCCTCAGCAAAACCTCAGACAAACACCAAGATGAAATGTGCACCTCTCCCCCCAAAATAATAACTTGGGATGTTATTAACATAGACATTTGTTCTAATCTTGTAAAAACGTGTGTGTGAATAAATAAGAAACCCCTCGCCAAACAAAAGCAGAGGGAGGCAAGAAACAGAGAACATCAACAATGGTGACGCTAGAGAAGGCTTTTTGTTCATGAATTGCTTTGCTGTTGGTGCCACAAAAGTCCCACTTCACAGAAGAGAGCCTCACAGGAATTCCATCTGGGCACATCTTAACAGTGCTTCTCTGGTTTCCCGGGACTCCTCCCACACTTCCAACTGAACTCTATGTGCCCATGAGCACCCGTTTTTTTTTAAGGATAGCTACCAGGCTGGGGACGGAGGCGCATGTAAGTGGAATTTGTAAATTTTCTAGGACAAAATCATGAAGTTAAAAAGAAAGTAAAAGAAAAGAAAAAGAAAGGAAAGATGACCATGTACAACACAGTTTCTGGCTAAGCAGTTTAACACTACCTTATAGTCTCATTTTTTAATTTAAAAAACATGGAGATGGGTGAGATAGAGGTGGGAGAGAAGTCCAAGAGGAAGGGGATATATATGTATACATATAGCTTATTCACTTCCTTGTGAAACAACAGAAACTAATACAATACTCTGAAGCAATTAACCCCCACCCCTCAAAGATTGGATCCAAGCTGAAAATATATCTTCTAATGAAAAAAAATGGGGAAAGAACAAATATGGATATATGTAAAATAGGTCTACTGTTTATTACTCAAGAATAATTTCCCCATGTGTATTTACTTAAATCTGAGAAAAATGAAATTATCAAAGATAAGTTGCTCCCCAAACCAACAATTCAATAAATTTCATTTCAAAATCTTTAAAAAATTGTACAGATTTGAAGGTTGTCTCGTGCAATTTCCCAATCCATCTCAGCTACAAAGTCTCTGAACCACTTCAGCAGACCTGCTCCCTCCCCATGGGGGCCCCTCTCCAAGTCCGGTCTACTGTTGGACATCTTCAATGATTAGAATGACCTCATAATGACTTGACTTCTGTCTACATCTAAGTCCCATAGATTAACTAGCTATCAAGAATTCACTTACTCTTTCCTAGAACAGTTCTTCGACAGGGATGTTGATGTCAATGCAAAAGTCTGAAACAATACAATGGTGTGTGTGTATATGTTGCAACAGAGTGGGTTTGGGAGTGTAACGATGGACAGAAATAAAAAAAGTTCTGACAACAAGGGAAGGATGGTGTGACTATCTTTGGTTCAAGAGTTGGTATCTGATCAATTTATATTTATCTAGGACACACCTTTCTTCTTTTAAATGCCTTTTGGTAACATCGAAAGTAGGAGAAATTCATTTGGTCAAAGGATACACAGAAAAAGAGGCAATACATGTCTCTAAGGTCACACAAGAATTATCCAAACTCCAGTACTCTTGCTTGGAAAATCCCATGGACGGAGGAGCCTGTTAGGCTGCAATCCATGGGGTCGCTAAGGGTCGGACATGACTGAGTGACTTCACTTTCACTTTTCACTTTCATGCACTGGAGAAGTGGAGACAACACTGGGGTGGCAACCCACTCCAGTGTTCTTGCCTGGAGAATCCCAGGGACGGGGGAGCCTGGTGGGCTGCCGTCTAGAGGGTCGCACAGAGTCGGACACGACTGCAGTGACTTAGCATAGCATAGGGAATAACACCTTTACACTGACTTCCAATCAGGTTTATGACTTTGAGAGAGGGTGCTCCAGTCACTGGTCTCAGCTTCAAGTCCACCAAGGTTCAGTTTTCTGTCCTGTCAACTTCGTCTTACCTGAAATTTTGCCAGCTGTCAAGGCACCGTCTAGAGCTTTTCTTTCTAGCAATAGCTGGCACCAAGCCTTGAAATGTTCTCAGCAAGAAACTGGGCATCCAGTTGGGTAAGACTCAGCGTGCTGATCAAAAGACTGAAACACGGAGTAAGCCTGGGACCACTTCAGTTCTCATCAGTTCACCTCAACAAACCTCTTGGTGCTGCCTCTTTGGATAAACAGACGTCTGAATTCTGCCCAGTCTCACAACTTTTGGACCTTCTACTTTCAAAGTTTTAAAATAAAGAATCCAGTGACTAGATTATCTCCAGGGGCTGTCAATTTGCATTAAGTCTAGAAATTTCTATATTTTTATATCATCACTATAGTACCTATGGACTTCCCTGGTGGCTCAGATAGTAAAGTGTCTGCCTACAACGTGGGAGACCCAGGTTCAATCCCCGGGTTGGGAAGATCTCCTGGAGAAGGAAATGGCAACCCACTCCAGTATTCTTGCCTAGAAAATCCCATGGACGGAGGAGCCTGTTAGGCTACAGTCCATGGGGTCGCAAAGAATCAGACACGACTGAGCGACTTCACTTCACTTCATAGTATCTATAAGAAAGTCTTGCTTCTGAGAATGCACTTTTAAGAAAATCTGTTAAATAAACCTTCAGAGAAGTTGAAATGCTGTACATCATTTAGGTGAAGTCTTGCTAAAAGTCTTAGACAACTTGGTATAAAATTAAGACAACAGACTCAGACGTTAAGACTAGTTAGGTTCAAATCCTAGTTTTATAACATATCCTGGCAGTAGAAACTTAGGCAAATTGATTCACCTCTTTGTGCTTCGATTTCCTCATCTATAAAAAGGGGGTAATAATAGTATTCTTTCACGGCTATAGAGGCTTCCATCCTATGACTATACCACAGCTTTCTTTTAAAAAGTAAACAAATTACAGCCACACTGAAACAACAGATTAATCTCTAAGCACGGAGTTGAACAAATAAAGACAAACTGTGACTGGAAGAGGCAAGCAAGGAAGTGGTTACCATAAGCATCAAGAAAGGGATCATCTCCAGAAGGGAACTGTGATACGGAAAAGAACACAGAGGCTTCTGGGCTCCTAGCAATGCTGCCTCTTGACTGGGAGGTGGTTGCAACAAGTGGTTCCCATGATCAAAATTCCTGAACTTACTCACTTACAGTGTATCCTCTCTTCCTAAATGTTTGATTCCACAACAAAAGGGTTCAAAATAAAATATAATCTAAAATTTAAAAAGCAGTGCTCCTTTACAGGATAGCCTTTAGGACCTACTCGAATCGACAGCAAAATACATTTATAATGGGCAATGGGCTTTAAATTAATCAACATGTCCTAGCACTGTAGAAAGCCCTCTCGATTGAGAAAATTATGTCTGAGCTAACAGAACACAAGCCCAGGGCCTAGAAGAGTGGGCTCAAACTAAACAGTTGTTGAGTGAATGAATGAGCAAGCTCTGAGAGAAAAAAGCTATACCTAAATGTTTCTCCGTATCATCCAGGATACATCAGGAATGCTCACACAGTAACAGAAACAAAGGATGGAGTTTTCCTCAACTCACCATCCCTGTTGGTAAGAAGGGCAGGGAAGTCTGTTCTACTTAAAAGCTCAACAGCCAATCCCCAGAGAAGTTCATTATATTCGGCATCCACCCCTCGGGGCCAAAAGGCAGACTAAGGCAGATATAGTCAAACATCCACAATTAGAAATTAAATCAAATTTCAGTGCATTTTTGCTGTTTCGTCTTTTCAAAGAAAGAGGATGGCTACAAATAAAAGGAAATTCACTTAACAAGGTATCTAGCATTACACAGTAAAGGTTTTTTTTTTTTTAAAGATAGGTCCGCCTGCTATGTCTTATATCAGGCACTACCTTTAGGGTCATTTAACATGCATGCTCTAAATGCAAATAGATGCATGAATCAAAATGATCATAGAAAGTTCTGTCAATCAGGGGAACCTCTTAGGAAAGAGGTATGAATCAATTCAAGCCTAAGTGACTTGCAGTCCATCCGCTTACCAGCTCCAAGTCACTAAAAACAAGCTCAGCTTAGTTTTGGTCTCTTGAATCTATGCCTAGGTAGACAAGAATCCTAAGACAATAATTAGAGGTTCTTCTAGACTAGATCTACTCCAAGGAGGCCACAGGAAAAGGGGAGGTCACTTTGATGAGAACAATCCAGCTGGAGACATACCTCTGTTCCACTTCATCATTTCATAAATCACTAGGCAGTTAGTAACCGCTCCCCCCGACCAAGAAAAAATCCTTCAAATTATACAGAAGATGGGTTTATTGAATTATGTATAAAGAAAAATTCCTTTGATCAAAAATTAGTATTCAAATACCACAACACATACATAATACACCTTAAAATCTACCGTAAAACATGGGATCAGCCTGTCACATTGTCCACTGGGAGCTAGGCAACTGGTCGCTCCTAGAGAGGTGCTGCTGCTGCTGCTGCTAAGTCGCTTCAGTCATGTCTGACTCTGTGCGACCCCACAGATGGCAGCCCACCAGGCTCCCCGAGGTACAGATTTCCCTAAATGTATCCTCACCATTTTACTGCCTGGATCCTACTGAAGTAGACCCTCTCTCATTTTTTTTCCTTTCAGTTCAATCCAGTCGCTCAGTCGTCTCTGACTTTTTGCGACGCCATTGACTGCAGCATGCCAGGCTTCCCTGTCCATCTATCACCAACTCCCAGAGCTTACTCAAACTCATGTCCATTGCATAGGTGATGCCATCCAACCGTCTCATCCTCTGTCCTCCCCTTCTCCTCTTGCCTTCAATCTTTCCCAGCACCAGGGTCTTTTCCAATGAGTCAGTTCTTCACATCAGGTGGTCAAAGGATTGGAGTTTCAGCTTCAGCAACAGCCCTTCCAATGGATATTCAGGACTGATTTCCTTTAGGATTGACTGGCTGGATCTCCCTGCAGTTCAAGGGACTCTCAAGAGTCTTCTCCAACACCACTGTTCAAAAGCATGAATTCTTCAGCACTCAGCTTTCTTTATAGTCCAACTCTCACATCCATACATCACTACTGAAAAAACCATAGCCTTGACTAGACATACCTTTGTCAGCAAAGTAATGTCTCTGCTTTTGAATATGCTGTCTAGATCGGTCATAGCTTTTCTTCCAAGGAGCAAGCATCTTTTAATTTCATGGCTGCAGTCACCATCTGCAGTGATTTTGGAGCCCCCAAAAATAAAGTCTCTCACTGTTTCCATTGTTTCCCCATCTATTTGCCATGAAGTGATGGGACTGAATGCCATAATCTTAGTTTTCTGAATGTTGAGTTTTAAGCCAACTTTTTCACTCTCCTCTTTCACTTTCCTCAAGAGGCTCTTTAGTTCCTCTTTGCTTTCTGCCATAAGGGTGGTGTCATCTGCATATCTGAGGTTATTGATATTTCTCCCAGCAATCTTGAATGCAGCTTGTGCTTCATCCTGCCTGGCATTTTGCATGATGTACTCTGCATATAAGTTAAATAAGCAGGATGACAATATGCAGCCTTGCGTACTCATTTCCTGATTTGGAAACAGTCTGCTGCTCCATGTCCAGTTCTAACTGTTGCTTCCTGACCTGCATACAGATTTCTCAGGAGGCAGGTAAGGTGGTCTGGTATTCCCATCTTTTGAAGAATTTTCCAGTTCATTGTGATACACACAGTCAAAGGCATTGTCATAGTCAATAAAGCAGAAGTAGATGTTTTTCTGGAACTCTCTTGCTTTTACGATGATCCAATGGATGTTGGCAATTCGGTTCCTCCGTCTTTTCTAAAACTAGCTTGAACATCTGGAAATTCACAGTTTATGTACTGTTGAAGCCTGGCTTGGAGAATTTTGAGCATTACTTTGCTAATGTGTGAGATGAGTGCAATTGTACAGTAGTTTGCGCATTCTTTGGCATTGCCTTTCTTTGGGATTGGAGTGAAAACCGACCTTTTGCAGTCCTGTGGCCTCTGCTGAGTTTTCCAAATTTGCTGGTATATTGAGTGCAGCACTTGCACAGCATCATCTTTTAGGATTCGAAATAGCTCAACTGGAATTCCATCACCTCCACTAGCTTTGTTTGTAGTGATGCTTCCTAAGCTAAGGCATGCTTGACTTCACATTCCCGGATAGCTGATCACACCATCGTGGTTGTCTGGGTCATAAAGATCTTTTTGTATAGTTCTATGTATTCTTGCCACCTCTTCTTAATATCTTCTGCTTCTGTTTTTTCCTTTAATTTTCTGATTTTTCCTTTAATTCAGTCCACGCCATAGTTACTGAGTATCCACTGTTACAAAGAACTGTTTTAAGCACTAAGAAAACAGAACCTCATGAGGAAGACCAACTCTCAAACAACCAAGTACAAATGCAAACCAGACTTAACAACCATATGGCAACCTAAACCATGTGCAATGGGTAAAAGGACCAGGAAGAAGGTTAATCAAGGGGGGCTGGGCAGAAGAAAAAAGATCTATTCCTTGCCCGATTTTTCAAAAGACTGGAGGCAGCTTGAAAGGATGAGTGGAGTCCCAACAAGCAGAGGAAGAACCGGGCACCCCAGACAGAAGAACAGTCATAGACAAAAGTGAATGGGACAAATTATGTGCAAGGGATGTATCTGTTTTATAAATAAAGGAAGCTGGTGAGCAGTCCTATGTAACTTTATGCTTTCATTTTGACATGTACACTTGAGCACTTGAAGTGTTAGCATTTACACTTTCTCCCTATTAATAATGTTACTGATAGGTTCAAAGTATTCTTGAACTCATTCCAGTATAAAATCTGCCTGCCTACAAGGTCTTTTCTACCACTTGACTCCTTCATTTAGTCAGGGCGGGTTTAACATGTGGTTCACACAGAAAAGTGAAACCATAGGCACCAATGGAACTCAGAATAAAAAACACATTTTGAAATAAAATAAAGGTTAAGCTCTCATACCAACAGACCTTGCTATATCAGCAAAAACGTAGGTGTTACAGGAAATCGCTATATTGTGCAATCTCCGTTTCATCCTCCACAAAATTACACTATAACTCAAAATAAGTGAAGCAACAATTGGATGGATGACCAGTTTTGTTGTTTACATAGTTTAATGCACAAATGTGCAGTTTCCATGACTTTCAGAATGACGTGATTTACATGAGGCTTTAACAATAAATAAACTTGAAGTGCTGTATATAGTTAGCATATGGTGAAATTTTTAAGCAAAATTCTTTCTTCTACTCCCTGCAAGACATTTAAAATATTCTCCCCTATTGGGGGTTTTTTGTCTTTAATTTACACCCTGCTAATGCCCCTCTTCTGCAAATGTAAAATTTTTGTTTTATAAATAAAATCTAAGGGTGGAAAACAAAACCAAACCAAAATACATATTCTTTACACATTAGTACCACAGTAATCAGTACAATTGAGCACAGACTTTATAGATATTTATAACTTTGCCATTTTAAAAGTTAGTCATGGATATCACAGATACTTTTATGCTATGTAATAATTTATGGCATTTCCATAGTCCTGTTATGTATCATCCTTCCTTAGCCACCTGGCCTGTCGGGATACCTAGGAAAAGATTAACAAGATTATTTGCAATAAATTCCAAAAACATATCTTCTGAGGAACAGACGCAAATAAATCCTTAAAGAACAAATTATTCTCTTGCCAATTTTTTAAACCTTCCATACGATTTAAACCCTCCATATATGAGATTTCCTGGGGTCTCAGGGAGCATATTTTGACCAAGGTTAAGGTCACACCTTTATTAAGGCCTCCTTCCCCCAATTTCACAATTGTGTTTTCCTTCCCTTTCACCTACTTGGATTTTAAAGAATCCTGATAAAGTTTATGATCACAGTTACAGTATAGGGAGATAACACCCTAATTCCCTCCGACCAGAAATAGGAAACAAACCATAAAGACAAAAATCTCCATCTAAAATCACCGTTGGCACTATTCTTCTGGAATATCAAGATAGTCAATGATATTGACTTTGTCATTTAGCATTGTCTGCAATGCTAAACGAGGTGTGATCTAACACAGGGGCAAGACAGGAGTCAAGTGAGGCCAGGACTACACTTAGAAATTCACTGACCAACTAAAGACCACATTGGAATCTCAGTTTTTTAAAAGAGAAAAGGGTTATCTTGCCTGTGATAACTGTTCAGTGAAATCATCATTAAGAAGTACTACTATCCAAGTAGTTTCCTAAACATTCTTAATTCAGAAATCGCCAATGAGGGCACTTGACAGTTTTTGTTTTGAGCTACATTTCTATGCCCACCTGCTACAAATCTTGTACCTGAAGCACTTTGTGCGGAAACTCATTAAATGCTCTCGCAAAGACAGCACACTACCACTGCCTTCCCTTTGTTTAATGGCACAGGCCCTCTCCCTCATAAATTCATTCTAATTAAATTATGCTTCTCAAGGTGCTCCCTCTCACGCAATCCTTATGTAATTGTACCTAATATTTTCTCCACAATTGATGTTACATTAAATAGGCTTTTACTACCTGCTATCCTCCTAATGGCCCTTACTCCTTTCTTTCTTTCTTTCTTTTTCAGCTCAAAAGAGACAGGAATTTGACAAGAAAAACTCTATTATAAAAGTTTGCCTCAAGCTTTCATCAAGCTTTTCATAATTTTCTTAATGACACGTAATATACACAGAGGCTAAACAAATGTATCTCTCTGAACACCAGGGAGAATATTACATTTTAAAGTTCAACGAAAGAAAGAAAACAGGTCGGCTCATGGGTCGTTTGCCATATTTATCTCAAGGCATGATGCTATAGGTGACAGGATGTGTTGATTAAAATGAGTACAAGGAATTTTACAAAAATTATCAACAGTCATTACCTTTTTCATAGGTGTAGTAAAAAGATATTGATTCTTTAAGCTATCAGAATGTATTTTCATATGATACTTGGGGTTAAAAAAAAAAGCCAAATCTGAGAAAGTACATCTTGGCTTGTATCTCAGATTCTCATCAGAATTTTCTATTTTTAAACAAAATGTGGAGGGAGTAGTTGTTTTCTCTTTCACACTTTGCTGTGTTTCAGCAACCCTGTGGAATACATGGGAGTTTTACAAGAAATGAATAATTTGTGGTGGAAAAGATTCGAGCTGATAGAATTTCATAACTTTGCTAAGTATGTAAATAGCTTGTCTACAGCCATAAGAGAAGCGGCTTCCATGTGTACTGCTGGCTTCTATTTCTGTTATTATCATTGTTAGAAGTACTACTATTAGTATTATATACCTTATTAAAATTTGCAGGCATTTTTTTTTTTGGTTTATTTGTTTAGCTTTTCTTCATCCTTTCTGTCATTACTTAGGATTGAGAACACATTCCATTATGTAGTTGTGACAATTCACTGTATTACATATGTAAACACTCCAGAGCACTTGTTGAAACATAGTAAGTGGATATCTTTTCTATCCAACATAACTGGTATCTTTTTAAGGTCTGTGATAATACTTTTTATTTTGGAGATTTCATGCACCATTTCCCAGCAGAAGCATCATCAATGATTATTGATTGGCAGATCCAATCAAGAAGATGACTTATTTATTCAGATGCTCTTAAAAGACAGGGTCTTCGTATTAGAATTTTCTATAAAACTGATCAATTAATCTTCCTGAAAAATAACTTCTTTTTCCATGTAAAGTGTTAAATGTGATGACTAATTTTAGCTAACACTGATTAAGTACTTCCAATGTTCCAAGAGCCAAATTCTAAAGTGTTTTACATGGATTAGTTCATAATAGTTTTATCCCTCTTAGACAGAGGAAACTGAGGCACAGACATGTCAGGTGGCTTGCATGAGATTATGATGTTAGGAAAAGAATAAACTGGGATCTGAACCTGCAGTCAGGCTTCAGCACTCATCTAATGACCACGCAGCCTCCTTACTTGGTTACCAGTCTTCTAGGTTGTGAGAAAGAAAACCACACACATTCCTGCTTCTGCAAATGAGTGGCCTCATCAATAACCACAAGTTCGGTTCAATTCAGTCGCTCAGTCGTGTCTGACTGTTTGTGATTCCATGAACCACAGCACGCCAGGCCTCCCTGTCCATCACCAACTGCCGGAGTCCACCCAAACCCACGTCCATTGAGTTGGCAATGCCATCCACCCATCTCATCCTCTGTCGTCCCCTTCTCCTCCCACCTTCGATCTTCCCCAGCATCACGGTCTTTTCCAGTGAGTCACTTCTTTGCATCAGTGGCCAAACTATTGGAGTTTCAGCTTCAGCATCAGTCCTTCCAATGAACACACAGGACTGATCTCCTTTAGGATGGACTGGTTGGATCTCCCCGCAGTCCAAGGGACTCTTCAAGAGTCTTCTCCAACACCACTGTTCAAAAGCATCAATTCTTCAGCACTCAGCTTTACTTATAGTCCAACTCTCACATCCATACATGACTACTGGAAAACCACAGCCTTGACTAGACATACCTTTGTTGGCAAAGTAATGTCTCTGCTTTTGAATATGCTGTCTAGGTTGGTCATAACCTTCCTTCCAAGGAGTAAGCGTCTTTTAATTTCATGGCTGCAATCACCATCTGCAGTGATTTTAGAGCCCCCCAAAATAAAGTCAGCCACTGTTTCCCCATCTATTTGCCATGAAGTGATGGGACCGGATGCCATGATCTTAGTTTTCTGAATCTTGAGCTTTAAGCCAACTTTTTCACTCTCCTCTTTCACTTTCATCAAGAGGCTCTTTAGTTCTTCACTTTCTGCCATAAGGGTGGTGTCATCTGCGTATCTGAGGTTATTGATATCTCTCCTGGCAATCTTGATTCCAGCTTGCGCTTCCTCCAGCCCAGAGTTTCTCATGATGTACTCTGCATAGAAGTTAAATAAGCAGGGTGACAATATACAGCCTTGACGTACTCCTTTTCCTATTTGGAACCAGTCTATTGTTCCATGTCCAGTTCTAA
>NW_011494529.1:2609293-2639619 GCF_000754665.1 Bison bison bison
GTTCACAGTTCATGTATTGCTGAAGCCTGGCTTGGAGAATTTTGAGCATTACTTTACTAGCATGTGAGATAAGTGCAATTGTGTAGTAGTTTGAGCATTCTTTGGCATTGCCTTTCTTTGGGATTGGAATGAAAACTGACCTTTTCCAGTCCTGTGGTCACTGCTGAGTTTTCTAAATTTGCTGACATATTGAGTGCAACACTTTCACAGCATCATCTTTTAGGATTTGAAATAGCTCAACTGGAATTCCATCACCTCCACTAGCTTTGTTTGTAGTGATCCTTCCTAAGGCCCACTTGACTTCATATTCCAGGATGTCTGGCTCTAGGTGAGTAGGTGAGTATGAGTGATCATACCACTACAAGTTAGTAAGTAGGTAAGATCCCCTGGAGGAGGGCACGGCAACCCACCCTAGTATCCATTCCTGAAGAATCCCATAGACAAAGGAGCCTGGAGGGCTACAGTCCATAGGGTTGCCCAGAGACAGACACAACTGAAGCAACTTAGCATACACGCATATATAAATAACATAAATTCCATGTCACGTGTTTGACCAGACCACCTAGGCCACAGCAGTGACATCTTTGGCAATAATGACTTCAAGGAGCTCAACATTAGAGTTTGTCATGGATTTATATAAACCACAAACTTATTTCACCACAAGGCACTATAATTTCACCTTGTCTGTAGAAGAAAATACCCCTTGTATTTGCTTGTCAAGACTGCAAACGGCGACAAGGGGTTGATAAGAAATGAGTTGTATGAAGTGTAGCTAAAATTTCTGAAAAGATCAGCAATGTGTTTTCAAGAAGCTAGTGTTAGAAGAAGCTACACACAAGAAGCTAGTATTAGAATGAACTAGAAAAAAACCTTCCATTCTCCTTCCAGAGAGGAAGCAATATAATATGCATAGTCTCCTGTCAAACTGACCTGGGTTCAAATCTCATTTCCATAACCCAATGAGTGTGTTGTCCTGAAAAAGCTTCAAAAGTAATCCACAGGGTGTTCTTGTTGTTTCGTTGCTAAGTTGTATTCAACTGTTTTGCGATCCCCATGGACTGTAGCCTTCCAGGTTCCTCTGTCCATGGGATTTCCCAAGCAAGAATACTGAAATGGGTTGCCATTTCCTTCTCCAGAGGATCTTCCCAACTCAGGGATCGAACCCATGACTCCTTATTGACAGGTGGATTCTTCACCGCTGAGCCACCAGGGAAGCCCTAACCCACAGTATATATTCCTCTGAAATGAGGATGCTAGCAGCTGCTGTGTAGTAGGAGTGCTGTGAGAATTAAACAAGCTGACAGATATACACAATTTGCATTTTCCATACCCTTCTGTAAATGATCAATAAAGGGCAGCTATTAATAGAAGATGTCCCCAAGCAGCAGTAAGTCTTGGCTACTTTGAACAGAGGAGCCTACTTTCACAGAATTTCATTGCTACTATTTTCCAAGAGGGATCCATGTAATCCTGTTTAGAAATTTTCAAATGTAAGCATACAAAAAGCTACAACTATGCACAGAGAGAGGATAGCACAAAAGCAATAGTGTACTTATTAACACCAGCTCCCAGGGTCTGACTCTGAAGTACAAACATGTATCATAATAAACAAGTCTCATTAAAAAAAATTAAACGATGTTTAAGGGATAGTAATATTCACTTTCTTTCAAATGAGAAGAGAGGTAAAGAATGAAGAGTACTCTGAATAAGCCACTGGTAAAACCAGGGACCTCATTTCTGGTCTATAGAGATCTTGTCGAGGGCACCAGACACATTTTCTCACAGCCCTTCGCCTCTCTTAAAATAGGGACTATTCCTCCTTCGAAATAGGAGGTGAGAGAACAAGAGTGATGGTTTTTTAGTGAGGAAAGGCCATTCGTTTGCCAACCAGTGCCTACGGATGGCAAACATAATACCTCAGAGCCATGGAGGAGGGGGCAGGCTGGGGTGGTGAGGTCTCTGCCTTTTAAGCAAGCCAGCCAGCAAACACAAATGCATGCAATTTGAAATTTTAATTAGGGTGCCATGTGCTGGTGACATATGGCGGCACACTGACAGCTGGGCGTCCAGGTTCAGGAACAGACCTGGGTTCTGAAGTCACAGTTGGCGGAAGCGAAGTCCTCCGCTTGCGCACTGGGTGCTAGCATGCCTGGAAAGTGCTGGGCCAGCACCACCCCACAGACAGCGCTGCCTTCCTGCCGCTTCCAGGCCTGCCTGCCGGGGGCCACTGCTGCAACTCAACAGAGCGGGTAGCAGGGCAAAGCAGCACAAGAGGCTAAACCTCCGCCTCCCACGCTCAGCTTCCAGCAAGAAAATATTCAGAACAGCCTAACCACTGACTTCTTGTGACTGAGAACTTTCTCCCTCAATCGCCCTTGCAGGGGGCACTCTCCCTGCCATTGTGACTGGACACACAGCAGGGCAGAGCATTCACAAACTCTGTGTTACCTGCTCTGAAAGTCCATCACATGAAGCCCTTACGGAAAACCCAGTATGATGTTAAAGTCACATTTGCATAGATTAGAAGATGAATCATGTTAGCAAAGTATCCAGATTGAATAAAAACATTTTAAGACAACTTGTTAAGTATTAAAGGTCAAGTTGGCTAACTTTGTTCTACCAGAATTTTTTCCCGTGATGAATTCAATGTTGGTCACTTTGACCTTTGAAGCTTAACAAGTTGCCTGAAAATGTCTTCAAATGGGTTAATGAATTGCCTTGTGGCTTCTTCATTGGCTTTTCCTGGCCCCACTCTGCTTATTTATTCTGCTTGAAGTGGGGATAGTCTAAGTCTGCTGTTTCTGGGCAAGTCTAGATGCATAGCAAACAGAATAATAAAAAGGTTTCCTAGCCAAACCATGCAATACTAAGAGAACCATTCTTTACATCCTTCTCTACCTACAGACTCCTTCTGAACTATAAATCTTTGACTGTAAAGAATAAGGGTAAGTAAAGGTACATGCCAAATCACACCGTCTACAACTCTGTGGGAAAGCTGAATTTCTAGCCAATAGCAAGGAAATTCTTCTGGGATATTATAAATATAGGGTCCAAATCCTTATCTCTTTCTTGCATTCCAAATACTGTTATCAAATCAGACAAATGAGTTTAAGGTAGAACTATCATTGAAGTGGAAATTCAAAATTCATCAATTTGATGAAAAGCCAGCAATTTACCGCTTCTCCTTTTCAATTACACACACACACAACACACACAATCCTTTAAAGTTTTTAAACAGTATGACACATAGGAAATTTCACTTTATATCTTACTATTTGTATTGTTACTTTATGCAGAGAAGTTGATTTACATCACATTTTCTTTTACTTCAACTTAATTTTTGGAAAGCAACAAAACAAACTGAAGATTAACATCAGCCGTTTCAGGCTTCAGACAACACTGCTATAAGCTGGAAAACACAGATACTAGAATTTATACCCTCCAGTTGTAAGCCCATTAGCTCGTCTGAACGGCAAATATGCATTCTGCATACAGTTACTCTTCAAAAAATTAAGCATGCTGATAAAACAAAAAACAAATATCATAGTCTCCTGTATGAGCTTCTGAAGCATGAGTTTTTTTAAACAAAATGCCACTAGTCGGTCATATATCGCGTGTAAAATTTGTTCTACACCAAGAATGCAGTAAAATGCAACTTCATGAGCAACAGAGAAAAACAAAGGCATATATATTCTCAGTGACAGACGCTTCCCAAATTTATCTTAAATTAGCTTTTATTAATAACCAGTTCAAGTGAAGATTCCTTTAACTTGAGAAAGCTCCGCAGACCTAGGCGTTTACGACATGAAATGAATACTGCCTTGGGGATGTACTTTTTTTACCTGCTAAATTCCTCTATAAAATTTATACAAATTTCTTGTCCAAATCAAGTGTTAGGTATTGCTTCCTAACCCTAGGTTTTCAGTAGCACACTATAGCTACAATTTTCTCAAAAGCTACCACTAAATTTCATTTAAAATCCACTGAAAGCACCTACACACAAAATAAGAACATACCTCCTAAGCAAATTTACCTTTAATTTTCTTTATAAAGTTAAAAACTTATAAAAGTGTGAAGTACAGAATTTAAAATACACTTTTCAAGTCAGAAGGAGAAAGACAAGTATCATGTGGTACCACTTAAATGTGGAATCTAAAATACGATACCAACAAACTATTCACAGAACAGAGACAGACTCACAGACGTACAAAACAAACTTAGTTACCAACGGGGAGTGGGGGAGGGATGAATCGAAGTTTGGGATTAGCAGATACAAACTGCTGTATATAATATAACAAACAGCAAGGTCCTACTGTATACAGCACAAGGAACTATACTCCGTATCCTGTAATAAACAATAATGGAAAATAATATCAATCAGAATATATATATATGTGTAACTGAATTACTTGCTTTATACCAAAACACAACACTGTAAATCAACTATACTCTAACTTAAAAAAAAAATACACTTTCCAATCAATATTAAACAAAGCAAAATCTATCCCAAAAGATCAAGTCTCTGCTATGAAAAATTCGGCTACTCTGTAAGAAAAACCAAGCTAATTAAAAACTGTTATTTTACTCTGCTTTATTTATACATGTATTTTTTTCCTGGTATCATAAAACTAGGTTATAAAAACTGCAGTTGAATTCCTACTCTCTGAAATAATATTATAAAGAAGTAGCATTTAAAAGAGATATTTCTTATAATTCTAAAAAATACATGCTGTCCTATGTAAATTTTCATAAGTCTTTCATAGAATGGCAATTTATAGAACATTTACAGAAAACAAACCTCACCTTTGAAAAGGCTAAAACTGTCAGGAGATAAAAGAATTCATAAATCTGAAATAAAAGTAAAACATTTAAATACAGATAATATAGATAAGACAGTAAATTATATTTTTACCTTTCTTAACTTTCCGTGATACAATGTAACCAAAAATAAGAAAGAGGCAAATGTACAGAGGGGGGTATGGAAGAAAGCTCAGGAGAACAATATCCTTTATGGGAGTAAATTATAGATAAGAACTAAAATACAAAGGATTCAAGAAAATGAAGGTACAAGTGAAAGACTTATAGCCCATCGGACTGCATTTCATACTAGCTGCATGCATTGGTTATGTTCTTATGTGGCTAAGATAATATTAACTAACAGGGATACATACTCATAATCATGTAAGATCCAGTAATTAGAGCAGTCTGACAAAGGAATCTCAGTTGAACAAAATTAACATTCCATAAAATAGAAGAGAAAAGGAAAATCTGTTAAATACATAACTAGAAACTCTGTAATACCGATATTACAGGATAAATAAGAATTTATTGAAAATATTTCAGTATTGATCCCTAGCTATCATTATTTTAAAAGTGGCATCCATAGTCAGAGGAGCATGTGTGACCAGAGATGGTGATAGAAAGAAGCAGAGGTATATATATAGAACTGATTTCTCAGAGGGCTACGGGGAAAAGAGCCATGATGTTAAAATGGGGAAACTGATGGGGAACTTACGGATTCTCTGCTGTACTTACATAGATAGGTATCTTGAAAGGAGCACCATTTATCGTCAGAGTATCTGGATTTAATCCAGATATGCTCATTAAACAGTTTCGAGAACCCCAGAAATTAAGAGCTATGAACAACTTGTCAATAAGGGGCCAGGAATAGGGCATTTTTAATTAAAAAGAGAAGTGATCATCATGGTGTGGTGGAAAGGGCACTGGACTCAGATCTGCTTTGCCAGCTTTGCCACTAACGACAGAGCACTTGAACACACTGCTCCTGCACCAACCAAATAATGAGACGGTCCAGGCACCACGTGTCCTGCCTCCTCTAAAATTCTGTTTCTCTACGATCTAACCTCTACCTTGAGCACCTTGTAGAGTTTTGTGGAAATGAAGTAAGATAAGCTTGTACAGAAATTACTAAATGCTTTTTTTTTTAATACTGGGACTATCATTATGACTTAAAGTTCAATGTGAATAAGAAAGGGAGGAACACCTCAACTGCAAAAAGGTGGAGAAAATTCAGAGACCATATGATACTTGTGCTACTGATGTCTTCAGAAAAAGAAGTCATTCTGTTTACTCAGAAAGAAATCTGACAGCAATCTGAGACACAGTGTCTTTCTGAGGACATACATCTAAAAATCCTAGAACATAACAAAAGGTACTTTTGTCCACCAGCGAGTTTGTGCCAAGTGCTGGGCTAAGCACTCTACATGACTGATTTCACCAATTCTTCCTGCACCCTTATTATGTTATGTGCTATAGGTGGGGAGGGGAGGAAACACACTTAAAATGCTTAAGATGAGATCGCCTAGCTAATACGGATTTGAACCCAGGTCTCTGACTGACACTAAATTATCTTGTTAATCAAATTATCAAATGAATTAATTACCAAATTAAATCAGTCTTGTTAATCTTAACTACCATATTACACTAATGCTGGTCCTCTCTGCACAATACCTCCCCTCTTTTAATTAAATTCATCAGGCCAATCAGTTAATTGGGTCAAAAAGTTAAGCTGACTTTGGATACATGTAGACAAAGCCCTGAATAAAAACCTAAGTGTAAGGATATAAACTCCAAAGAATCTGTCCTACAAGTATCCATCCTATGAAATTAGGATATTTGCCTTCTGGCAACAAGGACATTAATGGGGAAATCTTTAAAGGAAAAAGTGGGCAGATTATAAAATAAATGTATTAACCAGCATAAATTATTTCTGGGACACAGGGAATTTGTAGCTTGTCTGGGAAATGCATCATATTTGTCTATCATCTTTGGTAGAAGCAAAACAGAACTGACTATAGATGATGATCCTTCATCAACACTTTTCTACCACATTATCAGAGAAAACATTTGCAGAATAACACTGAAAAGCTCCACTGCACCCTTGTCAATAGAGAATTATTAATTTTGACTATCTATTAGAACCCACTTATTTCTGTTACACCTCATTCAGAGGCTACTCTATCTTTCTCTAGATGGAGAGGGGTGGGGGTTATGGAGGAGGCAGAGTAAGTTCCATTTATCTCTAAATGTAATTCTATGAAAGAGATTTCAAAGAGCAGAAAAGTTGGAAATGAAAAAGACCCTTTTCATAGCACTCAGTGACCAAAAGAGAGATACTGAGAGTCACTGAAAAGCTTCTTTTCTTATACTTTCCTTCTCAATTTTATACTCAACTATTCTGAATGGTGGGCTTCCCAGGTGGCTCAGCAGTAAAGAGCCTGCCTGCAATGTGGGAGACACAGCAGGGGCCATGAGTTCGATCCCTGGGTCAGGAAGATCCCCTGAAGAAGGAAATGGCAACCTACTCCAGTATTTCTGCTTGGAAAATCCCCTGGACCGAGGAAGCAGGCAGGCCCATTGGGTTCAGAACAAAAGAGTCAGACACGACTTAGCAACTAAATAATATATTCTGAAGAGCAGAGATTAAAATTTTCACAAGCACACAAACTTTTTATAAATTTGTGCAAACCAAACACATGGCCAACACTGATAGTTATGGGGGCACATTCAATCGCAATGGTTTTTCCCATGTCATAGGGTTCTCACAGGCTTCCCTGGTAGCTCAGCTCGTAAAGAATTCACCTGCAATGCAGGAGATCCCAGTTCAATTCCTGGGTTAGGAAGATCCCCTGGAGAAGGGATAGGCTACCCATTCCAGTATTCTTGGGCTTACCTGGTGACTCAGATGGTAAAGAATCTGCCTGCAATGCAGAAGACCTGGGTTAGGAAGATCCCCTGGAGGAGGGCATGGCAACCCACTCCAGTATTCTTGCCTGGAGAATCCCATGGACAGAGGAGCCTGGTGGGCTATAGTCCATGGGGTCGCCAAGAGTCGGACACAACTGAGCGACTAAGCAAAGCACAGGGTTCTGACAGTGCCTGCCAGTTTTGAACTCTGTACTAGGCAAATCTTAAAAATATTTAATAGAAGACCTTAAGAATCTGAGTATTAACATTTTCAAGAGTGAACAACTGAAATGCTCAAATTATGAAATCCAAGTTAGGGCCAGGTACGTGGTCAAAGACCAGGAGGCATGATGGGAATCACCCACATTTCCTCAGAATACCAAAAGAGACATTACCATGGGTGATTTATGGAACTTCCTCTTTAGATCAGAAATACTTCCAAAACTGCCTCCCACTTGGTGCTTCAGCACTTCCAGTAAACGAAGTCAAAAGTGAAAATATACACAAATCCCTCCTTATTTTGACATTTCAAACCTCAATAAAAGCTTTAGTTCCGCATGGTGGCCTAAAATTAGACAGAGTTTAGTAGACTAAAGAAAGAGAAGGAAGTTTTTTGTTGGGTTATTTTTAATCTGCTTCAAAGCTTCTTAAGGCCTTTTTTGTAAATTTTAAGACACGGTTTAGAAAAAGAAAGCAGGTTCCTACAGGAACAAACTCAATTCCGAACTCTAGTGCCTAGATGAGGGCTACCGTCACTGAGCATCTGAAAGACAAGCAATGGCTTCCAAATGATTTACCAGTATTTGTGAAGCAAGGCAGGTCTTGGGTTTGATCAGTGCAATCATCCCCATTTTGTGTTATGGAAGAGAGAGAGAAAGGGAAATAGAAGGGGGAGGGAGAGCGTAGGAGGGGGAGAGAGAGAAGGAACAGAAATCGATCAATTTGAAAGCCTTGAGTTGAGAAGAGGTCAGAATCCAGAAAGACACTCATCACAACCACTCTCACAAGGTTCTCCCAAACAGAGCTCCTGTCTACACACCAGGAGCTGACGGCATCAAAAACCTTCAGCACTATCTCCTGCCTGATTGAACTGGTGCGTGCAATGGGAGGAAGCTGTTTCTCAGAACTGAAATAAGTGGTGCTGGGAAAAGGAGGAGGCCGACAAGGCAGGCAGCAGACACACAGAATTGGTGGAACAGGCACCCAGATTCTCCAGAAAGCAAATCCTGTTTAGCCCTTATCCATCCAGGTCACGGTGAAGCCTGTATCATAGCAACTTGCGACTTTAAATACTAATATTCATTTGGTCATTAGTTCTCTTGGTTCCTTTCACTTACCCCTATTTTTGATAGCCAATCCTTAAATGAAACCAGAGACTATGAGAATGTTGTCAAATTTCAATAATGCACACAGGGATAAAAAAAAAAAAAAACACCAATCTCCTAATGGTTTGGTCTAACATTCTTTCTGGAGTTACCCAGTAACAGATTAATGTAGCTAAGCATTGTAACATTGAGCTGAAGTACTAAGAAAACATGCCTGAAATTTACAAGTAGGGCTCACATGCTAGTTTAACCCAAAAAAAATTAAAAAATCTTCTCACATTTTCACTGCCATGTTTCTTTATTTATTTATCTTTAATTTATTGTGGTGTCAAAGCTCATGTCTGGTCTTGGAAAAATTCTGGCACAAACTTGGCTTTTTATAATACCAGACTATTAAAACTACAAAACCTCAATTAAAAAGCTGCCAGGAGAGTTTGGTGCTCAGTACCAAAAATGATATAAAGCCTGCCATCAAGAAGGAAAGAAAAGGAGTTACTCTTGCAAGAAACCCAAGTCTTAGTCATATAACTAAAATCCTAGATATAAGGGCAATCAGATAGAGTCTATATTTTAAGAATATCATCCAACTCATGTTCCTGGATTCTGATTTCACACATATTCTGATTCCAAACTTTATACCTAAAGGTCATAAAGCATTTTATTTGTTTGTTTCAGTAGATGCCTCAAATCAGATCCAATCAATTACATCCTAACATGTGTAAATAAGAAAATTTGCAACAAATCCTGAGACAGATTAGCTACCACTCTGCCCTATTTGTGACTGAATAAACGCAAATCATTCCTGTGACATAACCATAAGAATAGGATAGAGTGTGTGTGTCTGTTTTACAAGACTGGGAGCCATGAACTCGGGGACTTTAAATTACAATTCTGACAGCAGCGCTACTTAGGAAAATGACTTAGCCTCCAGGAATAATCCCATATTCCATCCTATGCCTCGCCCAATTCTAGGCGCACAGAAATAATAACTACCCAGCAAACGAAGGAATTCACCAACCTCGTGGCGCTGGGGTGAAGATTCATCAGTCCAAAGTACCGTGAAGATGGAACTATTCTGACTGCAGACATGTGGGGTGATTAACACAGTGGCTTTGGAGTCACCTGACTGGTGCCCATTTTCTACTCAGGAAATCGGAGAATAGTAACTCACACAGAGGGTACTGTGAGGCTTAAATAACTGATACAGAAGCTTACAACACTGCCTGCCTGCCACCAAGAAGCACTCAATAAATGCTGTCATTATCAAAACTCAATAGCCTTATAATCAGACATAGCCAGATATGACATTTTCCCTTATCCGAAAACTGTAGATGTGAACGAGAGTTTCCCTAATTCCTGATGTGATCCAAACCAAATCAATCCATCAGCGCGTATTTAATGAGGGCCTATGACCCAACATTCCCAGCACTCCTGTTGGCCGGCTCTCCTTACATGGAAGACAAGGAAGTCTTTTCTAACACAGGCAAACGGATCCTGTATAATAAAACATTCATAGTTAACTTACCGATTTAGAAACACAGTATTTATTTGAAAACAGAAAAAGCACCTGTGGCTTATTCTTGAGCCACATACAGAACCTTTTCTCCATACCTATACTCTAGGTTCTGAGGCCATGTGCTACCTAGACAGAAAGCAGAAAGAAATGCAGAACTCCAGTTGTTGCCCAAAGATCAGGCCCAACCTCACACCTCACCTTCAGGACTCCTGCTCTGTCTGCCTTGACTACCCAGTCCTCCTCCTCTTCACCCTGCCTGCCCTTGACGTGCCTTCTCCTGGCCACAGAAGACCACCCATCTCTT
The DNA here is from genome assembly GCF_000754665.1 of Bison bison bison. Taxonomy (NCBI): domain Eukaryota; kingdom Metazoa; phylum Chordata; class Mammalia; order Artiodactyla; family Bovidae; genus Bison; species Bison bison. The sequence continues at coordinate 2,620,146 of NW_011494529.1, forward strand.
TGACCCCCTCACCTTGCCTACACCCGCTTTGAATTGATCACAGATAATCTGTTGGTTGATGATGAGCCTGAATGACTGACTAGCCATGATGCCCTCAAATTTATGAAGGCATCTAACCAGCCATTCTTCACGCGTATCATGTGTCATCTTCACAAAGAGCCTGTTACGTAGGTATTACTATCCTTGTTTCACAGATGAGGTAACATTTACTGTACTTAAATTAAATAATTTATCTACAGAGGGAATCAGATATACAGGGCTTTGAATATCAACTCAAGTACCAGTTATATGAATTTCAGCAATTTATTTAATTTAGAAAAAATACAAATTAGGTATGGACTGGTAGGTAGCAACAGTTCAATGGTAAAATAATGACTATAACCTGCCCCAACTTTTAATGAAGGAAATGTTCAGGTACACCAAATGACTGATTACCAACTTTGAGAGAAGAGATTTCCATCCACCATAAAAGCCTTATAAGATTAATTATAAAATTCCTCTAAATAACAACAGCAGCACAGAGTTAAATAATTTGGCTGAAATCAAACAGTGCCAAGTGGCATGGCCAGGATTCGAACCTACATTATTAAATTAGTTTGTTTTAAGATCCAAGACTGAATGCATAATTCATATGGGGAAAACAAATTTTTCAAGCTCAAGTAAAAAAAGAAACAAAAGAAATCTCTAGTATCTTGTTCCGAGTTCCCAGTATACATCTTGCTCTGCAGCGCACCACACAATAGGCGCTTTTGTTCAACTCAGCAGAGCTATTTATATGTTGTGACTCTCAGTGCTTTGGGAACTGTGTTCTTCCTTCTCTGAAATCTAAAGATGGTCACATAAGAAAACTTCAAGGATAAGCCCACTCCATTTCATTTACACAACTAGCCACACCAAGCCCCCCACCTCTCCAACAAACACACGGCCCACCTGCACTAAAACTGCAGTCAGAGGCAGCAGAGCCTCCCCCTTGAAGGACCGCCTCGCACTAAAACTGCAGTCAGAGGCAGCAGAGCCTCCCCCTTGAAGGACCGCCTCGTCCAGGCACAAATGGATCACCGTCGACTCTCGCAGAAACCCACCAAGAGGAAATGGGAAATCGGGCTCTGAAGAGCCTTGCCCTGGATTTTAGTGGGCACGGAACCCTGGCTATGAGAAACAGGGGCGTCAATCCAGTGCTGAAGTCTGGAAGATAGGGAAACGTGAGAGGCACAAAAAGGAGGAGGCAAGGTGCAAGGAATCAATGCTTCCCCACACCCGCAGAAAAGCAGAGCCCTGGAGGATGGGACGGCCTGCAGTCCCCAGTGTGCAAGGGGGAGGAACAGATCTTCCCCAGTGTTCTCTGACACTGCAGAGGGAGTGGGTGGCAATATTGAGTCTAAACCGAGCGCGTCTCCATACCACCACCAGGGGCTCCTTACACTTTCCCGGGAAAACAAACTGCCTCACAGATGCATCGATTTCTGAGCCGAAATATAAAATGGGAAGAGTAATTTTTAAATTAGGAAAGCAGTCATGGCAGTTGGAGAGGCAGCTGAGGGACGATGCTAACAACCTGGGTGGCGGGCCATTTCGGCTGCTGCCAACTTTTTCTCTTTGGGGGTCTATCCTCCCCGTGAGGGCTACCAGGAGAAGGAGGGCTCAGACCCATCCCAGGGGATCACAAAGCTCATTTCAACACAGCTAAACAAACAACAATACTAGTTATGGCAAGCATTTGTTCAATGCTTACCATATGCTAAGCAATATGCTAGGCCCTTTACCTGAATTACCTCATTTAATTCTCATAATCACCCTACAAGGTAGGTGGATACTGTTACAGCTGACATTTACCAATAAGGCACCAGGGGCTAACAAGGTGAAACAGTCTCTTCGCAGAATCCTTTCAGGGTTTTCATACATGATGGAAGCAATCACAGAGCACCAAAGAATGCCAAAGTGACTGAGCAGGGTAGCTATCATCTTCTAACAGCAAAAACATATGCGATCCTGGGACTGGATAGCTGTGCCATCTTGGGCATGCCATCTAACCTCTCTTTGGCTGTTTCCTCCTCTGTAAAATGGGGCTAATCATACTGCTTCACAGGGCTGCTGGGAGGATTAAATGAGATAATACTTAGAGAAGATTAAATAATACAAGACATTTAAGAGTGTCTTGCTACCTGGGTGCATTAGTGAAAGAATTACATAGGTATTAGCTGCCATTATTATCTCTAAGGAACATATATCGGGCTTCCCTGGTGGCTCAGCGGTAAAGAATCCACCTGCAATGCAAGAGATACATGTTTGATCTTTGGGTCAGGAAGATCCCCTGGAGAAAGACGTGGCAACCCACTCCAGTATTTTTGCCTGGACAATCCCATGGACAGAGGAGCCTGGTGGGCTACAGTCCATGGGGTCACAAAGAGTCCGACACAACTAAGCAACTAAACAGCAACAACAAAAGGAACATATTTTACCTGAAGGGCAACTTAATCTAGCCCAGTGCTCCTTCTCCCAAGGCATCTTTGCTGTCTGCAGGGAGGGAGATGCTCCCTTTCTGTACCCACTAATGCTCTGTTCACACATCCCTACAGCTCCTGGCACAATGTACTGCAGGTAAGACACCTCTAGCGGATCACTGACACAGACGTCCCGTCCAAGGGACGAATGGAGAGGCCTGTGTCTTAGAGCAGTGGCATTCCTGCTGCAGGACTCAGCCTGTCACAGTGTTCTTAATTAATGGCAGTGGTAGTAACAATAGTAGTAAATGTTAATGTTTTTGTGATGCGAGTTTTACATATGATATTGCATGTAATCTTCACAATAATCCTGTAATGAAGGAACTTACTTTGAACTCTATAGATGAGGAAACTGAAGTGGAGAGCTCACCCCCCTGGTCAGGGGCAGAGCCAAGATCCAAGGACAGGCCCCCTGAGGGCTCCCAGCTGTGTCCTCTCTGAGCCAATGTGTTCCACTGCCTCTCCAAACAGAAGTGAAAGCCTTAATCTAGTAACGCATTTTATGATAAAACTTTTCTGAATGTAAGCAATAAAATATAGGACTCTTCAGTGAAATTTAAAAGTAAATGAAGTTCGTATTTTGGAGTACTCTAACTTGACCATTTCATTCCCAATGTGCTTCTATGTGGTACAAAAAATAGAAAATAGAAAACAGAACAGTACATGACTCCTATTACTGTGGGACTGAAAATGGGTTTCAAATGAGTAATCAAATAAATCAACAAGACCACTCCGGATTGCTAAAAGTATGAAGGAAAATATCAATATGAAGGCTGATTTTAGATATAATGTTTCTCTACAGAGGTATCACTTGAAGTGGGAGCCGAAAGGTAAGAATAAGCCAGCCACAGGAAGAGCCAGGGGAAAAAAAGTATTCTAAGCAGACAACAAGGAGCAAAGAAGTTGCCAGGTTCCAAAAACCAGAATAAGGTCAGTAAGCCATCCAACGAGTCCCTTGGTATAACATGAGGTTGGAGGAGACCAGGCAGCATCTGTAAGCCATGGCATCAAGTCTGGATTTTATTCTAAATCCATGGGAAACCACAAGAGATTTTTAAGCAGAGGGATGATTAAAAAAAACTAATTCAATTCTTTAAATGCTATTCTCGCTGCTGTTGGGAAGAACCCTGAACACTCAGGATTACAGAAGTATTTCGAGGAAGGATGATGGTGGTTTGAACTAGAGATATTTCCCCTTTCCCCTTTTGATTGATAACTTTCCATACAGTAACTGAGGATTTGTTTTATAGTTCTGCCTGTTGTTTATTCAAACCCAACTTTTAGTGCCCTTGGAGCTCAAAAAGATCTTCACTATCTTCTTTCATGTCTTCGTTTTACCTATGTGGAAATTGAGGTACAGCCAGCTCACCTGACTTACACAAGTAATTTAATAGACTTCAAAGTCAGACGTCAGGGGGCAAAAGCACAATAAAACATGTAAAATACGACATTTTCTGCTGTTCCTAATAAGCCTGCCAAGATTCCATTATTGGTATTTACAGGTATCCTTAGATTTAAGTCCTTTTAAAGTGTTTAAATCTCACGTAAATTCTTATTTGCACATTAAGTAGCCCACCATTCAGCCTGGACACATAGATGGAGCCTACAGGGTTAAGAATCCGAGTAACAGTCAAGTCATGGAACTGTGTTATGTCTGGGAAAAGTTCATAAAAGCAATTTTAAACTCCTCTGTTTTCTTTCAGTTCCTTCCTTCACGTTTATGTGCAAATCATACCTTAGTCTCTAGGCTGCATTTTGCTATTTTCCTCTTGTTTCCCAAAGCAAGCTCCCCAAAGTGACAATGCTTTAAAAAAATGGGGGGAGGGGGGACAGTATGAAGTTCTTCCGAGTTCCTGCTCTCTTCGAGTAGGGCTCCTATCACACAATAATGTGTTATTTTGTTGAATTTTGGCATCCATCGAGCTTGTTTGGTCAGAAGCCAAAAAATTAGAGTGTGTCGGTCCACCAGTTTCTCAGCAGAGAAGCTCTCTTCTCACCCAGCGAGTGTGCTGTACCCTTGGCCTCTGGCCAAGAAGGGAAATCCATTTTACATAAAGAATGCACAAAGCTCAAGTGCTCAGAGACTTTTTACCTACTAAAATAACTTTATGGACAAATGCCAGTCTGCTAGACACATTCTGCAGGAACATTTGGCATGCAAAACAAGGTAAAGTGCTCTGTGGAGGTAGCAAGTTTTTCAGCAGCGAGGAAATGGCTGAGCGTGCCCTCGTGGCGCGTCACGTGCCCGGCCCGGCCGGCGTGATTGGCTGCGGCCGAGTAAATACAGCCGCCATGTAAGGAGCCCAGCGTCGCCCTGCGCCGGCTTCTTAAAATGGCGGCCGAGCCCGCACCACGAGAGGCCGGCCCGGACCCGCTCCCAGCTTCCCCCCTGAAGTTTTCTGTTTTTGTTTTTGTTTTTCACGAAACCTTACGGATTTGAGTAGAAACAGATTTCTCACAACTTGCTTCTCGGGCTCGATTTCACAGTTCGGCATACACTCGGGCTCTGTCAAAAGCTTGACAGTGTTCCAGGGAAAATATTAACTGTAAACTTTCCAAGAGAAATTAGAGGAGCAGGCAGCAATGTCAGGACGCCCTCCCTTCAGAAAGCACACCCCCAGGTTGTGCCTGGATGCGTTTGGGAAAGCAGCACAGGCAGCCCCAGCTCCTGTGACCTCCAGGATGGTCCCACTTCACCATGTCACTCGGTGGAAAGGGGGTGGGATGGGGGCACGGGGGGAAACACATCCTCTTTGGCCAGAAGGCACGGAGGTCTCTCACTCTCCCTCTCAGGCCTGACCAGTTGAACACTGCACACTCTGATGTATAAATATTTGCCTCTGGCTAAAGTTCAAGCAGCCCTGTGTGGCTGCCAGACACAACAGAAAACCAACATCCAAGGGAAAGTGTTTACTGCAGTGGTGGCCAAAGGAGCAACTGCCAGCAAGAGAGCGCATCTGATTGGCCAGGCTTGCCTGCGGTGCTATCCTAAAGCACCTGGCCACTAGCCACTGCCACTGGGGTGTTCCCACCCTTTTGGTGATGGTTATGTTCTTTAATGCACAACCTTGCCACAGTTAATACAAGACCAATAGACGTGCTGATGGTTTTACATGTGTCCCTCCGGAGAGAGGGGCCTGAATGAGCCAAACCATATATACCTGCTACCACTACTCCAAAACAAGCGTCCACTTCTTGAAGCTACCTCAATAGGGCCTATGCCTTTTTCACAGAGTCCCACCTCGCCAAACTACGGGCATTTCTCAGATCCAATGACTCCTTCGCACCTCCCAATTCTCATTCCTATCTATTCTATCATTAAATTCCTCAATCATCATTTGATGATTAAGCATCTTTGAAATACCTGCAAGAAAATAAATTAGGAGAGACCTCTGATAGCTGTAATAGGGTATTTTAAATAAAGCATCCTTCAAATTCTCTCTCCAAATACCAAAATATACATTTGTTGTCATTTAGTCGCTAAGCCGTTTCCCAACTCTTTTGCAACGGCATGGACTGACATTAGTTAAAGCTATTTCACCCGTGCTACAGTTCTGAAACACGTAGAAATAAAAGCAGCTGCCCATCAAAAGATTAAGATCTCTAATTGGGATAAAGGAACTAAATGAGAAAAGGATCTTCAAGAAAATCTTTGCAGAAAAGTTATGAGTTCATAGTTTATGCTAAGCAAGAAGCTAGCAGAGCAAAGACTTTTCATGGATTTCGGTCTTCAGTATTCAGGGCAGTTTGAATACAACCAAGACAAGTCACCATATTTTTAAATTATTGTCATCTGTATAACATTTCTATTTCATAAACAATAATGTATGAATCAAACTTCTTCAATGCTGAAATTAAATGTTTCTGTTTAGTTGAACTGAAAAGTTACAGAAAAAATGGTACAGAAAAATCAGAGAATATGAGGATAAGAGAATCTCTTAAGTAAAAATTCTTGACAATATAAAATAATAATTTATATAAAGCAAGCCAAGTTGTTATGGTTTCAATCCTTTCTAATATAACACATACTTGCTTAATTAAAATACTTGCTGTTTTGTTGAAAATAAAATTTTACATCCATGCCCACTGTTTTAGAGTCCTAACTTTGAAAATTCTTCAAGGTCCTGAATCTTGGTTTATATTGGGCTTAAAGAAATTTCTAAATTGGAACTTGTTGCAAAACTAAGATAATGTACTAAATGATTCCATTTTCAACTGTTTGTGAAACTTTTAAAGACCACAGAGGTCTTGTCTAATCTAATTCTTAACCAAATGTGTCAGTAAGGTTGATCTTTGCTCCACCTCAGAAGCCCAGGACTTATAGTATCAAGTTTGACTTCCAAGAGATCTCAGCAAATCATGGGCAAGCGGATCACAGAGGAATGTTCTGTCCCCAGCTGTGAACAAGACAGAATTAACTCTGAGACGCTTCCTCCTGCTGACCTGGTGAACAGAAAGGTCAAGATGGTTAGCTCTTACAGTCTCAGTACCAACCGTCAAAACAACATGCATGTTAAAAATAGAGTGTCTGTAGGCAACCAAAATACAAATGCAGAAAAATGCAGAAAGAATTTAAAATAAAAATAGTTTTAATATATTTAAATTTCGGCTTCAAGTATTTTAAAGACTGGAACACGAAACCAAGGAGAAAAAGGACAGAACAACAATTTTCCCAAGTGCATTAACTTCATAAATTTTGGGCCTTAAAATTTTAAAAACAACCATTCTGACCCATGGATGACACTTTTCTTAGGAAATTCCTTGGATTCACAAGTAATTCATTGGAAATTGAAGCACAAGAGGCAAATTTACCACTTTTATTTGTTTATATTTTGATAACTGCATTTTTCTCAGCTCAATTTCTATGGAAATAAAAAGACTGTTTACTGTCAGAGGAATTTCTTTATCTATCAGTGGGGAATAGAGTTGAAATATTATGAGGGCTTTTTTTTTAATGCAATGAAATAATCAAGACATTCCAAGGTGCTATGATACATCAATTCTATCATAACCGTGTAGAAAAACAGGGGCAACTACTGTTTTATATGTAAGTAGATACTTAAGACTTATCACTAAGCAGCATGTTTAAAAAAGTCTGGCATTTGTACGATAAAATGTTAAAACATTAATAAAACTAAACTGGTGATAAAAGTAATTCCATCTTATAGACTTTCACATTGAACAAAAAAAGTACCTTCTAAATAAAAATAATGTTACAACTGTAAATATTCCTTTTAAAGCTGCTGAATGCATCACTTTACTAAGAAAGGCTTAGCTATGTTATTTGCAATTCCCTCATTGCACAACAATGTACATTACTGTCTGTAAGCTCTAATTTGGCATGGCGCATCATTAATGACCTGAATGGTGGCTGTTTCACACATACATATTTAATTACAACAGCTGAACAAATTACATATTTATGCTTTATAAAGGAGATTGCCAGTCTAATTCATTTGCTATGCATGCAGGTACAGGACTCCATCTGCAACAGCATCTGCACAACAAGAGCTAACAATTATCCATTGTACACCAAGTAAGCATATCTGGGGAAACCTGTAAGAGAGGCAGTCATGTTAACCATTTCACAGCCACAGCTCTGCATTTTGTTTAGGGGTTGAAATCTTTTGAAACAAAAATTATAGCCCTAATGTACCTGACCAGCCATTTAACAGAATCATCTAATCCTCTCATCCATTCTAATTTCCACCAGGTTTAAGATGAGAGAGAAATAAAGTCTAAACCCCACAATGTCCAGTAAGGTTGTCCTTCATGTGTCTACCTATAGTGAGTGGGCATTTTCTTCTGAGACTTGGAGCCCCAGAACTCAAGCATTAGTCCTTAACAGCCCAATAACAGCCTTTGTCAAGATGTCAACAGGGCTTATCATCACCAGGACACCCTCCATCACATCATAGCCCCATCACATCACATTTATAGAGAATGGGCCTGAAGAACTTTCTTAAAAGGAAACACACTCTGAGCTCCTTCTGAGAGTCCCAAGACCTCTGCTGAACCATTCTTATCATCAATATACTTTCCAGCTAAGCCACAACTAAAAGCTACTATTCCCTCTTTTGGTAATAAAGTCCTATTCACCAGTGCTGCAACCTCATCTTAAATGGCTTCAGGACTTTCGTATGTTTAATTTAATATATCCAATGAGTAATATAAATATTCTGGACCATCACTTCTACTTCAAAACCCAAAGAGGAAGAATTAAGAGTCAGCCAATCAATAGTGAGGTTTCCCATTATCATTTAAGGCTCTTGCTAGGCAATAAAGAGGCTCCATGGTGATGGCCCCTAAAAGCTCCTTACAGCGTCTTTGCCTCTTTAGGCCACAAAATCAAAGCATGAGTCAGAGGTGTGGGTTTTTTAATGCTCCCTCTTGAGTGATGGAGTTCAAGTCAGGGGCTGACAGGGTGGGTGGGCTAAAGTCCTGGGCATGATGTTGGATGTACAGGGTATAACCAGGGCTGTGTGTTCTCCTCCTGGTCTGTAACTCCCCAAGGAGCCGAGGGGACTGAAGGGTGACTACCAAAATGAGCCATCCACCCAGTTCTTGGCTACATTAGGGCCAAACTCACATGTGGAGAGAGTCCTGATTCACTTGACATCAACCACCTGTTTAAGAGTCAGCCCCTGGTCAGATACCAAACTGGGAATGTGAGAGATGAAGCCTCGCTGACATCTTCTAAAACAGCTGGTGGACCTTTAGGAAAACCAGTGCTTGATTGAGAGGGTTCAAATCCAAATCAACTCTCACCAGAAAAACAATCAGCACTCCACAGGGAGGTATGGCAAATCAGTTGGCCAGACACCATGCTGAGAAGGAGGTACCTATACAAGGTTTGAATTCACTGACCTTTGACTTCCCAAGTGTCAGGATATTTTGAGGACAGGCTTCCCGGGGCATTAAGATGGTACTCGCTCTTCAGGAGCTTCACAAAAAAACAAACAGCCTCAATCAAAGCTCCACTAGGACCGAGTACTCCATCAGATGCCTCCATCAGGAGCACCAACAGGAGCAAGGCGGAGGGCTGCTTATCTCTCTATAATTTACAAAGGCTTTTTTTACCGACCCTGTAAGGCAGTCATGGCCATTATAGATGAGAAGACTGAGGCTCCAAGCAATTAAGTGACTTGCTAACACATATTTAATAAATGGCAGAATAGACTTCCCTGGTGGCTTAGACAGTAAAGCGTCTGCCTACAATGTGGGAGACCGGGGTTCAATCCCTGGATCAGGAAGATCCTCTGGAGAAGGAAATGGCAACCCACTCCAGTACCCTTGCCTGGAAAATCCCATGGATGGAGGAGTGTGGTAGACTACAGTCCATGGGGTTGCAAAGAGTGGGATACAACTGAGCGACTTCACTTCAATGGGACCAAAGCCTGAGTCTGCCTGACTCCGATTCCTTGATTCCTTCCTCCCTTGGGACTAATCCCAGCTTCACTGCCTTCGCTGCTGCCTCGCGTGGCTCCTACAAGGTGTCAACCCTCTAGTCCGGGTCACTGATCTAGATGCATCCTTATCAGCACCAAATGTTGGCTTCAAAAGCAAATTCAGCAGAAACTCCTGGTGCCCTTCCCACCCTGGAGGTCACCTACAGCTGGGGTGGACAGCCTTCCCATCTCAAGCACCTGAGCCCCTCTGCCTCAGGGCTTTCTCTGTTCACAGGGCTGGAAGAACAGAAGCAATGTGCCCAGGAGCAATCTCAACCAACGAAGGACAAGAGCTGGCCCTCAGTGAAACAAGTCGGAGGCATGTGCTCTAGTCTCTCAGCGGGGGTCGCCCAGGACTGAGACCCAGCTGCTCACAGCAGTAGTCTGCTCATTAAGGCACCTTTTACTGGACTTACTCCCTCCCCATATTCTGGGGAACCGCCTCCCAAATAAAGTACAAACCTTTGTCTTAGAGTCTGTTTGTGAGGAAATCCAAACTATAAAAACAATTATTAGCACCATTAGCAATGTAAGCTTGGCCTCGGAGTCCACTGCTAGCTGCAAGCTCACACCAGCATTCTGCCTCAGTTAATTTGTTAGCAGAATGTGATGTATAGTGTGCCACATCGTTTGAACAGTGGTTGATTCCAATAAAGCCGCAGCCTTGCCAGAGGATGGTCACAGAGGCAAATGTTGGAGATGCTTGGTTTTGAATCCCGATTCTGCCCTTCTGGTTATGTATTCTTATTTAATCTCAGTAATGATCATCTAGTCATATGAGAAATGAGGATAATGGATCCTGTATCATGGTAGGATTGCATAAAAAAATAAGATATTTGTAAAAGCACCTAGGATATAGCTGAGGTACATGAAAGTTCATCATTCTCACCAGTATAAAATTAATTATGAAGTCAAAAGGAGGCCTGTATAATTTGGACAAATGTTAAAGAGGAAAAAGACTCTCTAATGGTTGGGTAGAGTAACAAACTTTTTCTCCTACCGTTTTGTCGTCTGTCCTCTAGCCACCTTTAATTAACCAAGTGTAACTCGAATGCTTTAGCAAATTAGCTCCTTTGCTGGTGTGGATGATACCGCCCTAAAAGTTATGGGTGATACTCAGTACCAGCTCCCTGTAAGTCAACGCCACAGGCACCTCAGCTGACCTTGGCAACTTTCAAAGTACACAGCCATCCCCTGCTGCACTTCTGCCTTGATCTCCAGCGATCCAGGGGAAGTGGGCAGAGGGAATAGCTAGGAACCCACGTAAGATAAATGAGCTCTTGTAAGGTGCCATATACCAATTCATGCGCTCAAAGGAAGAGATGAATGGTGCCTTGAAAGAGCTGATTTACAGTCTAAGGAGAAAGTCTCCTATAGATCTTCATTAAGAATGCTAACTTCCCAAGGTTGATTTGCAAGAGTGGCTACTGTGTGGGACAAAAGACAGAAAATAAAGTTTGCAAATGTCAAGGTCTTACAGAACCAATAATAGAGCTGGTTGATTAAAGCTCCTCTATTCAGGATAGCTTAAATTCGAGGAGGGGGATTATGGAAAGGGTAGTCTGACTAGCTTAAAAATCAAGAGAGACTTGTATATGATGCACGGCCTTCCAAAACACACACAGAGGACAGAAAACATTCTTACTATAAACACTATGCTACGTATAACATAACCTTTTTTAAAGAAGGATTCAGAACATACCTGAGGATCACAGCACAGGGTAATTTTTTTCCATGCTTCAATATTCTGGTCTTTAGAATTTATGATAACAATAGTGAGTTGTAAGAATTAAATGAGATAATGTACATAACATCACTAGGTAAATGGTGTTATCCAAATAAGACTTTTTTAAAATCAGGGATTTTTTTTTTTAACCATTATCATGAATTCACTATTGTTTAAGATAATATAGAAGGTATAGGATGTTGGAAAAACTTGACCCTATAACATGCATCTGAAGTTATATTTGAACACCTCATAAGCTTCTTTTGAACTTTTTCATAAATACAGAGAACTAAATATAGAGAGGGCTTCCCTAGTAGCTCAGTTGGTAAAGAGTCTGCCTGCAATGCAGAAGACCTGGGTTCGATCCCTGGGTCGGGAAGATCCCCGGGAGAAGGAAATGATAACCCACTCCAGTATTCTTGCCTGGAGAATCCCATGGACAGAGGAGCCTGGCAGGCTATAGTCCATGGGGTTGCAAGAGTCGGACATGACTTAGTGACTAAACCACCAAATATAGAGAGGGGAGAACTACAGCTACTTCTGCTTTTCCAGTTTTGGTAGTCCCAATAATTGTCAGAATTCCCTACAGAGAATTTAAAAGGCTTGTTTTGCTACAGAAATGTAGTAATACAACTCTCTCTCTTGAATAAATGGATTTTTTAAATTTGTTTCATTGAAGTATGATCCTGTTTTTATTTTAAAATGCATACCAGGAAAGACTGGAAGAAAAAAAAATGAAAAATAGGCAGAGTTTTCACCTATTTCTTTCTAGATATTCTATACTGTAGATATTGCCTATTTACAATTAGAAATAAGTTATTTTCACATCAACACATTCTATATGAAAAACGGCTTTAACTGCAAGTAAGCAATTAGAAGGGAGAAAAAGCCATGATTTTATCTCTAACCTATTGAGCATCTATTGAAATGAAAGGAGGAACTTGGTAGGACTACTTTTCAAAGGAGATTGAAAGACCTTTGTCATTCACTAATTCATGGTTGTCCCCATCATCCTGCAAAGCTTCTGACCCATCTTAAAACAGCAAAATTTACAATAAAAACGATGGCAACATTTTAAAAAGGGAGAAAGGTCATTAGCACATGGGAAGGTGTCACTGTGGCCCTGCGAGTCACTGTCTCCAGGTGGCTCTCCACTGTGGAGCGCGCAAGTCAACCATGGCCTCGGAAGCATGCGTGTGGCTCCAGACACCCCAGGCTGACCCACGCGCCTGCTGGAACATGCCCTGGCCTCTCCAAGCTCTCCACTTGTCTTCACACGTGCTACTCCTTCTACCTCCTCCCCAAATCAACCCACTCACCGTCTAAAACTCAGCTAAGAGGAACGCTCTCTTAGAAAGACAGCCCTGAATACTCGGCATTTACGTCGCTCACAGATCTAAATTCACTATATTCACCGCTGTGTCTCTTTGTTGGACAGTGTGCTCCTTGACGACGGGAACCTGCCTAACATGTGCACGGCACACAGTAGGTGTCACTGGTGGTAGAATAAGTGAGGAAATGACTGAATTCATAACTGGAGACACTTGACAGAAGGTAATCGCAGAAAGATGTAATTGTCAATGAAATAACCAGCTTACAAAGACTAGGTCGTGTAACAATAAACAAATGTGAGAATCCTCTGCATAAACACTGACATACTAGAGTAAGAGTTTCTATCGCACAAGTTTTTAATCCTCTCTTTTTTAGGGGGAAGGAGAGGAAGAGATAAGGAATCACAAGAATGCAGACAAATCATGACTAAATATTGCCTGGTGCCCTCCCCCAACAGTTATTATGATGGGAGGAAAACGCAATAAGTTTTTCACCTTTGCAGTCATATGACATTTCTCAGAATCTTGAAATGAAATAATGATAAACATCAATACAGAAAGGCTTAGTTGAACAGTCAACAATTAATAATGTCTTGGGGACTGGCCTGTTAATACCCAATTAATGCCAAATTTTGAGACATGTCTTTTTGAAACTCTTTATATCAGTACTGGGGAGGAGGCCACACTTTCAAGAATACCAATCCTTAAACACATTCCAGATACAGAAGGTGCTACTCGCTGCACGCCAGGGTGCCCCCCAAAAGAGCAAGTCATCCCTTGACAGTGCTGGAACCAAAGCTCATCCCCAAGTCCTAACTTTTATAACTCAAAGCGTAACTTCAGCTCCATCACATGTGGTTCAAGCGAACCTTCTCAAAGACAAGACCTGAATCTTTCCTTCTCATGCCCTAGACACCCATCACAGTCAGTGCCTGGCACATCACAGGCACTCAAAGGTTATCAAACAGAACCAAACCAATTTTCCTTTCCACTTTGTCATGTGGGATCAAAGGGAGAAACATGCTCCTTCCCTTCTTCTCAATTTTTCATGCAAATGGCAGATATCTGGCCGCTCACTCATTTTGGACCACATGACAGCAGCATTAGTCACTCACTTCCTTCTCATCTCCCCACCCTGCTGCCAGTCAAAAGTAGGAGTACAAATTCTTCTAAAACTGTGGGTATTAAAAAGCAGAGACATCACTTTGCCAACAAAGATCCGTCTAGTCAAAGCTACATTTTTTCCAGTAGTCATGTACGGATGTGAGGGTTGAACCATAAAGAAGACTGAACACCAAAGAACTGATGCTTTCAAACTGTTGGACAGCATGGAGATCAAATCACTCAACCCTAAAGGAAATCAACCTTGACTATTCATTGGAAGGACTGATGCTGAAGCCGAAGCTCCAATACTTTGGCCACCTGATACAAAGAGCCAACTCACTGGAAACCATCATGATGCAAGGAAAGATTGGGGGCAGGAGGAGAAGGCAGCAACAGAGGATAAGATGGTTGGACAGCATCACCAACTCAATGGACATGAGTTTGAGCAAACTCCACGACACAGTAAAGGACAGAGAAGCCTGGCATGCTGCAGTCCATGAGATCACAAAGAGTTGGACACGACTTAGCAACTGAACACCACCACCACCAAATCTCTATCTGTGCACCAGAGTCATAACAGAGTGTGGAATCCCCCAACACATTCTATTAAAGGTCCATTTCATTTTTCGACCACATGGAAAACAAAAGAAACCATCTGCTTTGTGAAGTGTGTAGGCGTCGCTTTCAGAGCAGGTAACACTCCCTGGGTGAAGCCTCCCCACCGCCTTGCAAACTGGCCCGGCCTGCTGACAGGGCGTTTGTTTCTAAACTGAGGACAGCTGGGAAGAGAGATTCCTCCAGGTACAGTTAGCCACAGACCTCTCCATCTGCGTAACACTCTCACCTTCCAGCTTGTCTTTTCCTTTAAGACACCTCACATCTGAGAGAGAAAAAAAAAAGAGAGAGAGACAAAATGAAAGCTGCAAGATAATATAGCAGTGTTTCCAGTGAAGAACACGGTCACATCTCAAAGCCATCCCTCTCTGCATCGACTTCTCTCATCAGCTCTGTCCTAATCATCAATCTCTAACACGGAAGAATATTTACTGAGAACCCTCTAAGTGCTGGTCACTCTGCATCCATTACCTCACTTAATGCTAATCCCCTCAGGCATCACCCTGATCCTAGCCTGACAGAACAGAGACTAAGGCTGAGAGAAGTCATGTATTGAAGGTCACACACCTGGAAAGCACCCAGGCTGGGATATCTGGATACAAATCTCATGTTCCTTCCATGGAAGGCCCTTATCTCACAGAGGAAATGCTTAGGGGCCTCTTCACAGTCCTGCCCAGAGAGGTGAAAGAAAGGAAAAGAAGGGGAGCAAGGAAGAGTGAGGAACTGACTGAGGGCAGATAAAGCTATCCCCTACTCTTGCCTGGAGCATAGATTTGAGGCCCCCATTAATGGAAAATCCTGGAGGAGCAAATGGCAACCACTCCAGTATTTGTGTCTAGAAAAATCCCATGGGCAGAGGAGCTTGGCAGGCTATAGTCCATGGGGTCGCAAAGAGTTGGACATGACTGATCGACTGAGCATAATGGAAAATGATTGCTTTTCCACCTCACACCTCAAACTCAAATACGAAAAACACCCCTAGTGAGAGTGTCTTTCTGATGTATCCCGTGCAGCACCTAAGGAATCCCACACAGGAATCACTTCTCAGTTGTCTTCACCATACATCTGCAGGGTGGCTACGGCCAATGAGAGATGATCATCCTTGGCCAGAGTGAGTTCTCGGTGGAGAAGTTAAGTGACTTGCCCACAATCACACAGGGAGTGAACCAGGGCAGGTGGCCAAGGCCCTTGACCCCCTTGGTCTTTTCTCATTTTACTTTTGAGCCAGCACAGCTCTCTCAGATCTGTTTCTCCCAGCAGACTTCTGTGTTGCTCAGCAAGAGCTGCCAATTTTTCTTTCCTAGATGAGCGCCGAACCTTCCAAGGGTATCAAAACAAACAGTGGAAAGAGCACTGGCCTTTGAGCCAGAATAAAATCTAGGGGGCTCGTGGCCCAGGCAGTTAGTGGTTGTGAAACGCTGGGCAGGACTTAGAAGCACTTGAAGTTTTAGGTTCCTCATCTGTGACTTGCAGGTAATACCTGCCCTCTCTATCCTCACGGAGCTGTCGGAAAAATCAAATGAGAGAATGGATGTGAAGTTCCTTATAAAACTGCAAACACCAGACAAATAGAAAGGATTATTATTTTTGGATTCAATAGACTTTCTCAATTGAACGAAGCCCTGTGTAGCTGGATGGTCAAGTTATGTTATAAATAACCAAGAAAAATGTTCTAGTTCCTAAAACAATTTTACCAGCCTGCTCGCTCCCATGAAAGGACACTGGTTGTAAAATGAATTAAATCAGCACTCTTTGCTATCTTCAGGACATAAACTGTTACTGGCTGAGGACAGGTAGGGGAATGGCTATTTTCAAAGGCATACATGCTTCTGACTATGAAAAGCTGACCTTCCCTAGTCTAGAACACAAGGCACAGGGCAAGACGGAAAAACAAAGGGGATGCCGGCTGGTTTTACAGCAGGAATTATCCACTATGGGCTGCCTTATCTCCAACAGTGGTTGAAAGAGCTCATGTGCTAAACTCAGCTTCTTGTTAAATATTTCAAAGATGCTAATGGAACCAAAAGATCAACTCTGCTATGCCTCAACAGGCTGGCTTTATCCTAAAACCAATTAGAAATAAACTTCTAAATACAGCCTGCTTTAAATATGCATTTATAAAAACATATCCACCTTCATGCCATCCGTCCCCGGCAAACATGTGACTCATCTAAAACCTGCTGTCTTCGGGGACCCAGTCCTGTGCTTCTCTGACCATTTGCCTCCGGAATCATGGCCGGTCCAGCATTATTCTGATAACCTCTAAAGGTTCCTTTCTCTTTAGGAAGCAGAAATTCACTGCCAAACACACTGCTTCCATTCACAAGATTATTTACGGCACTGATAATTGAATTCCAGTCACATGACTAAGGAAGACTGGGTTCAGAGGGAAAAGAACCCAACCATAATTTCTAGAGAGATCCATAAATTACTGCTTTTCTCCCCTGGAGGTTGAAGTCCTTGGAGCTCTACGGATTCTTCCCTAGCACTTATTCTAAGTTTGGAATCATCACAGAAATTCCCCTCTCTGCACTCAGTGACAAAGCTGCTAAGGTAAATCCTTTGAAATTACCCTTTGCACCAAGCTCTTGAAAGTCTCTAAGGGGTGCAGAGGAAATCCTCCCTTTTTCAAGGATCAAATGCTGCTATCTCCAGTAGGGCACACAGTTCCTAAGAGGACAGCAGCTTAGAATGAGGGGTCTAAAAGTGTTCAAAAGCACAGTCACCTTCACACCCACACCAGCACAGGACCTTGGTATGGTGGTCACAGCAAGGTACAGTTTCTTATTCCTTCTCAAAATAGATCAGCAGGGCATTTCCCTCATTTCTTTAAAGAAGACCTACCAAAAATTCTTCCTAGATAAGGAACTCCTCCTCCCAAATCATATATTCAGTGTTTTAACAAAAATGAGGCTTTAATGATTCAGTGTAGCCTGTATTATAGGTAACATTTGTGTCATACCATCCTTTGGCTCAACCAGACAAGAAATGTCACTATAGTTATTTTAAACATGGTTTTTAAATTATGTTTAAATTAAAATACAATGAATAGTGTCAATATGGAAGGAACATCAAACCTGGTTTTTTTTTTCCCTCTAAGAAATGCCCTCTTAAATATATCACATTTCCATTTGCTTGGCTTTTTATTTCAAGTGTATGGGTTAGATGCCATCTTGCTATTGTAATACTTTGAGCCTGGAATAAATTTAGTATCTTGGAATTTTTTTCCACACTCCCTTTTACTTAATAATTTTAGAGAACATAATATACAGTGTTTGATAAAAGATTTGGAATAAAAGGAATTGAGAGAGTAAATAAATCTTCCAAGGTTACAGAGCAAATCCGGTATCTATTCAAAGGCCTTATACTATGTAGGCAAACTAAAAGTCATGTGTGCCTGTGAATGCGCGCACATGCACACACATACACACACACACACACACTCATAGAGCAAAGGTAAACACTGCATTAGCAACTTAGGTGTTATTTTCTATAAACTCTCTGTCTTTCCTATTTAGGGAAGAATACCCCTTCTTTCCCTTTCTCCTCTCTTTTAGGAAAATGAAACAGTCCGGTAGCTATTTTTTTAAAACAGCAACAACAACAAAGTCTGCTTCTTCCAAGCTTATCAAGACCAAACACCTTTGTAGCGCACCATCACTGACGTCGGCACAGCTTGATGATAAGTGTCCAGCCGTTAAAAAGGCAGTGACACTAATTTTTGCTCTGCTCAGACCATCAAAGTACCAAAGTAAAGAAATTTACTACAGCACTCAATGAAGAACACCATTTTTCAGTTAAGTTCAAAATGTTACTAATAGGTATCCTTGTCACTTAGACAGCAACGGCAGTGGGGATACTCTTAGGCAAGAGTGCAGGTTAGGCTACAGTCTTAAACAACCAGAAATCCTACAGTGGCTAGCATACAGGGAAAATGCAAAATGCCATGACCACTGGCTGCCAAGCTGGGTTTCTGGGCTATCCCGATAGTGTAGGTCTTGGCTGTCATTTGCCCAGAAGCCCTACAGCTTCTTAGAGGTCACCTCAAGTTTTACCCTATACTCACATTTACAGACCTTCTTCCTACCCCATCAAAGTAAAAGGAAGTTTTAAGACGCTGCTATGGATCAGAGCTGTGAACCCGTCTAATCCCACCTACATTTTAGATCCTTCAGGGAGACAAGTGTGAACTTATTCATTCACTCAGCCTCTCTGGGGTCAGGGAAGCCTTTGGGAACTCAATGAAAGCTACAGTTGACAGGGTCTAGAAGTTGTAGTCAGTCAGCTACCACTCATGAAGATCTCTAGGGCACCCCTTGGGGTAGGATGAGGAGGCCAACATGGTATCCGCTGGTACTCAGTAAAGTTCTGATTGTCTGACCCATACCAACTGTCACCATACCTTCCAAGAAACACAGTAAGTGCCCAAAGAGTACATGGCTGAGGTAGTGGGAAAATCTTCCTTTATATACGCTCCCCTCCTCTCCCACACACACACAATCACAGTGTAATTGCCAATGACATAAATAACGCTACTTTTATTCAGATCCCAAAGAAGAAAGCTGACCTTTCCTGTCAAATTTAATCCAAAGAAAACTGATTTGGTCAACCAGTTTCACTCAGAAGATTTACTGAGCAGCTAACTATGTTTAAGAAGCCAAGGCTTGCAGAGGATACCAAAGAACTCTAAGACTGTTTCTACCCGTCGGGATTTCAGAGCCAAATGGGGGAGAGAAAAGATCGAGATGT
>NW_011494529.1:2639719-2651130 GCF_000754665.1 Bison bison bison
GTACTGACATCACAGGCCATGTTTCAAACCTTTGGTTTCTCCAGTAAATAACACACATCTGGCAAAAGCAGGCATTTAATAAATATCTGTCGACCACCAAACACTACTCAGTATATAAATACCTAAAATGCAAGGCAGAAAAACAATAATATGGAACCCAACCACAAGGTAAGGGAGGGAATTGCATTGGAAAGCGTGGACCCCTTTCCAAAATCACCACGTCCTGTTGGCGAGTCCGTGAAGATGTCAAGAAAGAATTGGCACTTAAAAAAAAACTGCAGGCTGAGGACAGACAGGATTCCTCTGGACAGAGATGTGAAAGTTAAAAGAGCATTCCTAGAGGGATGAACCGAGACAGCACAGTGTAAAGCGTCCTAGAAACACAGCACAAGTAATCATCTTTGACTGGAACACAGAATCATTTCGGGTGTGGGGAGATAAATATTTGGAATCCTCTATTCTGTGCTTGTTACACAGCTGGAAAAACCAGGCTTCAGACTATCTATGTTGCTTTTTAAGCTTGGGAAAAATGACTTGGGAGTATTTATCTAAAAGCTTTCAAGAGCCACTAAAATTACTTTTTTTTTCCCCCCTTTAGGGAGGAATCGACTCAATTTTGTAAATAAAAGATCTCCTTAAACAGAGTCTGAGCTAAGTTTAACAAATTGCCATTTTATTAATTTAGGCTTCCCCCAAACAGGTCTGATACGAGCAACAGGTTTGTTCTTTGTTTTTTTTGTAGCCACATCTTGTCACCAGCAAAATTAGGATAAGGCGGACTTTGTTTTCTAAATAAACGGGCCTTCCATAAGCAAAGGAAGCTAGTCTCGCTGCAAAAAAAAAAAAAAGCTGGTAAGTGGGTTAAAAAAAAGTACTCCACAACCATTCATAATTAAGCTTTCAAAAAACTGTGATCAGAGCTATGGGCTTAAAGAAAACACCCAAAACCACTATAGCCAGGGCTTAATTTTTCAACCCCTAGAAAAGAGATAAGTCACCTCCATCCTAGAGGCAGGCACTAGTCTCAGGGTACCACAAATAAAATGCCATTTTAAAGAAGTATAACAAGAGAAATTTTCACTCATTATCTTCAAGAATCATAGCCATGGAAGATGTTAGGGCCCATAATCTCTACATAGCTCCAGTGTGCAAAACTAAAACTGTCTCTTAAAGGGATCTCAAAAAGATATATTTTTTTAAAGGCTCACACAGCTATGTATTTAGTTTGAGTTTATGTTGTAAATAATGCTCTTTTATTTTTATTTGATCTTTAAAGTAAAAGCACAATTTACTTCAGTATTTCTGTGTCCAACACTATAATCTTTCCAACTATCTCTCTCAATATATATCTACAGTAGACATGCACACACAGTAGACAAACTTCTACATAGGCAGAGATTAGCTGCTATGAAAAATTATATAAATATAAGTCAATTCTTGTACCTCCACAAAAACATCACTTTTTAAAAAGCCTTATAGTTGGTCTCTGTATTGGTTAAGACCTCACATATATCAGTGTGAGTTAATTCCACAACCTTGTATAATTATTGATGCCTTAATATCATAAATGTATTTGTCAAACTTGGCTGATATATGAGGAAACCCAGAAATCTTTTAGTAAAAAGCTCTGACCCCACAGTCTCCCACTGGCCCTTCCATAGTCCTTTGATCCATCATGTAAATGCAAGGTATCAATTGTCATGAAATCTTCATAATCTTATTTCTACAACAAAATCTGTATATGTGGAGAGCATCCAACACTGGAATTTAAATAACCTTTAGGATCTGAGCTGGGGGGATTTCCAGGCACACCCAGAAATCTACTGGAGATAAGGATAAGCTATGACACGCTTCTGAAAGATTGGAGACAGAGGAAATGAAATTAAAAGAAAACTAAAAGGATCATAACACCTAAAACCAGCAAATGTTTTCATGGAAAATAACACAATTTCTGCCTCACAGAAATAACAGGATTAATAGTTGCACGTCTGTCTCTTTTACTCCAAGAACCTTTTCTAAACTATTTCAAATAAATACATAAAGGACTGATTTTTAAACCCATGCAAATTCTTAGAGACAATGCACATTGACTTAATTATAATCAATAAAATCTACAGAGGTTGAGGCAAACCAGCAGGAATGTTGCTACCAAAAAGCATGGAATAAAAATCACTCCGTGGCTCCCTTTGTACGCAACACTGATATGACCTTAATAAATATTTCATAGCTTTCAGTGAATAACCAAGCATCAAGATGGCAAATTTTAATAGCTAGGAAATAATGTAATAATGACTCCGCTAAGAAAATGCTTCCTTTATATCAAAGTAAACTTACTCTAACTTCTAGTCTTGGTTTCTAAAACACACTCCGAATCAGTACATGGGACTAAAGGACGGCACCCTTCCCTCTCCTTTCTATATACAGACTGATGTGTTGTTTAGAGAGCTTCTACAGGGAACTTTTCTCACTACAGCAACGTTAGAAACGTCCTATGAAAAAAAGATGTAAGTTTTTCAAGGGCAAAAACATTTTCTTTCCATTTCCATGCAAAGCAAGTGCTCAACCGGTGTTCCTGAATGGACTGTCTTTAGGGATGGGGAGCAGTCAGGTTGAGTGACAGCCTACACGGAGGCCCCAGGTTTCCTTCATGACGCGTAATTAGTAGCTCAGAGTCCATATCCTGTAAGTAGCTTGGATTGTTCCTTTGCTAAGTACATTAACCCACATTTAAGTTAATCTGCTATTTTTCTCCTCACTCACTCAATGCAGGTACAACAGGGGAAAGAGAATGAGTGTGGCACACAGACAGAGCTAGGTTTAAACTCAATTCCAGAACATTCTGTGTGCCCCAGGCAAGTGAGTCATTTGGAGGACTCAGAGCTCTGGTGTCCACAGAAAGGAAAAAGAGGTTGCAATAGCCAATCTATGACGGATATGAGGAGTAAAGATAGTAAGTTTAAAACATCCAGCACACAATCTCTCATATATAGAGCTGTCTACTAAACAGAAATGCACTATAATTTGCCCATACAGAGAAGTCTCCTGTTCTTTTCCTTGTCTCTAAAATAGTCTCTCACTGGGAATTCCCTGGCAGTCCAGTAGTTAGGGCATGCTCAGTAGTGTCCAATTCTTTGTAACACCATGGACTGTAGCCTGCCAGGCTCCTCTGTCCACGGGGTTTTCCCAGGCAAGAAGACTGGACTGGGTTGCCATTTCTTCCTCTAGGAGATCTTCCCAACCCAGGAATCGAACCTGCATCTCCTATATTGCAGGTAGATTTTTTTACTGCTGAGCCAGAGTGGTTAGGACTCTGCATTTTCACTGCCAAGGGCCCAGGTTCAATCCCTGTGGGGAATGAAGATTCTGTAAGCCACATGGCACAGTCAAAAAAAAAAAAGGAAAATTCATTTAAAACATAAAATCGTCCCTCACTACACTTCTAAAGTAGATTTTGATACAACATCTAGTAAATATATTTAAACGTAAACAGATTATTTACAGTAGTGGACTGGTTCACCTATTCACCTATCTATTGATCCCCTTAAATCATTTCAAAAGGTTGTCTCAGCATCAGTTCAGTTCAGTTCAGTCGCTCAGTCATGTCTGACTCTTTGCGACCCCATGAATCGCAGCACGCCAGGCCTCCCTGTCCATCACCAACTCCCGGAGTTCACTCAGACTCACGTCCATGGAGTCGGTGATGCCAGCTAGCCATCTCATCCTCTGTCGTCCCCTTCTCCTCCTGCCCCCAATCCCTCCCAGCATCAGGGTCTTCTCCAATGAGTCAACTCTTCGCATGAGGTGGCCAAAGTACTGGAGTTTCAGCTTTAGCATCATTCCTTCCAAAGAAATCCCAGGGCTGATCCCCTTCCCCTGATAAAAAAGTTTTGGTTTTTATCTTAGAGTGTATGGTTACTGAAATATTTAATTATCCTAGTGTTATTAGAGATTTCACTGACTTGCAGGGCCTGACAAAGTGATTATACATTGGAATTACATGAATGCTGTAAAGTTCGGTTTCCATGCTTCCAGGTACTTGGCAGGTGGCCATCCACAGTCCCTAGACTCTACAACACCCTCCTACAATGAGGATAAACCCTTCAGACTATCAGGAGTTGTTTTGTTTGGGTTTTTTCTTTTCTTTTTTTAATTGACATCAGGGTCATGAAAACCCAAATTTTATAGCCCTGAGAAGAAATGATCAGGATCGAAATGGCAAAAATATTTTCCCTCAGTTTATATACACATGGTGGCTTCTCAAATTTGTCAAGGACACTGAAGAACAGCTAACTCAGCAGTAAAGCTGCAAAAAGTATAAGCAAAAATATTACAAAAGATCTGATTGACTAGAGTCAAACAGACTTGGTTTTCCTTAGCATATGCGTGTTGCTGTTTGTTGTTGTCGCTAAGTCGTGTCTGACTCTTTTGTGACCCCATGGACTGGAGCATGCCAAGCTCCTCTGTCCAAGGGATTTCCCAGGCAAGAATACTGGAGTGGGTAGCCATTTCCTCCTCCAGGGCATCTTCCTGACCCAGGGACTGAATCTGCGTCTCCTGCACTGGCAGGCAAATCCTTTACCACTGAGCCACCAGGGAAGCCCTAGTGTATAACCTTTCTAAAAATTAAATAAAGTATTGCTATGTTCCCTCAGCAGTTTCCTCATTGCTAGCAATGACCTATCTCGTACAATACAATACCACTGAATAAAAAGAAAACAAAGCACTGGCCTTGCCCCAAAGGATACTTTCCCTTCACAAGGCTCAAATCTGGAGATTTCTGATATACACTGGAGGTCACGGGGTCTCCAGGCCCTGCAGCTGCGTTTCCTGTCGAGCTAGTTGCCAGGGCGGGCACTGTTCCTTGGTAAATACCACAGCCACTTTACTACCTCCTCTGCCCACTGCAATCACTGCCCACTACAGGGGCTGGCAAGCTGCACAACTACTTCCCCGAATTTCCCTGCAGCAAGTGACCCTGTTTTAACGGGTGAGTAAGGAGAGGCCACCTGTATCGTTTCTGGGGAACTTTCTCGTTCCCTAATAAACGAAACAAATTAGTCCAGATGACCCATCTCCCTCATCATCCTCCCCTAAACATACATATGGCAACCGTAACATAGCAAGAATTACAAAGTAAGTCAACAGATAAAGAATGTCAGGGGAAGAAAAATGAAAAATGCCTAGATTCTTGTTGGCATGCGTGCTCAGTCGCTCAGCTGGGTCTGACTCTTTTGCAACCCTTTGGACCATAGCTTGCCAGGCTCCTCTGTCCATGGAACTTTTCAGGCAAGACTACTAGAGTGGGTTACCATTTCCTCTTCCCAAACCAGGAATCGAACCCATGTCTCCTGTGTCTCCTGCATTAGCAAGGAGGTTCTTTACCACTACACCACCTGGGAAGCCCCATTCCTGTTGGCATCAGTGAACAAATAAACCCACTTGAACTGCTGCATCTGAACTTCCATGCCGTAAGAAAAATAAATTTGTGTTGAGACCACTAATTTTTGTTTCTTGCAGCCAACAGCATTCTCAAGACACTGCTGCCATTATTTCAAACATTTTTTGATTCACATATTGAAATGTGGATTTCCAGATTCTTAAAAACAGTAATTGGGGGAATTCCCTGGTGGTCCAGTCGTTAGGATTTTCTGCTCTCATCACTGGCCATGCACTTGGGCCTGTCCAGAGCTAGGAGTTCTAGCCATGTTTGTTGCTGCACCTGCAGAGTTCAGAGCCTTACCAGAGGCCAGGACGCCTCCTGAGCCTGGCATGCCCTTCCTGGATCTGTCGGGATTTTCTGTATGTGTTTCCAAAAAGGAAAGACAATGCGATGGTAATAATACTGACTGATATGAATACAACTTACTGGGACTTCACTCAGTCTAGACGGGTGAAATGCTCTACAAATACAATGCCACTTAATCCTGAAAACAAAAATATTAGGGAGCATTATTACTTTTATTTTTAAAAATAAAATGATTCTCAGAAAAAATAACTGATCCAAAAATCATACAGCTAACAAACAGGGAATAGAGAATTTAAATCTAAGTCTTTCTGACAATAAGACACATACTATTAATCACAGGTTACACTGTTCCACAAAGATGGAACCAAAAATATCAGATTTTTTTTCTTTTTTTGAGAAATGCTCCATAAACTTTCTCAGATTCTACATCTCATTTCTATGTAACTACATTCTAAAATGAATATTATGTCAAGTATTTGATTTTTAATGCCCATTAGTATCAGCCTTGATTCCGGTATAGAATTCTTTTTCAAAAGGCATTTCCTTCTTAAGTGTAACTGACCTGGTACAGTAAACTCTCAAGATTCAAAAGTGACTCATTTCCAAAGCTCCACACATTAGCAGCTGGTATTATTCAATCTGAGATTTAAATTTATAATGTACTCTTGATAATGTACTCCCAATACATTTTTCACTTCTCTATCTCTTGAATGATACAAGATAAAAGATCTTCAAGGTATAAATATTTTATATAAACTTTCACTCTGTTTTTCCTCAGCCATTTTCCATTTGCACACACTAGACATCATGAAAAAAAAAAAGGATGAAAGAGTTTTATGGATTGTGTTGGGGGGGCTGAGAGCTGCTTATCCATTCTGCTGCGGCAGCAGACACCACAGCGACTGGCCTAACGGCCCGTGCTGGCTAATCAGAATGTTCCAGCCTAAATGGAGTCTGATTCAAAGTACTGTTTTTCCATGGGCCAGAGAGTGGGCTGGAAGAGCAAGCACCCCCGGCATCTATAGTAACATCTATAGCATCATCTATAGTAACAGTAGGTTTGTGTCAGGCCCTCATAGAGCCAATGGAACCTGGTCCTAGGCTACTTTGTTCATCCAGAAGGGGTAGGACACAGCCATCCCTCTCAGGGAGGATACAGAGCAGAGGGCTTACCAGAAATCAGAAGATTCTAACCAGGCATGTGGCTTTTGAAAACTCATTATTAAGTCCAAGTCTTTCACATTTGTAAAATGAAGAGTTTGAAGGATTTCAAACGGTCCACACAGATCCCCTAGGGATTTGTTACTCAAATTACGTCAATGTATCGTGTAACACCTCCGGAGTTAATTTTTTAAAAAATGTAGTCTCAAACCCTTCCCTGGACTTACAGAATCATAATCTGCATATAACAAGTTTCCCAGGTGATTCCTTGCCCCAGGGGTCGACTCAAACAGAAGCTGTTCTGGAAGAGAAGTGCCAAAGCCAACAGATTCCCGTACCCCTACATTCTCCAGTTTTATATATAGTAAGATATGTGCAGATAGACAGACCAATATGTGTGTATATAGACAGATAGACAGCACTCCCCCATGAATTTAGTTGTGAAGATAAGCTCTCTGTTTAAGAAAAATCTGAAACCACTGGATAAAATTATCTACAAGGTTCTTCATAACTGCAGAGTTTCAGTTGAGCTCAGTCCATGAGTTTCACTTCAGTTCAGTCGCTCAGCTGTGTCTGACTCTTTGAGACCCCATGGACTGCCGCACACCGGGCCTCCCTGTCCATCACCAACTCCTGGAGTTCACTCAAACTCATGTCCATTGAGTCGGTGATGCCATCCAACTATGTCTTCCTCTGTTGTCTCCTCCTCCCACCTTTGATCTTTCCCAGCATCAGGGTCTTTTCAAATGAATCAGCTCTTCACATGAGGTGGCCAAAGTATTGGAGTTTCAGCTTCAATTATCAGTCCTTCCAATGAACACCATGACTGGTCTCCTTTAGGATGGACTGGCTGGATCTCCTTGCAGTCCAAGGGACTCTCAAGAGTCTTCTCCAACACCACAGTTCAAAAGCATCAATTCTTCAGCACTCAGCTTTCTTTATAGTCCAACTCTCATATCCATACATGACCACTGGAAAAACCATAGCCTTGACAAGACGGACCTTTGTTGACAAAGCAATGTCTCTGATTTTTAATATGCTGTCTAGGTTGGTCATAACTTTCCTTCCAAGGAGTAAGTGTCTTTTAATTTCAGGGCTGCAATCATCATCT
This sequence comes from Bison bison bison, assembly GCF_000754665.1. Lineage (NCBI taxonomy): Eukaryota > Metazoa > Chordata > Mammalia > Artiodactyla > Bovidae > Bison > Bison bison. The sequence continues at coordinate 2,647,738 of NW_011494529.1, forward strand.
GCAGTGATTTTGGAGCCCAAAAAAATAAAGTCAGCCACTGTTTCCCCATCTATTTCCCATGAAGTGATGGGACTGGACACCATGATCTTAGTTTTCTGAATGTTGAGCTTTAAGCCAACTTTTTCACTCTCCACTTTCACTCTCATCAAGAGGCTCTTTAGTTTTTCTTCACTTTTTGCCATAAGTATCATCTGCATATCTGAGGTTATTGATATTTCTCCCAGCAATCTTAATTCCAGCTTGTGCTTCCTCCAGCCCAGCGTTTCTCATGATGTACTCTGCATATAAGTTAAATAAGCAGGGTGACAATATACAGCCTTGACATACTCCTTTTCCTATTTGGAACCAGTCTGTTGTTCCATGTCCAGTTCTAACTGTTGCTTCCTGACCTGCATATGTTTCTCAAGAGGCAGGTCAGGTGGTCTCGTATTCCCACCTCTTTCAGAATTTTCCACAGTTTATTGTGATCCACACAGTCAAAGGCTTTGGCATAGTCAGTAAAGCAGAAATAGATGTTTTTCTGGAACTCTCTTGCTTTTTCCATGATCCAGCAGATGTTGGCAATTTAATCTCTGGTTCCTCTGCCTTTTCTAAAACCAGCCTGAACATCTGGAAGTTCACGGTTTACGTATTGCTGAAGCCTGGCGTGGAGAATTTTGAGCATTACCTTACTAGCGTGTGAGAGGAGTGCAATTGTGCGGTAGTTTGAGCATTCTTTGGCATTGCCTTTCTTTGGGATTGGAATGAAAACTGACCTTTTCCAGTCCTGTGGCCTCTTCTGAGTTTTCCAAATTTGCGGACATATTGAGTGCACTTTCACAGCATCATCTTTTAGGATCTGAAATAGCTCAACTGGAATTCCATAACCTCCACTAGCTTGTTCGTAGTGATGCTTCCTTCCTAAGGCCCACTTAACTTCACATTCCAGGATGTCTGGCTCATATGCTTAAGGGGCTTCCCTGGTGGTTCTGATGGTAAAGAATTTGCCTGCAGTGTGGGAGACCTAGGTTTATTCCCTGGGTCAGGAAGATCCCCTGGAGAAGGGAATGGCTACTCACTTTAGTATTCTTGCCTAGAAAATTCCATGGACAGAGAAGCCTGGCAGGCTACAGTCCATGGGGGTCACAAAGAGTCAGTCATGACTTAGCGACTAACACTTTCACTTCACTTTCATACTCATATGCACTGTACATATATATTTATTCCTATATTGCTCACACATATACATATATGCCAGGTGGAACTAGTGGTAAAGAACCTGCCTGCTAATGCAGGAGATGTAAAGAGATGCGGGTTCAATCGCCAGGTCAGGAAGATCCCCTGGAGGAGGGCACAGCAACCCACTCCAGTATTCTTACCTAAAGAATCCCTTGGACAAAGGAACCTGAGTTGCTACAGTCCACAGGGTCGCAAAGAATCAGACATGACTGAAGCGACTTAGCATGAACGCACGCATACACATGTATATCTATATGCAAACAGAAAGAGGGGCTCAAGCGACTGGGCATCTCACCCTCCTATCTGCTCTACTTTTGACAGAGTCTCCAAGTTCTTTCCTCACTGCTCAGCTGCCTCTTGTTTGTTTTCACTCGCCAAACTCAAGCAGCTACCCATTATGCTTTATTTGCTGCTGTGGAGACTTGCATAGATATTGTTAGGCTTCACTGAGGGTCTCTTCTGAGCATAAAGCTCATGAGTTTTAGTTTGAACTTGATAAAATCTACTTTGGACAACTGGAGGCTGGTTTTGCTTTTTTGTAATTTTCAGATGTGTTTCCTAATATAAAAACAAACAAACTCTAAAACTGCAAGTATGTGAAGTTTAACTGTAAGTGACTTTACAACAATCGTGTATTGTACTCTCGGTTCTCATCTCACACCTATCCACCCTTCGCAAACAGACTGCAGTCACCTTTGTGAAAGTGCTCAAAAACTCCAAAAAGTGTTTAAGACAGTGCTGGGTTAGGCTGACAACCATTGGGGCAGCAGGAGAGCAAAGAGGAGGATGGACAAGAACTCCTGGGTCTACACTCTGTCTCAATCAGGTTTCACGGGTCACTGAAACAGCCCCAAAGCTGGGATTAGCTAAAAAGGCATAGGTCAATGCAGCAATATTCTATTCCGACCTCTAGGGAGGTAAATATGGAGCCAAAGATGGAGAAGCTGTATACAGTCAGCAAAAACAAGACCAGGAGCTGACTATGGCTTAGGTCATGAACTCCTTATTGCCAAATTCAGACTTAAATTGAAGAAAGTAGGGGAAACCACTAGACCATTCAGGTATGACCTAAATCAAATCTCTTATGATTATACAGTGGAAGTGAGAAATAGATTTAAGGGCCTGGATCTGATAGACAGTGCCTGATGAACTATGGAATGAAGTTCGTGACATTGTCCAGGAGACAGGGATCAAGACCATCCCCATGGAAAAGAAATGCAAAAAAGCAAAATAGCTGTCTGGGGAGGCCTTACAAATAGCTGTGAAAAGAAGAGAAGCAAAAAGCAAAGGAGAAAAGGAAAGATATAAACATCTGAATGCAGAGTTCCAAAGAATAGTAAGAAGAGATAAGAAAGCCTTCTTCAGCGATCAATGCAAAGAAATAGAGGGAAACAACAGAATGGGAAAGACTAGAGATCTCTTCAAGAAAATCAGAGATACCAAAGGAACATTTCATGCAAAGATGGGCTCGATAAAGAACAGAAAGAGTATGAACCTAACAGAAGCAGAAGATATTAAGAAGAGATGGCAAGAATACACAGAAGAACTGTATAAAAATGATCTTCACGACCCAGATAATCACAATGGTGTGATCACTCACCTAGAGCCAGACATCCTGGAATGTGAAGTCAAGTGGGCCTTAGAAAGCATCACTATGAACAAAGCTAGTGGAGGGGATGGAATTCCAGTTGAGCTATTCCAAATCCTGAAAGATGATGCTGTGAAAGTGCTGCACTCAATATGCCAGCAAATTTGGAAAACTCAGCAGTGGCCACAGGACTGGAAAAGGTCAGTTTTCATTCCAACCCCAAAGAAAGGCAATGCCAAAGAATGCTCAAACTACCACACAATTGCACTCCTCTCACACGCTAGTAAAGTAATGCTCAAAATTCTCTAAGCCAGGGTCAGCAATATGTGAACCGTGAACTTCCAGATGTTCAAGCTGGTTTTAGAAAAGGCAGAGGAACCAGAGAGCAAATTGCCAACATCCGCTGGATCATGGAAAAAGCAAGAGAGTTCCAGAAAAACATCTATTTCTGCTTTATTGACTATGCCAAAGCCTTTGACTGTGTGGATCACAATAAACTGTGGAAAATTCTGAAAGAGATGGGAATACCAGACCACCTGATCTGCTTCTTGAGAAATTTGTATGCAGGTCAGGAAGCAACAGTTAGA
>NW_011494529.1:2651271-2686948 GCF_000754665.1 Bison bison bison
AAGGAAAGTTATGACCAACCTAGATAGCATATTCAAAAGCAGAGACATTACTTTGCCAACAAAGGTTCGTCTAGTCAAGGCTATGGTTTTTCCTGTGGTCATGTATGGATGTGAGAGCTGGATTGTGAAGAAGGCTGAGCGCCGAAAAATTGATGCTTTTGAACTGTGGTGTTGGAGAAGACTCTTGAGAGTCCCTTGGACTGCAAGGAGATCCAACCAGTCCATTCTGAAGGAGGTCAGCCCTGGGATTTCTTTGGAAGGAATGATGCTAAAGCTGAAACTCCAGTACTTTGGCCACCTCATGCGAAGAGTTGACTCATGGGAAAAGACTCTGATGCTGGGAGGGATTGGGGGCAGGAGGAGAAGGGGACGACAGAGGATGAGATGGCTGGCTGGCATCACTGACTCAATGGACATGAGTCTGAGTGAACTCCAAGAGTTGGTGATGGACAGGGAGGCCTGGCGTGCTGGGATTCATGGGGTCGCAAAGAGTCGGACACGACTGAGTGACTGATCTGATCTGAGGGAGGTAAAGCTTAAATCCCCAGGTGTTCATCCCACCTTTCCCGTCTCAGTGACCACCGTTGGGGAACCCCCAACTCTTCTTTGAGCCTATGAGACATCAGATCACACAAAATTTAGCCTGGAAATCCACATTTCTACCAAGTTCCCAAGGGATGCTGATGCTGCTGGTCTTGAGACCACACTTGAGAGGTCTGCTAATCCAGGTCAAGCCCTTATTTTAAAGATGAGACAGTGAGGGACCTGCAGGGTGAACCTGATGTGGCCAAAGGCAGCACAGAGTAGATGTGAGGGAAGGAAGGATTCCAGTCCCTCTCACAATTCAGGGCGCTTCCCATCACAGAGCAGCTCATGCTGGTTTGAGGAAAGGTATTCCAAGAATGTCTTTATCTATAAACAAAGATCCTTGATGTCTTCTAACTTATGCAGCCTTTTAAAATTTCATCTACATTATCTCATTTGATTCTCATAACAATCTGATGAGGCAGGGAGAGTAAAAATTAACCTCCCTATTTTAGAGATTAGGAAGCAGAGAGGTAGAGTCATTATATGGTGTATCCAAAACCACAAAGTTAGTTAAGTGCTCTAACGGATCGGCTCCTTCGCATTCAAGGTGTTGTCTGGGGTCCAGCATGGACATCCCAGGAAGCTTGTTAGACTCTTGCAGAGAAACTTGCAGAATCTCAGGGTGCACCACAGGCCCACTGACTCTGAATCTGCAATTTAACAATCTCCCCAGTTGATTTCATACACACATTAAAGTTTGAAAAGCCCTAGTATAGACAGGCCTAGAAATCAGGTCATCTAATTCCAAGATCGATGCCTTTTCTCTCCCTCTCTGAAAGTACTGGTCAGTGTTCTATTTTGACTTCTCTTCCAACAGAGCCTAATTAAGAAGCTAACTCTCACCAGGGAAAGGACACTTAACAGTGTTTGCCTTAAAAATATATATTATACCAGGTCAAATTACCTTTATTACCAGTCTTGGTAATTCCTCTGTAGTCATTTTCTTGACTGATGTATAGACCCCTATGAAATGAATCCTCTGAGAAGAAGATGGTAAAAAAACAAGACAGTGATCAATGGATTCAATTAGTTACAGTAGAATTCTACCCAGATGATCAAGATGCAATGCAACTACTCCAGGGTGGCTAAAATACTTTACCCAGGGAGTATACCACTTCTTTCCCACATTCTTCAACTAGTAAGTTCAGGAAAGCACAAAACAGCTGCTCCTAAGGCACCTGGGAAAATAGCCACAATAAACGCAAGGCTTCTCACAACTGGAAGTATTTAAATACTGTTTTAATGGCCCAGGCAAGATGACAACTGCATTTCTTCACACACAGGAAGTGTTATACAGACCAATTTCTCTAATGACAGCAAAGAAACCCCTCTCGCGACACTCCGTCAACCAAGGATTAACTCAGTGGTTACTGTAAGACCACAGTTCTGAAACGCGTATGCCAATTTTTCCCTTCAACTTTTCAAATCAATTATTTCAACTGAGATTCTTTGTGGAACAGAAACCAGACCGTGGATATAGTGTACCTGTGAAAAACTGTTTAATTCAGTGTGGCAAAATGTAAATGCACATGATTTCTTTTAAAATATATCAATCCTAGGAACTGGGAGGAGTAAAAACACACGAGGGTGTTCGGGTTTTGTTTTTGTTTGTTTGGTCATTTCCGAGTGGTTCTGTGCAAACACACGATGAGTTAATCGGGGTGGTGAGATTCCAACCATTAAAATGAACACTGAGGGCGCAGATACACCCATTATAATCCCCGAGCAGGTCAGCGTAACTAACAACACCTCTGCAACGCGCAAACGATCATTTTAGAAAGATGCACTTCTCCTAAAAGGAAGCTTTCTCACCTAGTTGAAAAACAATGTGATGAATTAATAAAGCTGATCAAGTGATTTAACAGAATCCACAATCTTCATCTTATTATTTTCAAAGATTAAAAGGCTTTTCCACCAACAGCCAATTGTCTCCATTTGTCCAGGAACAATAAAATCTGATTGACTGTGATCTACCTACGCTGAGATAATTTGGCATAGGCCTATCTTTAATTCTCCTTGTGTTTCTTCCTCAAGATACACAAAGCTGTTAGTGGTTTATCCCTCTGAAACCTGAGGGCTCATGTAAATAACTTTTAACAGTGAGATCGCACATAACCATTTACAGAGCAGTGTGGCATAATGCAATTCAAAGTTGTTCTTGATTTAAAATGTTTCAAGTCCAACTACAGTGTCAGCCTGCCCAGAGAAATCTCTTATAAAAGTTTTCACACTCTGTTGGGTTAAGAGACAGTGGGTATTAATCCTATGGCTTCTACGCCAAGCTTCCTTTTTGTGGTCAGCAGAGAAGCTCTGTGGTTGGTCTGAAGGAGTCCAAAGTCTTTTTTCTGTGTTAAAACAAGGGAAAGTGGGCCGGTTACAGAGTAAAAGAAAAACCACAGCCAGCTCACTCTGCTGTAGCTTTTCCCTTAAATGTGGCCTAGAGCAAATCTGCTTTCCAAAAAAAGGTTTAATTTAAACCATACACAGTGCTGCAGGCTGCCACGTTTCCAAACTCAACATTCCTTTCTAATCTATGCACTTCAGAACCAACATACTCTGTTTCCAATGGTACTCAGACGAGCTTTAATAAATAAAATATCACTGCCCATCCATTACTTAATTTGATAATAATATGCCCTCCCCCCCATTGACATTATTCTAAGTGCTTATTCGAGTGTGTTGAACTGCTATAAACATCACCTCTGAAAAATCGGCTCTGTTCTCTTTGTGAAGGGAAGGAAAAGGGAATTACTAAGTGAGAGAACTTACAAATGATAGCAAGTGGTCCAGAGCTTCAGAAAACCACCACTCTGTGAAGAGGTAGCATATGCCAAAAACAGCTTATTATCTTTACGTTTAAAAAAAAAAAAAACTAGAACAAAAAATACATATTTATCCCTTAGCAATGACACTAGATCTGTGCTGTTATTCAAAATATCACTAGGAAAGACCATAGTCTCCCTAGCTCAGGACGACCAAACAGCCACATGACCAATACAGGTCTCTTTGGCCATTGGTGTAGCTGGTGCCGATCACCACGCTGGCCAGAGTGAACAGAATGAATAGCCCACAGTTGGGGCGCTTTAATTTTTTGCCTAAGTGTATTCACTTGTATGTTCATTAAGAACTCCAACCCCAGCGGGAAGCCCAGCCCATGGTTTTCTATGTGAGTTGCCATGCTCTATTACACATGACACTTGTCAATTAAAGAGGAAGCCCTTTTAAAGCAAACTGAAGTTAAGCTGGTACTTTCTTCAACATCTGACTTACCGCTGCTGTTATCGTCCAAAAGGAAGTTTGTTTTAGAACAATGATAGCAGTAGTAATCCTCCTATTTCAGCAGTGAGGGATTTAAACACATTCAGGGCACTGGGGACCAGTCAAAAGGTTTCTTTCAGCAGAACTATGTATTTTCAGTAGTAAAAGGAAGGTCGTGCCGATGGGATAACTGCCAAGACTGGACAATTTTTCAGCCTCCCAGTTTGGAGGATATCATTTTAAACTACCAGGTATAATACAAATGTGGCACAATGGATCAATGCAATGAATTCTCTCTAGTCAGTAAAACGCTCTCCCAAATAATGGAATCCATTAATAATGATTACTGCCCCCATGCCTTTGCCACAGAAGTAATGCCCAATGCTACATCTCAATGGCCTCTAATAAATACATACAATTCCCACAATAAGAACATAATCATAACATGCCAAATGAGTGCAGATTCCAGGGAGAGTACAAATTAAAAAGCCATTAGGTAGGATAGTCCCTGTTCAAAACCTATCTTACCTTGTAAAATACACTTTCCTTATCTGTAGAATGGGGCTTAGAGGAGATGATGGCTTAGGTCCCTTCCAGCTCTGTCAGTCCATGAGGGCTTAAAGTTTTCTCAAGGGTTTTAAATCTTAATGCACTCACTTTAGGACTCTCACCAGCACACCAACAATAATTAATGCTAATAAGGGTCCATGAAACTCCTGCAATGAAACTTTAATTTGGATTGATCTGGAGGGAGAAGAAAATGTAATAGAGAAGATTTCAGCCTTAGACTTTTAAAGTTAAACATCATTTGTTTCCTGAAAACACTGAAAGCCACACACCTAAAACAGGACAGCTGAAACATACGATTTCCTGGAAATGTAGGAAGGTGACCCAGCACGCGTGAACACATTTAAGAAAGCATCATCTTTAGGGACTTCCCCACTAGTCCAGTGGTTAAGACTCCAGGCTCCCAATGCAGGGGACTGGGGTTCAATTCCTGGTCAGGTAACTAGACCCCTGTATGATGTAATTAAAAAAAAAATAAGTAGAAGATGTTGCTATGATTAAAACCCTACATGCTGCAACTAAGACCTGGTGCAGCCAAATTATTAAAAAAGCATAACTTCAACCTGTTTAAAAAAAAAAACTGAAAGCTCAGAAACATATTTCAATTACGTCTTAGCATAATGATAATTAGCATTATTTATCCTGTGACCAACAGGAAAAATCCTTTGTGTGAACCGCTCTCATTTACTCCTCACAACAAGCTATCCCCATTTTACACATGAAGAGACTGAGGCTGATGAACTGTTACGTAACCTCTCCAAAGTGAGAATGGATAAGGAACCAAGACAGAACTACACGTAAATTAGTGGAACTCCAGAGCCTAAGCTCTTAGCCACAATGCAGACACCACCTCCTCTTAGTAATAGTATCCACATGATGATCTGTTTACACCCGGTTGCTACCTTCAAAAGCCCCTTATTTTTGTGAGATGTTGACAACTTCAAGCACCAAAGGTCAAACCTCAAGACTGGTTTTTATGCAGGTTACTGCGATAGATCTTTAATTTGCTCTATTTAAATATGTGCTTTTAAATTCTCAACCTTCAATATCCAACAGTGCTCAGCTGAGATGAAAGAAAGGCTTCTCCTTAGCTTGGGAGTCAAGTGTCAAACTGTCTCCCTCTCTTGCTGACAAATCTTCCAAAATGCTCTTGACTAAAGAGAGAAAATGCAAATGAGGGCGTTTGGGTAAACACGCATTAGGACGCTCTTTTCCTCTTACGGAAAATAAAAACCAGGTTTTATAGAGACTTCTCTAGGCTGACCTGTAGTGAGACAATTAAGATGTGGCTGCATATGGAGACAAACAAGTTACTCGAAGCTCCGAGGACAACAGTAGCCCAGAAACTCATAGAAGAAAAAGCCAAGTGCTCAGGACTCACCCGCGGACCCTTGGGTGTTTAAAATGGCAGGAAGGCTTAAGAGCTATTTTTAGTATATCAAAACCTCGAAGAGAAACTATATACTTATCCACAAAACAACTGCACAAGCTTGCTAAAACATCATCCAATTCATCACATGAAAACTATTTCATACTCTCCACTCCTTTGTATCTGCGTGCTCAGTTACAGATGTCCATCTGCTTTAAAAATGGGAAAGCAAATTAATTGTTAACCAATGCAGTCTGTCTGGAAAACAGAAGTTTTCCAAAATGAAACAAAAAGTAGTATTTGAGGTTCTTGTTGATAAAAAGAAGTTAGAGAAGTAAAATTACAGTCAAAGGCATCCTCAGCGCCCCTGCATCTCAGATTTCGAACCTCACTGTAACAACAAAAGATCACATTATAACTTTGTAACTACAAGGAATCTTAAACACTTACAGACCTAGCAGGCAGGTTAAAGCAGGCTGCTGATACAGGGTAATACAACAGGGAACAGTGGAGATTATGGCAAATTAGAAACACCAGATTTCACCTAAAGGCATTCAGATTCAAGTGTCTGAAAACTGGGCTGGCACCATTCAACTCACAGAACACTGATTTACCAGCCCTGAACGCAATGCACCCATTTCACCGATCAGAAAACTTGTTTTCGGAGAAGCCAAGCGACTTGCCTAAATTCACTGCTTGAATCTACTCCCCGCCCTGATCAACTGTGTCAGGACTGGAGGGAAGTTTCCTGATTCCCATCCTTCGAGGCAGTTACTGAACAAACCCAGCTCATCCAGCGAGGCTCTCTGATAAACAGGCTAGAAAGACCAATGACTTTAAGATCACCCTGCACTCACTCTCCGTAGAGGATGAGACAGACCAGGAAACAAACGTGACAATATAGAACAAACGGGACAACAGTGCTCTGTTCTTATCAACTGCAAACGAGAATACAGAGAAGGGGAACAGTAGCCACTTGAGAGGGTGCCGCACTCAAGTTTTAAAGAGTTCGATCTTAGCAGATACAGACTACTATGACATAATGTTCCTGAGCTTTATTATTTATATCTTTGAAGAAACATATTCCACAAAATGGAGGGGGAAAACAAGGTCTCAAATCATGATACTCATGGAAAGTCTTAGCCCAAGAAAACTTTAATGGTCTAGTTATAAATCTTCCAAAATGAGAATTTCTAATAGAAATACTGACAGACCTTTAATTATGGCAGCACTATGGGGCTTTGTATAAGAAAGCCCACATATTTTCAGTTTAGGTCATTATTTATAGGATGCCTTGCAAAGGATTTTATTTACAAGTGCCTGCCTGAATCAATGGAGTAAAGTTTTACACAGGAAAGGAAGTGCAAAGTACACTGTTTGAAAAAGCAGGGATTTACCTCCTGGGGTTCAGGAGGCCCAGGGACCAGGGGCTTCAGGCAGTGAATGATGATTTGACTCCTCCAGTTTGTATAAAAGGTTGAAGTTCAGTCTGGCGCAGTGCAGCATTCCACAAGACCTGCTGCCTCTTTGAGCAGGCGATTAATCTCATGATCGATAGACCATATGATTAGGCACTAATAGCTGATGGGAGGAGAGAATAAACAACCATAAATTTGCTTTGTACCGAGTAATCCGAGTGTAAGCAGGGTCATTTAATGGCCACATTGGGTCATGTTACCTAAGGGGCCATATGAAATAAAAATGGAAGAAGATCCTTACACTTTTTAAGATCTTCTATTGTTATCTCAGGGGATTAACCAGGGTGGGGGCTCTGAGCAACACCTTATCAGTTTTGTACTCCTGGTGACAGATGCGAAGGTTTCCGTGTGCTGAGCGTGAAGGGCTGATTACAGAAAGAATAATGGAAAAGTCCCATTGTTGAAATAACTCCTCTCTAAGCACCATCGTCAACCATCCCTGGTATAACGTGAGTGGCCCTGGGTGGTCTGTCTCGTAACTCCGTGAAACAGCAGAATCCGAGCAGAGAGAACAAACTAAAGAAAAGCAATACTCAGGATCCAGAGAGGGACCGTCTGTGACTCTCAGTCAAGGCAGTTGCTGGACTGTTAATTTCGCCTTTGCATGCAGATCACTGCTCCGAGTTCCAGGGTTGTTTCTCAGGGTGTCATGAACTTCCAGTATTGGGAATGGTTACGAGACATAAAAGCGGGGATCCACCAGGTCATAAATCTCATTCTTTCTTTTCTCCTTTTCCCTGGCTTCTTCCCTTTCTAAGACACTGACCTCCTCCATCAGCCCCGTGAAAGAAAGAAATCAATCAACCCGAGCCGAAAATGAAAACCCGAATCTTCACTATGCACTGGAAGGTTTTTCCTTTTCTGTGCCAAAATTCACAAAATTTTGCAAAATGTCAGTTCCCTCTTACGTAAGTCCTTCTCTCTACCCTACCCTGAGCCCTGAGAAGCAAAAAGCCCTGAAGTTCTTACTTATCAATGACCAGGCAGGAGGAAGGAAAATACTTTGTTAGCCTAAAAGGAAGATGCCAGAGAAAGTAATTGTTGGACAAAAAAGAACATCAACTGGTTCTGCACTGCATTCTCAGTCCCACAGCAAACTACACAAATCTTTTCTTTGAAAACTATCTGGGAAACAAACCCCTCCAATCACCCTCTCCACTTGTGAATTGTTCCTCCCAGCCCCCCCATTCTCCTCAACCCCTCCTCCCGGGACCTACTAATATGGCCTTTGTTAATTTCCAAGCCTTTAGGGAACAACTGTTCACAACCCTTCTTTCCAGTCTAATTGTTCAATACCGCTGATAGCTCTTGAGCCCACAGAAGAGTATTCGATCAGCTCTTCGAGAAGAAAGCAGGCGCTTCAGACACCCTGGGGTTTGTTGGGGGAATTGCTGTTGTTGTTGTTCCTAGGAAGCTGGGAAATTCATGCCCCATTCAAAGACAAGCATTATCAGTACCCCGAAGAAGTCCAGTGGCATAAGCAGTTGCTACAGCCCAGCCAGATGAGAATTTTTAAAATTTATCCTGAAGATCCCTTCTTGGCTTTAGGTTTATTCAAAGTGTTTCCACTCACAGAATTTCTCAGCTGGAAGACTTTGGGGCCAGATACTCTGGATCATAGAAGGATTCCTCAAAATGTTAAAATCACAAAGGACACTCCAACATCCAGCCATTTCTCTGCTGACATTTTTTGGAACAATAACACCAGCCCAGCTGGGGCCACCCATGCCAACTCCTGGTCAGGAAGAAGCACCTGCCTGGAAAGGAGACACATGAGAGGGCAGGGATAATTGTCTGCTCGGCTCCCAGGGAGGAGATGAAGGGCACAGCATAAGAGGGAGCCCGCAGAGGGCACGGAGCTGAGCCCCAGGGAGCACAGGTCAGCGCTCGTGCCCTGACGCCCCCAGTCCCCTCGCATCCATATTTTTCAAGTTCTTCCCTAGCTGCTGCTGCTGAGTCGCTTCAGTCGTGTCCGACTCTGTGCAACCCCATAGACGGCAGCCCGACAGGCTCCCCTCTCCCTGGAATTCTCCAGGCAAGAACACTGGAGTGGGTTGCCATTTCCTTCTTCAATGCATGAAAGTGAAAAGTGAAAGTGAAGTCACTTAGTCGTGTCCTACTCTTAGCGACCCCATGGGCTGCAGCCCACCAGGCTCTTCCATCCATGGGACTTTCCAGGCAAGAGTACTGGAGTGGGGTGCTACTGCCTTCTCTGTCTTCCTTAGCAACTAGTACCAATGTTTAGCCATCTCTGAAACACCCAGAATATAAGGAAGACACTGTCAGTTCCCTTCTTAAACCAACCTGAATTCTCCCTGGAGGAAAAAAAAAGAAAATCTCCATCACACACATACAGAGAATAGCTAAATCTAACCCAGTTGTCCCACCCTGATCCTGTGTGTGTGTGTGTGTGTGCATGTGCGCATGCACGTGTGCTCAGTCATGTCCAACTCTTTGTGACCCCATGGACTATAGCCCGCCAGGCTCCTCTGTCTGTGGGATTCTCCAAGCAAAAATAATGGAGTGGGTTGCCATTTCCTCTTCTAGGGGAATCTTCCTGACCCAGGGATTGAATCCACATCTCTCGTGCCTCCTGTATCAGCAGGGGGATTCTTTACTACTGGGCCATCTGGGAAGCCCTAATCTTGTCACCACTGAAACTCTGGAGGGCCTGTAGCCAACCTGGTTTATAGCAGTAACAGCAGTCTTAATATTTACTATTTACTGAAAATCAAACACAGTCTGGGACACTTACAAAATCATTTCTACTTGTCAAACAGCCCTGTAGAGTTAATATGGTTCATCACCTGGACTTTATAAAACAGAAAAAACAGAGATGAAGAAACTCAGAGAGGTTAAACAACTTGCCGAAAGTCACACAGCCCGTCAGCAGCAGATCCAAGATTTGAATCACACCTATTTGTCACGAAAGCTGATTAGTTTCCCAAGAGATTATGCTGTTTTCCCCACTGGCTTAAGAATATAAGTATGAGATTGCCCTATAGCTCTCAGGAATTAGTTGGTACCAGTACCAACAGCTGGCCCTTCTGGTTTACATTTTCCTGAGCATGAAAGCAATACAGCCTTAACACCATTCCCATGGATACCAGAGTCTCATATCACTAAGGCAATCAGAAACTAGATGAGTCAGTTTTAGCAAAAACATTAAGTATAGGCTGAGGTTAGGACTATGTGCATAAAAAGCAGCAGAATGGAAGAGACTCTCTAAAGATTTTTTTTTTTTAAATCTTAACATAAAGCCCAAAGAGAAAAAAGTAACTTGATTTATTTATTCTTCCACCCTCAGCTAATGTTGGCTGAGCATCTACTAAACTTTTCTAGATTTCATTAGAAAGGGAATGCTTCAGTTTCTCAACTTCTTTCTGCCGACTGAGACCCTTCAGTACAGGTAATTCATCGACCCTTCTCCTTCATCGTCCATTCTATCCTGATGCTCTGTAGACACAATAGAGCCTGCTGCTAACTTGACGACTTCTGTTCTGTTATCCTAGTCACGTTTTAGCCATTCTGAAATGGAAAGCACCAATAAAGTAGAGTTTGGGAGATATAATCCAAATGATTCCAGCCCCTGCCAATGCTTCACACTCTACTGAAAAGAAGGCCCAGACACAGATCTCAACAGTTCCACTCGTCAGCAGCTTCCTGTTGGTATCCAAAGGTTCACAGAGGTATGAAAAATGAAGCAGGCCTTCTTCACTCAGATACCAGCAGAGACGCCTCCTAAGTCTTCTAGAAGGCGCTAAATCATAAAGCTTCAGCAGGAATTCGTCAGACTAAGGGGCTAGGGAGGGTGTAGTCAGAGGCAGAGGGAATGAACAGCGCAGAGTTCCAAAGGCAAGAAAGAATGTGAGCTATTTAGCAAGCTACCAATAGTGTACTATGGCCAGAAGGTGGGAGGGGGTAGGAGGGCTAGAGGTAAGCAGAGGCCAGTGTTTCTAAGGGGCCTTGCCGCAGCGACCACTGCTTCATTCTCCTTTTCATGTCACAAATGCTACTGAGCGCCTACGATGTAGCAGGCGTGATGCCAGACCCTGGAGATACCGAGGTGGGTTAGCGAAGTTTCAGGACACCTGTCACCACCACTCAAGAATGAGCTGCACCTGATGCAGGTTAGTGTTTACCGTGTGATGCAAACTGGAAACACAAGAAAACACCCCTAGCTTTTCCTAATCCACCTACGAAATTAAACTATCCACACCTGCAGGGAAGGACTCCTTTGCACTGGTTTACAATGAACATTAGCCAAGCCCCCTAGGATAATGCTGGACTTTTGCCCGCTCATCAATATTAACTGCGGCATATATAGATCCAACCCTGTGTTCTCCCATTTCTCCAATTTCAGCCCTCACACCAAGGTACATTCTTAATCCAGCTGAAATTTCAGGGCACACACTTCAGTGCAGCTGGGACCATAAAAATTCACATGGTATCATTAAGCACCACTAGGTGGAAAAAAAAAAATGAAAATTACATGCTTTCCAGAAAGCCCAAGGTCCACTTACAAAGAAAAAAAAAAAAAAAATCAGCCTGGATACTGTAAAAGAAGGCAAAATGATCTTCCAACCACAACCCTATAGGACTCAAAGATTTTTCTACACAGAAAGATACTCCTTTTGAAAACTGACATAAAATATCTCTGTCACCAGAAGTCTGACTCCATGAAGCTAATCCTAAAAGTGACCAGGCCACAGTTCTTTGGTGACTGAGACTAATTTTAGAACTTTAAGATTCACTCAGTCTTTCACCATTATTTATATCATTATTTCCAAATATTCAGAACCTACCTTGTTTCTGAATATTTGGAAATACGGATTTAAGGATTCCCAGGTAGTGCCAGTGGTAAAGAATTCGCCTGCCAATGCAGGAGACATGAGAGATGTCAGTTCGGATGATCCCTGGGTTGGGAAGCTGCCCTGGAGGAGGAAATGCCAACAACCTACTCCAGTATTCTTGCCTAGAAAATGTCAGAGGAACCAGGCAGGCTACAGTCCATGAAGTTGAAAAGAGTTGGACACAATTGAGTGACTGAGCATGCACATGCATGGCGACACAGGATTACATTCACCTGCAAAGAAGCACCCCCAAGACCCATGAACTCAAGACTCAGGTGTCTTAATGATGTGACATACAATTTAGACATGTCACAGGATGTCAGTCCGTCCAGAGCCCAGACTGGCCACACTCTATCTTCCAACTTCTAGTGAAGAGCCTGTTAAATGGAATTAAGTAACACTCACTGAAAACAATTTTTTTTAATGTATGAGAGTGGAAAATCTCCAATCATTTTTAGAAACTTTTAACAAACAAGTATCTTCCGTGTGTCCAGCACACACAATACCTTCCTGTAAAGAGCACACCATTTAGGGGAAGGAGAGAGGATGAGGGGCAGTGGGCTGCAAGTAAACCCACAAAGTCACAACAGGAAGACGTGGTCCCGCAGGCACACACAGGGTATCAGGGAATCACAAATGAAGAGCACCAGATAAGCCCAGGAAGGTTTCCTGGGGGAGGGGCTTTTGAGTTGAGTCTTAAGGAGGTTTTCAGGTAGTAAAACAAGTATAATCCACCCTGCCAGGTTAGCAACATTTGCATTTTAGAGCATGCTCTGTTGGATTGGGTTTCATAGAACAGAAGAGTCAACTCAACAAAACTGATTTATTTGCCAATGAGGGACTCTGGACTTCCTGATAGGGTGTGGATGGCTGAATGACTGCCCCCCACCCCGCAACTGCACCTTTAAATGGCTACATCCTAATTCCAGATCCTGTGACTGTGGCAAAAGGTGATCCAGTTTAGGATTTGGAAGTAGAGAGGTTATCCTGAATCATCCAGGAAGGCCCAATGATGTAATCACAAGGTTCCTTACAGGAGAAAGGCAGGACGACAAAGACCTGGGAGAAAGAGGCAGAGACCGGAGTGATGCAGAAATGAGCCAAAGATACCAAACCAGCCTCTATAAGCTGGAAGAGGCAAGGAAGGGTCTCCCCCGGAACCTCCTGGATGGACCAGCCCTGTTGACACCAGACTGGGTTTTCGACTCCCCAGCTCCAAAATTGTAAGAACATAAATTTGTGTTGTTTTAAACCATTAGGTTGTGATAATTGGTTACAGCAGGAATAGGAAACAAGCACAGGGCTTGCAGTAATAGCAAGAAGAGATGAATTCCATCAGCACTGACTTTACACCACAAATCCAAGCACCTTGATGGGCCAGAGAAACAATGACAGTGACACTAACCGTAACTCCACACACAAAACAGGAGCAAAACACTACAAATGGCTCAACGTGCTTACATAACTCAGAGTGAGCAGTCATCAAATATCCAGGGAATTCACATCTGAGAGCCCCTGCCGTGGCCAGCGCACCCCAAGGCTCAGACTCCACAAAACTCACTGCTCCAGAGGCACCTACACGCGGTCCCTTATGTGAAAAAGTAACTGGAGGGCAGGGATTTCGTTCTGTTTCTTCACCACTCTATCCCCAGCACTAGAACAATGCTTGGCACATAGTAGGTGTTCATTAACATTTAGTGAACTAATGAAAGCCTGGAGATAAAAGATAATCTATTTGTGAATAACAAGCAAGTCTCTGGCGGATAATGTTTCTACTGCAAGGTTATCTGATTGGCCAGACTCTGCAGATTTTGAGAAAACATCCTCCTAATTGCACTTCTGGTTTTAGCCATATAGTGTAACATGTAATAAAAAGGGCAAAACAAAAATTCGGAAAGTCAGTGAAAGCAGGTTATGTGGCAGTGTGTTAGCTCCGTGTTCCTACCATGCTTGAGGGAAGCATTAATTTCCTTGAGGGTTTTTCTTCTTGGCTTAGTGCTGAAATGGCACAAAACAGGCAGAGGTTTGATTCGCTTAGATTTACTATTAATGCCATCAGCATTTCAAGAATAAAATATCTACAAGCAGAAATGGAAGCCCCTTAATTAAATGAACTTTTATAGGCATGTGAAATACCCCAAAGTTAAGGGCCGGAGGGGCAGGCAACGTGACACAGACCAACAAGGATCAAGTAACAGCAGCAGCAAAACAGGGGCTTCCCTGGTAGCTCAGCTGGTAAAGAATCCGCCTGCAGCTCAGGAGACCCTGGTTTGATTCCTGGGTTAGGAAGATCCGCTGAAGAAGAGATAGGCTACCTACTCCAGTATTCTTGGGGTTCCCTGGTGACTCAGATGGTAAAGAATCTGCCTGCAATGCAGGAGACCTGGGTTTAATCCCTAGGTTGGGAAGATCCCCTGGAGGAGGGTATAGCAACCCATTCCAGTATTCTTGCCTGGAGAACCCCCCTGGACAGAGGAGCCTGGCGGGCTGCAGTCCATGGGGTTTCAAAGAGTTGGACATGACTGAGCAACTAAGCAGAGCACAGCACAGCAGCTAAACAGAGGTAAGCAAAACGCATTTCCGAAAGAACCTTGTATGGCAGGTATGCTCTGATGCCGGTTCTTATTATTCTGGTTTCTTCCACTAAAGACGGACAAAGCGTAGGAATTAAACAGCTGCAGGCCTTGGGCTAGTGGCTAACACAAAGGGAAAAATAAATATCCATCTATTTTCTCAAAGAACATTTCCTGAGCACCTATCCTGTGCCAAGCCAAGTGCTAGATCCTAGAGACAGAAAAACATTCTGATTAGTTCTCAGGCATGTTCTCTGTTATCCGGCAGCTGTGCCAAGTGCAGTTCCATTACCATAACCCTCATTGTCACAGTGAGAAAACGAAGGCTTAGCAGTATCATGAGTTCATGGGGCCAGTGCTTGGCAAGGAAATAATCTGAATCCAGACACATGTGATTCCAGGGCTCAAATTTTGGGGGACAAATGTCCCAGTGCCACTGCCCAGCACAAGCCCATCACAGAATGGATGAGTTCAGACCTCAGCACACAGACACACAAATTGGGAAATTTCTAAAGACAAAAGTTTTCCACAGAGTAGCTTGTCACAGGAACACAAAAATGTTGTTTTAAGCCTTCTAGAACAATGGTTTGCTTAAAAACAAATCACTGGGCCTTAATTCACAAGTTTGTGATTCAGTGGGTCTAGAATTCAGATCAAGGGTATGAATTTCTGGGACTTCTCTGGCGGTCCAATGGTTAAGACTGTGCTTCCACTGCAGGGGGCATGAGTTCGATCCCTAGTTGGGGAACAAAGGTCCTGCGTGCCGCATGTTGTGGCCAAAAAAAAATTTTTTTTTAATTATTTTTAAAGATATGAATTTCCAATAAGTCCATCTGTGAGGCTGATGATGCTGCTTTGGGGACCATACATTGAGAACCCCTGATGTATATAAATCTGCAAATGTGATCTCTAAGGCCAAGAATTCTGTCTTTTCTGTTCTCTGTACCTAAAAGAATACATGGCACATGTTTGCTGTTCAGAAAATAATTACTGAATAAATAAATCTGCTGTGTACTTGAAAAAGAGATAACCAACTTTATTAAAACAGTGTGTAAACTAAGCGTGAACAGGTTCCGACTGGGGCCTGGGAAATCTCATGATGAAGGGTGTGGGCACTTTAATGAATGCTGTAACAAAGCCTCTGGCCACTCAGAGGTGTCCATGCATGGGTCCTCTTATCTCAACCTTTCTCAGTCATGGTGATACAGCATATTGAACAGGACATGGAATCAGTGCTAATTCTACACTTAATAAGGATAAATTCTACACAGCTAATTCTAGACTGCTCAGTGTCCTGTGGCACATCCCCAACTTCCCAAAGCTTAGTCTTCCCTTCTATACAGTGGGTTCTTGGGAAGATGATTAATAATATACACACAGGGCAGGAATGCTTCAGTGGTAGCTACGATCAACGTGATCGCAAACATACCTCTGTCAGAGCCGTCACAAAAATCTTGATCTTCAGTAAACAGTCGTTCACCTAGCAATATTCGACAAATATTTACTAAGCATGCCATTCACTGTGTGGGGAGGGCTTGGTTCTCTGATGCCACATTAAGTAATAGGTTTTAAAAAATCCTCTCCCCTAGGTTTCTTGCCACCCCAGAGGGTTTGCTCTAAAAACCCTAGGAGCAAAGGCCCAGAAGTGCACCCTGTGAAGAGCTCAGGGGGCAAGAATCAACAAGAGCCATGTCAAGAGAAGAAGCCAGGTGTTCCTCCTCCCTCTGGAGGCATGAAGAGGGTTGAGTCAACAAGCCCACTTGCTCCTGGGCCAAGCAGGCACCACAGGAGCGATTCTCGGGGCAGGTGCGAGCGGATCAAGGAGACCAGCTGTGCTGTCCGGGAGCTGCAGCTGGGAGGTTCTCTCCCGGGCACTCTCTTAGGTTTTTGGCACCCACGCAGACACCTTCTACATGCCAAAGGGCCTCTCTGTGTCAGCCTCCACACCTGAAGCGCGAAAGCCAAGACAGAAGGCCCCTCCCTCCACGAAACACTTGGTGCACGTTTGCATGTTTGTATTGCATTATGCTGTTAAGGAAACTAAAATCACAAGTAAGGAACCAGAGAGCAGAAAGTAACCTTTACAATTTCCTATTTCTGTGTTCATTCATAATGTAAAAGACTTAGAAAGGTACCCATTTGGACTCTGGGGAATAGGAAAATCCCAAAACCATAGTTTACTATTTTCAAAGGAGTTTCAATATGGGCAGAAATCAAGAATACCGTTCTTCAGGCTAAGTTTATATCCTGAAATATGCTTCTTGTAAGAAATAATTTTAAAATGTGGAATCTAAAATTAAGCAAAAATAACATACAGTATGTTCAGCTTTGAAATTTGCCGGGACTCAGCCAAGTTTACCATAAACAGAAGGCAGAATTGTCTATTTTTAACTTTACAGCCCTTGGGTGATTAAAATTTTGAGCCATAATAAACAACTTTTTTCTTCTTTGCAACATAATTTCTCATTTGAAATTGCAGTCTTTTTAGTTGTTTAGGAGATATGGATTGAGCACTTCATGTTTTTAAATTCTTTCTTAAACGGAAATTTCTTGCAGAGACTAAATGCGTGCATTAGCATGCCAAAGGCACAGATTTAAAAAAAAAGAAGAAGAAAAGGAAAAGAACCTCACTAAGGCCCAAAAACTAAACTGCTTTCTCCTCTTCTGCGCTAACCCTTGAACAAGTAGCACCTTCGGCCAGGTGCCTTTTGGGAGAACAGAGTAACTGATCCCACCATTCTGCCTATATAAACGGAATCGCTACAAACACCTCACGATAACCCAACAGATTATCTGGCAAACTGGGTATATGTGTAGATCTATGATGTCAGCAGAAAGTGTATCTCCCCACCAGGAAAGACAGTTGCATATGCAATAAGCCAATAGCCTTTGACACATCAGTTAATTACATCAGTTAGCTACTATCTCCTGTGCATGATCGCAGTGTTAATCAAACTATTTTGGTGTAGACGTGTAACAGGTCAAGACAAGCAGACCAGGAAACAGAAGGGATTTTGGGTCACAGAGAATGTCAGTGTGATGAGTCACATAGAATTTAACCTTGGCACCCACAAAGGATATAGGATTTTTCCCTCTGCTGCAAGTAGCTAATATTCTTTTCCTCTGGCATCTCAAAACCCTTTAGAAATTATCCAGTTTAACAGTATTGCCTCCCTATCAAGAGGCATTAACAAGTGAGTTACTGGAGATAAACTGAACCCGGGTACCATGGGTGCTGACTTTATGAGCAACGTTTTTTGTTTGTTTGTTTGTTTCCCGAGGGAAAGGGATGAGTGAAAGATGATGCTCCATTTCTGGTTCGGATGACAGGGTGAAGAATGGTGACAGACACTCATTTTGAAACACAGGGAGATTAGCAGATTTGTTGGGAAAATGGGTCAAGACATTAACCCAGGTTTCTGTCTCACACACAGTGTGTATATGAGAAGCTCCGTGTGCTAAGTGTGGTACGTCGTTTCAGTCGTGTCCGACTCTTTGCAACCCCTAGACTGTTGCCTGCCAGGCTCCTCTGTCCATGGGATTCTCCAGGCAAGAATACAGGAGTGGGTTGCCAAGCCCTCCTCCAAGGGATCTTTCCACCCCGGGGATTGAACCCATAACTCTTATGTCTCCTGTATTGGCAGGCAGGTTCTTTACCCGTAATGCCCCTGGGAAGCCTATATGAGAGGCTCCAGAGAAGAGACCTCAACTCCTACTCCTGTCTTCTAGAGCAACAGAGAATACTCCACAGGACGCTTCAATATGTAAGCTTATTCTTAAGGTCACTCTAAATAATCTCTTCTCCAGACTTTACCACCATGCTTTCCTCCCCTCCCCTCCTATGAGATGATTTCCTGACCCATTAGCATCCAGGTTTCCATTTTGTTGGCATTCCTCTTTAACATTTTGGGCCCAAAACTGGGCAAAAAATTACACCTGTGGTCAAACCACAGCCCAACACGGCATCAGCTTTGGAAATCGCACTGTCACACGGCTGGCCCCTGTTAATCTCGTGGTCAGCTTACACTCTTAGACTGTTTTCACATGGACCGCTGTCAAATTAGGTTTCCTCCTTTGTATAAGGAAACTTATTCTAAATTCAGGATGCCCCATTCCCAGTCTGTCTATATTTAACAGAAACTGAGGATTTGCATCCTATTTTCATTTCATTCTTATCAATTCTGTTTCCAACTTTGCCAGGATGCCCAGAGGTATGAACTATTAAAATGAGCTCTCCCTTGCGTGCATGCTCAGTAGCTCAGTCATGTCCAACTCTATGCGACTCCATGGACTGTAGCCCACGACGCTCCTCTGTCCATGGGATTTCCTAGGCAAGAATACTGGCGTGAGCTGCCATTTCCTTTGCCAGGGGGTCTTCCCAACCCAAGGGTCAAAGCAACATCTCCTGCATTGGCAGGTGGATTCTTTACCAGTGAGCCTCCTGGGAAGCCAGGCTTTCCCATGCTACCTTCCAAAAAACAGTCCAAAAATGTTCTTATCCCTTTTATCACTAGATTCTCCCTACCCCAGGTTATTTTATAAATTGCATTTTTCCCTACAGAAAATATATAAAGCCATAGGGGTAGTGGAGGCACCTGCAAATTAAGAACAAAATAATTTGTCATTAGCCTTGGAACAGTGCAGGTTGACTATAAATGATTTTTTATTCTGGAGAACAAAATTTGTATTTTTATAATGTACATTTAGATACTGTACACTGGTCTTCTTCCACCGACCCCCCCAACCCCAAAAAGAAACCCCCAAACAAACAAATACAAGCCAGATATTTACCAACATCCGGGAGGCCAGTAAATAATTTGTCTTTTCTGTAGGCAGTAGTAAGGAATGTTGATTGGGTTTACTTGGCTATCAGCATGTAACAGGCTGCGTAGCCTTCAGGGCAGAGGTAAAGAAAAGTGTAAAGGAGGGAGCTATGTTTAAAAAAAAAAAGTACCCTGGCCAATTTTCAGTACTTATCTCAGCCTTGCAGCTCCACTGCCTGGCTGTTACAGGGTCATATAAGGATCTGAAGCTTAGGGAGTAAGTGGTCTCTAGGCTTCGACCTCTCTGAATATTTCTACCACCATTTATCGGTTATCATCCAGTTTGGTCCCACCTAACATCTGGATTTTCACCAGGTTCTGGACGTGCTGGGAAAGTACTCTTCTACTGGGTTCTCAAAATATTCTGCATTTTCCAACCATTAGCAGACAGCAACATTTTCTTTGTATAAATCCCTAAGAGGTATGCAAACAATTTTATACCTCTAAGGAAGATGGCAGGAGTAGAAATATGCTTAACCTGGTGCTTATCAACTTAGAAATTAGAATGAACTTAATAGTTAAGCTTATTACATAGTCTTTTAAAGAAGAATGGAATACATCTGTTTGGGGTAATTTAGATGTAGTTGTGCCTGAAGGCAAGAGGAAAGACAAGATCATTTCTCAGTAACCGGCTGAGTTCATTAACAATGCCACCAGAGCAGGCACCAACGACTCAGAATTGAAACCAAGAGAGAATATTATGAAACCTGAAGTTAGGGAATAGCTGATTCCTATTAACTACCAACGGAGAAGGCAATGGCAACCCACTCCAGTACTCTTGCCTGGCAAATCCCATGGAGCCTGGTAGGCCGCAGTCCATGGGGTCGCTAGGAGTCCGACTCGACTGAGTGGCTTCACTTTCACTTTTCACTTTCATGCCTTGGAGAAGGCAATGGCAACCCACTCCAGTGTTCTTGCCTAGAGAACCCCAGGGACGGAGGAGTCTGGTAGGCTGCTGTCTCTGGGGTCGCACAGAGTTGGACACAACTGAAGTGACTTAGCAGTAGCAGCAGCATTAGCTACCAAATCCCAGACCAGCTTTCAAGGAAATACCCTAATTTCTTTCCTTATTTTCTGGTCTATAAAAGGATATCCAGGAATCTCTTAGGAGAAAGATCTATCTGAATAGCAGTATCCACAATTAAGAGTCAACTGCAGGCTCCACACTCTGCAGAACCCACTGGTCCCATAAAGCCTTCTCAGGAAACCCCCAACCTGACCAATATCCAAAGACACTTGTGACTCCTGACAACAGGTCAGGCTCAGGGCCAGCCTCTGCAAACAGTTTTTCTTCATGTCATCCTCAAGAGTTACTAAATGAGTTCAAAACTATTTCTCTTTTACAGATTAGGAAACCGAGACTCTGAGAGTTTGTTTAAAATGACTAATTCTTTATTAGAAAGTGAGAGGCGGCATTTGACCACAGATCAGTCTGACCACAAAGACTCTTCCCACCTCCAAGGGAGTAAGGGTAAAGGTCAGGGTATTTTGTAAGTAATTTTTGTTTTACTAAAAATTAAGAAAAGGATGACCTTATACTCTTTCATTCTTGAGGGGAAAAGTTGCCATAATCAAAATTTTTTTTTTTTTTTTTGGCCATAATCTTCATTGCATTTAATTCGCCTTCTTCAACTGGAAAAAAAAAAGAGAAAACCAGCTAATAGAGTAAGAACATTTAATTTTTACATGCTAATTAATGCATAAGCAACATCTATCACAACTAGAATAGATGTCAGGCCTTCCATATATCTTCCCCTAAACCAGCAGGGGGATCATAGTTGACTCTGACAAAACACTGCTGACACTTAGGCTTAAAACTGGGGACAACCCAAATACCCACGACGAAGGTAGATATATCTGAGCGCCCTGTGTGCACACGGGGAACCACCAGGGCAGCTTTAGAAAATACTCACGCCAGATCCCATCCCAGGCATGCTAAAAGGGCAGCCAAGACCGAGAACCACAGTCCCAAAGCCATGGAACTGAGGGTTAAACACAACACAAAGTAAGTGCATTGAGAAGGATGAAAAAAAGAGAATGTGTTGCAGTAAGTTTTATGAAAAATCTGATTTCAAAAGTGATACACATGTCGGCACTAGTTTTCCATCCAACGAAGCACGCGCTCTGAGCTGAGTCAACCCTGAGTTCCACCATGGTGACACACAGCTCACTTAGTCTTTCTGAATCTCTTTTTCCTTGTCCATAAAATTAGGTCAATGATAACTACCTTGCAGAGCTGTCTTCAATATTAAATGACATAACAAGGTATACAAGACACTTAGCACCTTAGTAAGTTTTTCGACTTTCCAAAGTGTCCCTCCATTTGGTTACTCCAGGCTTCAAATAATTCACTTGCTACGTTTGAGTCACCATTCTTTCCAAAATCTATGAGCCTCTGTCCTCTAGCATGAAGGACCCTTATAGTGATCTTGATCCATAAGACTGTGTTGAATATTTACATTCATAATCCAGTTTTCACATATTTATGGGATAAGTCACTTGAAGCTACCCTTAGCTAAGCAGAAGTTTCTTTTAAATGTGGGCACCTATTTTTGAGCACCTATTATGTGCCAGGTACTGTGCCAAGCATTCTGTATGTTTAATCTAACTGAATTTCAACTAATTCTTATAAAGCCTCTCCAGGAAAAGAATTATTTCACTCATTTTATAGGTGACGAAATTGAATTTCACAGAGGTGAAGTAACTTGGACACACACACATGCACAAAGCAAATGGGGACACTCTCTACAATTTGAACCCAGGTCTCTCAAAAACTCCAAAGTCAGACCATAACTATATCCCCCCCCCCCAGTGTATAAAATATTTCATATTTAAAGTATACATGTATGTATACTTAATGTATGTATTCATAAAATACCTTGTGGATATGTGTACACATGCCAAACTTTAAGAGATTTACGTATAAACTGAATTTCTGCACTTCGAACAGCATCATAAAATTAATTTCTAAATCAATATTGAGATTCATCTAGATTCTATGTTTAGCGATTGGTGTTAATTTACTTCTCGTAAGTGTCAGAAAGGGTCTAAGCCCCTCCCCCTGGCCCTTTTATACTATTCAAGCTTTTTATTAGCCCTAATGTTGATTGCCTTCCCAGGGCATCTACTGGTTTGCGTATAATTTGTCTAATTAAATTTAAAGAAGAGATGTTTCAGGGAGCACCGTTTCATCATTTCCTCTCATACTCCATGCTGTGGACTTTAATGAGGACCTAAACCCCATCTTAACTCACCCTTAGTTTCAGCACAGATGAGCTGTGCTTGTTAAGACGGTCTTCAGTTGTCAGGAAAAATAGCTTTATTAAGGTCATGGAATGTGGAGAGTTTGATTAAAGCTAATCAAGGAAGAAAGCCAGGCAGCAGCACAGTGAATCAAGCCTCAGTACAACATGTTTAACATAACTTAACCTAGCCTATCTGTTAAAAGCAGACATAAATAAGATCAGGTTTCCAAAAAGAATGCATGGACAAACGCAGGCATATTACACGCTGTAATATATCTCCTGAGTTTAAGTTGAACGACTCTTTCAATAAGCAGCATATATTTTAAGCCACATGGATGCAAGTGACAGAGGAGGGTTTTCAATAGCCCCTGTCGTTTAAAAGAGCGGCTGGGGGGTGGGGATGGGGGATGGAGATTACTTACATTCTTTCAGATTTAAAATGTGTGATCTATGGATATGTTTGGCCAGTGATGGTACATTCAATATCACTCATTAATCTGAAAGTAAGGCTTCCGGCTCAGTAAACCTAAATAACTGTTATTAGCACAGGTAATGCAAAGCAAGGCACTCAACCTTTACAATATTTTGGAAGGTTTTTCTAAGTGGGGCTTATATGATTGTTTTCGTTTTATGAAAGCTGAATAGTTGGGTAACAGGAAGGATCAGTAGGAATATGGAAATCTGAAGACCTAGGGCTATAGTCCTGACTCTACAGTAAATTTGGTCGCATGACCTTCCAAAAGATTCCTGGCCTGGGCCATGTGGGCCTCAGTTCTTCAAAGACACCAATGAGAGTAGCTGGGACTAAACGGTCTTTTAAAATCTAAAACTTTGATGATGCTATTACAGTTTACTTCTGAGTCTGAAGTTCCATGATGCTGTTAAAGTCTACTGCAATCTTCACACCTTCTTCCAAATTTAAGGTAATATGTTAATCTGAATGGCCACCCTATACTGTTACCCAATAATGAAATTTAAGAATCCTAATTCAAAAAGTAACTGTAGAGAATAAACAAAGTCTTGAAGAGTTTTGAAAATGAGACACAACTCTCCTGATGTTGATCTCTTTCCTTTTTGTTAATACCATTCTTCCTACTTTTTACTTCCTATCATTTTCCCTTCCAGGTGTGCAGCTTCAGGACACATTATTTTTAACACACATACATACACACACACACAAACTTTAAGAACAAACTCTACAGGTAATTCCATGATACTCATTATGTAGGCAGACTCTATGTTAAATTCATAATTATCAATCTACTATTAACAACTAATAAATATTTTAGCTTGGTCATCAGAGAATCTTGAGATAGTTATCTAAGCTACTCTACATCCTATGTTATATCTTGTAAAGCTGAAACAGGTAAGACACTTCATGAAAAATGTGCACTCAAGATTTTAGAGTTCCACAGAGTAAAACAGACATCAGAAAACAGCAGACCTTGCTTTCCACTCTAGCCTGACTCACCACCTTTTTCTGATTTACTGGAAGTAATGGAATACAGAGGCTTAAGAAGAAGAGAGGAGAGCTGTGCATAATGGGATTTAAATAATCTGATTTTCCTAAGAAAAGAAATTGAGAAGCAAGAGATAAAGGATTTTCTGTACGTGTACACACACACACACACACACACACACACACACACACGTCTTTAAATCACTCTGTAGTTTCCAAAGCATTTTTATATCCTTTAGATATCATTTAATCATTATTTTAAAAAAAAGCAAACTTAAAGGCAAGGAGGGCAGCAACTATTATTTCCAATTTTTAAGAAATGGAGGAGCAAAGAAATTAAGTGATTCCATTAAGAAATTAAGCAACTTCACGTCGTACTTTGTTGACGGCGGCGCTGGAAGCAGACTCCAGGTCTTCTGAATTATCTAATGTTATCCCACTACGCGATGCCTATTTACATTCATCTCTTAAAACTCTACTCAAACTCATATTTACTAAGTGCCAGTTATGTGTCAAGCACTCTTCCAGATACTAGGGGAAAAAACAGTGAACAAGACCAATAATGTCCTTTCCCTCCTAAAACTTTCCAGTGTACATATGCACATATTTACAATATGTAAAGTTTAATATACATGGCTTTTCATACCCTTTTCTATACCAGCCCGTTTATGAGACTCATTAAAAATTAAGATCACATATAAATATTTATTATTTTTTTAAGAACTGCACTCATTAGGTCAGCACAGAACAAATAAACCTCAGCCACTCCCACATCCCTTCCTTCCTCATTCCTCCACACAGCTAGCCTTTTAAAACAATCTAAGTAAATAGCAAAGTAACGTCTATTCGAGTTACACGTTTGTTCACATGCTGGGAAGAAAAAAAATGGCTATAAAAGTCTTTAGAAAAAGGAGAGGTTCAAAATTATGGAGAGGGATTTTTCTGAGGATCATTTTAGGCACAAACACAGGATCTTAAAGAAAGCACATGGATATCTTGTTTGGGAAAAGTTTGTTCTTTCTTCTTTTTAATCTCCACAAAGCGCAGTCTTAAAAAGCCTGGGGTGGGGGGGGTGTCTGCTCCCCATCTCTAGTTCTGTTGCTGAATGAAAGATCGACAGGAAATTAACACAGAGGTAGCGAGTTTCTTGCCAAGAGTGAACTCTGAAACAAAAGGCTCACTATTGTGTAAGAAAATCTGACATCTACACCCTCAGCCATGTTCTAAACTTCAGTAATCCTTTAGTATGATCTATGATTTGTTGTAAATTTTTAACATACACATCTAAAGTGTTGTATTACTCCTCATCTTCCAACTCCTTCTAAAAGATGAACAGACTGGGTTCTTTGTTCTTCCCTTCTCTGCTTGTTTAATTGTCTTTTTAGCCAGCGACAGTTAGTCAATGGATTCAACTGGCCTCCTCCTCTTATGGGGGACAGGCCAAAAATACACTACCTTTGAGGTTTACAAGATTTCAATTGCTTGAAGTTGTCTGAGATGGTGGTATTGGCCTCTGTTGTTCTGAGCTTATGTTACAGAAAAGGCTCATTTCTTGATTCCACATGTAAGTGATATTACACAGTATTTGCTTTTCTGACTTATTTCACTCTGTATGACAATCTCTGGAGGGAAGAAAGGGGTGGGGGATGAGTTGGGAGGTTGATATTAACATATATACACTACTATGTATAATACAGGTAACTAATGGGGGGAGACGGGGACGCAGAGGATGAGATGGCTGGATGGCATCACCGACTCGAAGGACATGAGTCTGAATAAGCTCCGGGAGTTGGTGACGGACAGGGAAGCCTGGAGTGCTGCAGTCCATGGGGTCGCAAAGAGTCGGACACAACTGAGTGGCTGAACTGAACCGAACTGAATGAGAACATAGTGTATAGCACAGGGATCTCTACTCAGTGCCCCGTGGTGACCTAAATGGGAAGGAAACCTAAAAAACAGTGGACATCTGTATATGTATAATTGATTCGCTTTGCTGTACGGCAAGAAATTAACATGACATTGTTAAAGCAACTATTTTAAAAAGGCTCATTTTTGACAAATTTGTCAACTTGATACTGTTGCTATTTCCCCATTTCTAAGAGCCTTTACAACATTAAAACCATGGAAAGAACACCACACAATGACAGTGGAAGCCACTAATTTAAGAATTTAAAATCAAACCAAGTGTTATCCAGGTAGATCCAATAAGCATGAGACATGTGTGAGATGCAGTTAAAAGGTGAGATTCTTTTAGTAATTGTACTGGATTGCCTTATTTGACATTCAGTGCTAATCTCTCAGACAACTTTTTAGACGGATCTTCTTGATTTTTGGCTATGTTTCCAAAATGACATAACCGAAGCTGGTCATATCTTACTGCTATTGTTGAAAAGCAAACTAGGTTCACTTCGTTTCTATCAATAGACTTACCTACAGTTAGTTGCTTCCAAACAAATGTATAAAATTGTGACCTACAGACATGAAATTGTGTTCCTCTGCTATTGAAATAGGTGCCAGTAAAGCCAGAAGTAGGAACAAGTCACCAATGTATCAGCTGTAGAAGTTTTCTGGGCACATTCCAAAAGTCTACATCTGCTTGGCAACAACTCAGAAAAGAGCTACAGTTACTCCTTCTACAGTAACACAGCTTTCCCAGGCTTCAATGTATGAAAAACAGCTTGCTCCCTATCAGAAAAAAATCCAACTAGATTTGTGAAAATCACACACTCACTACTCCACCCCATCAACTTAAAAGTCATTGCCATACATGGGACCAAAATCATCAATGACATAGTTATCACATATTGTCCTGTTCATGTGGTCTAAGAGTCCAAGTGAGAATCTTTTTTTTTCCCCCTTTTCTTTTTGCAACATAAACACTTAAGCATTTAGTGATAAAATATTAAAAGCATGAGGCTCCAGACCCAGTGAGTACAAGTTGCTGATATAGCACCAGGCACCAAGGAAAGGTGTCAAGTATGTTAAAATATGGCTTTAGCTTCGACATTAGGGGCCCTATTCTTCCCCTAATACGCTTGCCTTGTTCCTACTGCCCACAGTTAAATGTGCACATCAGCACTAAAATGCATCCCCTGAAAATCTAGGGAAGAAATTCAACACATCGATGTCAACGAACAAAGTAATTGTCAAATTTGTTCACCACAAACAACAGATCTAGACACTGTTTTTAATTATAACATTAATTGATCTTTTGTCACCACTAATTAGAGCGATAACATCACATTTAGTTACTTTACTAGCAGGAGTTGAATTTGAGTTGCTGGAAAATGCACCAGCGGGGAAGACAGTGAAGTGGGCAGAAAAAGGATAATTTGTTGGTGGGGGGGTGGTGCAGGGAGTCATATTACTTTCTTAAAAGAAATGTTTATCACTGTTGAGAGCATTTTCATATTTTAATTAATTTTGTTTCTCCTGAAGACTTCATTTGGTCTGTTTGCAATTAAGGTTCATACTGCTATTATATAAAATGTTCCCTCGTTGTTGGGAAATTACAGACAAGGAAGACTAGGTTGATGACTGGAAAAGCTACCTTTGTACTTTGAAAAAAAAAAGTTGTATGAACCTGTCATAGCTCTAGTCTGTGAGAAATGTAAGGGACTTTAATGGGTATTTTAGTAGAACCACTTAAAATTAAGTGATGAATTGGAATGGGAAAAGTTATTCCAATAAAAGCAAACAAATTAACTCACCTGACCTTGGTCCACATAAAAGATTCATTTTCTTAATGGAAACAAACTCTTTGAGTCTAGCTCAGGTTTAACCACTGAAGTGTATGTGGAACCTAAATTAAGCTATAGAAATGTATGCCTCCAGAAACTCAGGTGTACATGCACAAGTGGTAGAGAGTTCTAATAGCTGAGAGATATGCCACTGGCATGGTCTAGCATGACCCACTTCTACAATGATTACCACATGAGTCAGAAACCTGTTAAGACCCAATTAACAAAAATGTTATGCATCACTGATGCGTGCTTTGTCCAGAGCTTAATTCCACTGTTTTCCTAGGTAAATTCTGTCTTTCTATTCATTAACTTTCTCTTCCCTTGGGTACAAGAAGCAACTTCTTCCACTTTGTTTAAAAAGGTTACAGAAGATCTGAAAGTTACAGGGCAATGAGTATGCCTGTTTATCCACTGCTCTAAGAGAGTAAGGTAACATATGTCTGCATCATACATTTGGCATCTGTGATGCCTTTAAAATCATGAACCTTTCTTATTTCACTAGCAGTCTGAAACATAACTAAATGCAGCCTGAGCAAGTTGGAAATGTATTGGTCTTTCCTCTTCTCCCTACCTCAACACCAAGAACTTTGTTTTAATACAGAGTAGAGGTAATTACCGAGCAGTCATTCTGGGAGCATCAGAAAAGTTAGAGTCTAGGCTGTATGCTTGAAGCAAAACACTGACTTTTTAGAGAAGAGTCAACAATGGTTCATCATAACTTAAGAACCATTACCCTGGGTCAGTTCCCTTGTCTACCAAGCCAGGATTCTAATTCTTATGGGACACCCCCCCCCCACCCCCCGCCAAGAGACAGTTTGTAAGAAGGGATAGCTGGGCTCTGAACGTCTCTCACCATTCTTAGCTTTATTGGATGATGTCTTTCACGTATTCAGTATCTAAACTTCCCTTGAAAATTGTCCCTAATGTGAAATACCACAAAGAACTCAAAACTTCAGATGAGAAAATGTGACTGTTGTCTTTCTGTGGGTATATTTCACTTGCACAGGAACTTAAACCCAAATTGTGTGGATGCTTGCTCTTACTCCACTAGATAAAGGTGAAGGTCAAAGTGTTAGTCACTCAGTCATGCCCAACTCTTTGCAACCCCACAGATCCGCCAGGTTCCTCTGTCCATGGAATTCTCCAGGCAAGAATACTGGAGTAGGTAGCCATTCCCTTCTCCAGAGGATCTTCTCAGCCCAGGGACGGCAACCAGGTCTCCTGCACTGCAGGCAGGTTCTTTGCCTTCTGAGCCGCCAGGGAAGCCCTAGATAATGGTAGATAGACATGAACTACTCCTGGGGCGAACTGGGCTTCCCAGGCAGCTCAATGGTAAAGAATCTGCCTCCCAGGGCAGGAGACGCCAAAGACGTGGGTTCAATCCCTGGGTTGGGAAGATGTCCTGGATTAGGAAATGGCAACCCATTCCAGTATTCTCATCTGGAAAATTCCATGCACAGAGGAGCCTGGTGGGCTACAGTCCACAGGGTCGCAAAAAGTTGGACAGGAACTGAACAGACCACAACAGCTGGGACAACTAAGCTACTTACATAGTCCAGAAATGACCTTTACCTAATCTTACACGTTCAACAGTTAGAAGATTTAAAAAAGAAAAAAAGCATGAGGCAGGTAGGCAGCACTGTTTATAGGAACGAGTACTCCTGCTTTGAGTGTGCAAACCTAGGAAAGCCACTTTCTCATCAGGACCTGAGTTTCCTTATCTATAAATAGTAGGCGGTTGTATTAACTAACTTCTCTGAAGTCTAGATATTGAAAACTCTCTTTTTACATATGTAAAATTATCAGCATCCGTTTAATGCAGGCAATGCCCATTTTAAACAGCAACATATGAGGGGGTTATGCTCATCAACACTTCCACTTCAGCTACATATTTTTTATTTCACACATAATAAAGCTCCTCATTTGTAACTGGGCTCTTCTCATCCCTGCAGATCACAACTCATTATGGCCCATTATTCTTCCTCTTCATTATTTATTAAATTAATTAGGTGCTCAGTACAACTACATTTTTAACTCATTCACCCAAAATAAAGGCACATGAAATAAGGTTGACTAAACAACCCGATACTAAAACAATACATAACAGGCAGTTCCATCTCAATCATTCCATTCAGTTCAGAAATCTTCAGGGTTTAAAATTTGCCAGACATTGATTGGGCTTCGTGCATGGGAGTCAAGGCCTTGCTACGACCCTTGCCCTGAAGGAGCTTCCAGGCTACTGAGGACGCCAATAGCTACTCAACAGCAGCTAATAGTCAGGTGTAGGCAGGATATTCTTCAATATCCCACCTGTTTTCAAGGTTTCTGCAGAGTAAAGGGCAAGGTTTTGGTGAAGAGTACTTAGGCTTATAAATAAAAACAAATAAAAATGGAAAATAAATGCAAATTCTAAAAGATTTATACTTTTTACCTTTTAAAGGTAAAAAGGCTCACTTAAAAAAAAAAAGGCTCACTTCCTACCAAAACATTACAGTCTCCTTTCCATTTTTAAGGGCATAATTATTCTTTTTCAATGTCCAGGAGTATCAAGAGAAGGCAAAAAACACGGCAAACTTTATTTTAGCCAGGCATCTTATGAGACAATTTCCCATGTCTGTCGGACAAAGTAAATGGTCGGATGATGGTTTTATGAATTTACGGTCTCTTGGGAAGCCCTCCTCAAAGAGGTTAGTTATTAATTCAACCTAGAGGAAGTTCTCTATTTTGAGTAGTTCTTTTTTTTTTTTTATTTTGAGTAGTTCTTAACTTTTTAAGATAATGGGATCATTTAAAATCTTGACAATTGTTACCAACTTTCTCCTCAGAAAAATTCATAGGCAGCATGCAATTTCAGGAACTAATACACAGACCGCAAGTTAACCGAGCCTGTTCGTCCTGTTCATTATTTGTATTAATGACCTGCATGATGGCATATTAACAACTGATTGGTGAATCAGGCACACTGGAATGAAACTAAGATGTCTGCTAACATTCATCTTTGAGTCTAGATCCCTAGGGTTCAAAAAGAGCTCCATATGTTGGACGGTACAGTGCAGTCAGCAAGAGGACATTGTGTGTGTGTGTGTGTGTGTGTGTGTGTGTGTGAGTGTGTGTGTGTTCATTAAAAAAAAAAAAATCAACTACGTACAAGATGGCAGAGACCATCTGGGCAGCAGTGGTTGTTAACATACCTGAATGACGAAAAAAATTCCATCAACTCTGTGATGTTCCTGAGGTGAAATGGAGACCAAGGAGAGATGTTAATCAGAGGCAGATTTCAACTAAATAAAAGAAAGCATTTTCAAACAATGTGCATTACGACGGAAGAGGCTGCCCAGTGAGTAAGGGAGCTCTTCTATCTGGGGAGGGGCAGGTTAGAGCAGTGCAAGAAGACAGAACTAGGTTCTAATCTCAGTTTTGCCTTAAGCTAGACACATGAGCTCAGGCAAGTCGCCTTATGTTTATATAACTTAGTTTCCTCATCTGTAAACCGGAATTTATAAAACCTACACAAAGTCAACTGAGACAGTGAGAAAGTATCTACTACACTATGTTGCAGATATTGGATTTTCAACATGAGTGCCTGAAACCTTCTTCCCCACTCCCCCTCTCTCTTGCTTTTCTCTGGAAGTATTTAAGCAGAGGCTCTTGGGGGCATCAGACAGGAGTTTCTTACAGAGGAAGGCCGTTAGACGTGATGGCCTCTAATATCCTTTTAAGTCTAGGGTTTGGTTAGCAAAACTGCTCTTAGGTGATATCTTTTCTACATTATGTGTATCATGTTGAAAATAATTTACTTTTGTCCTTCTCCCTTCCTTGAGCAGCCACCTGAAAAACAGAATGAATGCTCCTATTTTTCTTCTTAGGTATTATATGCTTGCTGGCTCATTCCACTTTATTTCAAAGAATTTTCCATAAGCTCTTAAATGCTTCCATATGACACCATATTCTGCAGGTAACCTGAGTTCATACCATTCCCCAAACACGAGTCCCTATAAAACATTCCAGGATCTCTTTGTGTGCTCGGAATAGAATTTGTTAGGCTGCCAAATCATTCGGTCTTCTCCAGATAGCCTTGTCGTCCCTAACTTGGGTTATCAAATTCTTTTATCAGCATATTTTAATCAAAGCCTTTCAAAACAGTCTGAGGGTTAGGAAACACCATAAGGTCTAAGAGAAAAAGGCAAGAGGGTAAAATAGAACTACCAAGGGGGACAGAAGCAAAGGGTTATTCTGACTTTGCTTTAGGATACAACCTCGGCGAAAGCTACTGTCATCTTAGGAGAGGAAAAAAAAATGCCAGCTCAAATGTCACATGTGAATACATTATTGGCATTCATAAACAACAACAAAAAAGGAGGTATTCTAGTTTTCTTCCTAACCCGTGACTTTACACAAGATTGTTCATCAGCGTAGTTTAAAAGGAGGAAATCTTCTCTTCTGTCAAGATATCGTCATCCACCACTCAAAAAAAAATGTAAAAATCAAATAAAAATTTTTCAGGAGGAAGAAAAGTCCCAGGCTCCACGCCTTCTAAGGCGGCAGAGATTCACTCCTTTCGTGGTGAGAAGCAGAAATGGTGGGCACGATCCAGAGTCACAGCTGCTTTGGAAGCCGCGGGGCTCTGCTGTCATTTCAGAAGCCTCGCTGCACACACACATCTGAACACGGCCACCTGGATTCCCTCCTCCCGTGGAGGGAGGCCAGGTTACAGCGGTTCCATCCGCGCGGCTCTCTGCAAGGAAGGAGGAAGGCCCCTACGAGAGAGCTTGCCACCCTCCACGCAAGATGCTTTGTCAAAAAGGGTGATAACTAAAATGAGAAAGAGAGGAAAATAAACAAAAACTGGCTGCCTCCTCCCATCCAGCCCCAATTTTATAACTAAAGAAAAATCATTGTTTCTTTCATTATTCCTCTCTTCCAACTATGACAATCAACACTCTTCAGCAAGTAACTCATCAGTGGAAAGCTATTCAAAGAATTTTACATTGATAACGCTATACACGAGGAACTGGAGAGAACTTTGTTGATAATTTGTTCTGAACCTCTCACCATTCAGATACCTGGAATGTCTGCTCCTCGCCTGGTCAAAATAGAAAAGCCCTGTGAAGGATTCGTAATACACATCTGCTTGTGTGTTCTGGACAGAATAAATCTCCCCTTCCTCCCATTTATACAACACTCACTCCATTGTTCGGTTGTAAGGTCTGTCTCCACTGCAAGACCTAAAGCCTCTTGAGTGAGACCCAGGCTTATTCCTCTTTGGATCCATAATGCCTCGCAGAATGGCTGGCTCAGAGAAAATTCTCACAGTTGCCCCAATAAACGGTTGCTGAACTAAGTGGGATCAAAGGACACTGAAGGTCAAGAAGCTAAAATGACTGGCCAAGGATCACACAGCCAGAACAAGAACTAAATCCCCCAGTGGGGCTCGGTCTCCTCTTCCACATGGACTCTCTCATGCTAAAAGAAAAGTGCCAGGAATGGCTTAGGATTTTATTGTCTCTCGAAGCCCAACGGTCCTTCTTTCAACACTGAAGCAACTCTTCTTCCAGTAAGGCACTCAGATTCAACAAAAAGGAATCTGTTTTGCCTAGTATTAAATAATTTGATAAAAAGCTGGTAAAACAGAAAGGGTTTTGCACATGCAAATCTGCCCTTGCACCCAATTTCAATTCTCTTATTTTCCTGATCTATATTCCTGCTCTCCAGATGGACCATCAGCTTTATACCAATGCCAGCAACAGCTTGCGTATTGTTTGTTTAAAACAAAGATGATGGATTAAATATCATATGCAATGTGAGGAAAGAGGTTAAGGCTAATATTCCTGTTCTGAAATATATCATAAACCCAGTCCATGTAGCTTTTTTCCCCAGTGGACTCGTATAAATAAAAATTTAATTTTATTTTTCAGACCCATAAGAGGAAGCACGCATTCATCTAGAATATGGAGCCTTTCCATCGCTCCAGATTTATTCTTGTTCTAAGGCATCATTACCCTCCAAATTATACAGACTTATGTCATTTCATTGAAACACTCATTCAGCCATCACATGCCCAGATCCAACAGTAACACTTTTGTTGTAAAATTATGCCAAAATGAGCAAACTTGAAATTCTTTCACCTATATTTGAGTACTCTGCAAAATGTCTTTAATCATCTCAAATAAATTCCAACCAAAAAAAAAAAATCTACAGTTCCAATGCAAAATATATAAATCAAAGAAATCACAGCAGAGGTCTCTTTTTGTACCCTACACATTATTATACGAAGCACCCTACAAAGTGGCCATAGTTGCCAATAGGGTGGACTGTGTATCAAAACCAGCCCTACTACGTAGGTTTCCTGCCGCAACTATAGATTCTGTCCTGCATGTTTATATGTAATTTCCATTAGAAAAATGATTTAAGGGGGAAAAAAACACTTTTTGAAGCCAGGAAGAAAGAACTGTGCAAAGATAAGTCTATCAAGGGATTCTGATGATAGGATATCATTTAAGTAGATTATCATCAACAAAAGAATACTGATTAGGCTCTAGGAAGTCTCAAGAGGACTATCTCTAGAAAAAGAAATCAAAGGTGAAACTCTCCACTACCTCCACTACTCTCCCGGATACAAGGATGGGTGTGTACTATACAGAAACAAGGAGCCCACCAGAATAGTCACAAACGCACGGTCTAATCTCAAATACAGTGCAGGCAACAGTTTCTTGACCAAAAGTTGTATTACCCTGCCATTTCTGTCACCCGGTCAGCTTGAAACTTTATTTAAGGCTGGAATTTGGCCCTCCCGAGTTGCACCATGAAGAGAAAATATTTAAAGAAAGGTGTTTTGCAATTCCCATGTTTGGAATGAGTGATCAAATCTGTAGTGCTACCAACGCTTTCTAGATGCCAGTTCAACGACATCCATTTTATATGTCAGGACAGAATAGCAGGCAGATTGTATGTCTAATGAGACACTCCGCAATGCTATACCAACTTGGGGATGCATGTGGGGTAGTCTAAAACTGTAAAATATGACCCTTCCAGCAAAGTGACTGCCAAAAGCACAATTAATCCAGTCTTATTGCACTATAACTCTCTCCGTTGTACAATACTGGATTGCCATTTTCTCTTGTATGTTTGCACATGTGAGAATATTAGTGGACTAACAGGCATACACAAGCATTCAGACAAATAAAGCAAGCAATAATACAGAATGTTCCCATTAGCAATATAAAAAAATAGCCACAAATACATCACGGTAAACAAGTGTAGACATTAATAAATGTAACTTTTAAATGTGGAAATGTCCCATTCACAAGTCCAGAATGTAAGTGCTATCTAGGACCCTGAAGCTTAAATTTGGGTTAAATGAAACTTCAGGTCCCTTACGGCTGTAACATTCTATGATTCTTTGAGTCTATTTTTATTTGTTCACTTGAATTTCTTCTTGTCAGGGAAGGTAGCTTTAACCTCCCTTTAGAATATCTTTCCACCTACACACCTTCCTACTGCAATAACACAAGTTGAGCTGAATGCACAGTTATGTAACTTTAAGATCAAAAGAAAATAGAAAAGAGAGTCCTACCCTAGCCCCACACGCTATCACCACCAAGACCCAGCACAGGGAACATTTAATTTTACCAATATATTAAAGGCTGCACTAAAATATTTCCCAACAGGTTAGGTTAAAAATTCTCCGTACTTTGGATTTATGGCTGGGGGCGGGGCGTAGG
>NW_011494529.1:2687048-2698872 GCF_000754665.1 Bison bison bison
AGGGGTGGGGAGGTGGGGAGGGGGAATCACACCATTGAAGGTTACCTGAATAATGATATCTACTGATCTGACTGCTATCCTTCCTTCACAATGCTATTTAAGAACAGCAAAAAGAGTCTTTTATTGTACACATCTACTTATAGAGTGCAAATTCTTTGTCTCATAAAGCGAACTCTATTTGTATTGAATATATATTCACTATTTCCTGCTAATGGGGTAAAAACTGATTCCAGATGAGTAGAAAAATGCCTTAGTTTTCACAGAAAATTCATTCCAGGGGGGGAAAAAATGTTTAAAAGTTTTTAATAAATCTATAACTTTGTAGATTGGTTTCTAGTTTCTGCATCTATATTTCACTCCTCAGGTTTTTTTTTTTTTTTTTTTTTAGGAGGGTCAGTTTGCAGTAACTCAGTATATGTTTACATTCTGCGCATAAGGTTGCTGATCTCCATCCAGAATCCAAGAGAGCTTTTATGTTGTCTTGCCCCAAAGAGAACACCTTTTTAGAAGAACAATAAATACAGCATGGAATATCACCTGAAAAACAAGAGTTCAAAAAGCCCCAGGAGGAGCAGAGTTAAAGACGATCATTTAATCAACCTTAACTCACACTAGAATATTTAGCGATTGCATCATTCCCAGTACACAAGTCACACGCTGTCCTCAGTGCACTGCATTGAGTAACAGACAATGCAACGTTTTAAATTTGATTTCCTAATGTCCTGGAGGTCAATGTGAGACCTTGCAATTTGTTAATATAGTTATCGTAAATTTATTCGAGATTTTTAAAACTGGACCTGTACTACAGCTAATAGATACTATTAACAAAATAAATCACGAGGCCCTCATAAGATATTACAAAATGCAAAGCACTGCCATGTTCAAGTTTTAAATCTGATCGGGGCAGCTACAAACTTAGAAGTATCTTCTGCCCTAGAACTTTCTATTGACTACTGACTATTGAAATTGACTATTAATTTCTGATGTTTATATTTTCCTAAAACTTTGAACCAGCTATGGTGTTTAAAAGGGAGTTTGTGCAAGAGCCACCTTTCAGCTTGAAATGGACTCAACTGCAGATTGTTAGTAACTTTAAACACCCAAACGTTACTCAGCCTCATGGGTGTTATCTTGATCACTTTTAAAGACATTTTCAATAATGTCCTTTGAGATGGGACCAGAAATGACTTTATTACTTTCCCAAAGGCTTCGCTCACAAGCTTATCACTCTGATGGCAGCTGTGTTACTGAAACCTGTCACTGTCACGGCAGATGTGACGTAAGTGGACATGAGAGCAACACCGTTAAAAACGACCGGAGTCTGCCTGGAATGCCCAACCCTGTGTAGCAACAAATGTTGATTTCCATTCTAACAATATTTCCAAACAATCCTTAAATCTGGCAGACAGAAAGAATACTAATCACCTAGATAAATGTGTTTCTTCTACACTCTGGAGAAGCGCCATAAGAATATATCACGTTTAGGAAGCTTATGTGAGTGAAGCACTGTCCCACTTGGCATAACTTACTGAATTTCATATTACTTTATTAGGAGGTTGGTGAAGACACTGGGTAAAACTCTACAATTAAGTTAATTCAGTCCTGTCCTCTCATAATTACAAATATTACGGGACCCAAACCAAATCTATGGCCAAGTTTACACCACCTGATATAGGCCAAAGAAACATGGTTTGATCTATATGAACCAAAAAATAAAAGTGAAGGGGGAAATCCCTTTTCCTTGGCCTTGATTATCCAAATATGCTATCTCTAAAGATCAGGCTCCCTTTGAGATGTGAGTGTACCCTACCAAGCCTCTAGACATGCAGATTTTCTCCTTCAAATGTGTATTAAACACGTATATTTAAAACAATACCAAAGTTAGCAAATTCACAGACATAGTGAGCAGAGACAAAGTTGTTAAAATTCAAAGGCATTAAGTACAAGTATCTACTTACCAGCTATAAATGTGCTACATGTGTACTAGTTTCTTATTGAAATTATATATAATCTCATAATATACATTCTTCCCCAACAATGAGGCAAGCAAATATTATGATGAATATGTATTTCCATAATAAAGATTTTCAGTTACAATAAATGGCTCAAAACTTCAACCCTAAAGATTGAATTTTTTCACTTTTCAGAGTTGTAGTCTGAATAGATGCAAAAATTTAACAAGAAATATCACAAGAGTTATTTCAGCCAAATTATTTAATGAGCACCCATGCAATCTATGCCAAATAAAAAAGAACACAGTGCGACGCCAGCTTCTCTGATTAATGCATCCTAAGCTTACATTTCCATACAGTTTCTTTTAATTAAAGACAAACAGAAATTTCCTCTCACTAAACACTTTTAGGTTCAAGTTTACTTTCTAGAGCTATTTCTAAAAGTGTATATCATTTGTTTTGCTGAGTAACTGAATTACTTCATATGATAAAGCCATTAATTGTGTAGACCTGGTAACAAAGGAAGAACACTTGGCCCAAGAACAGAGGTTGGAGGGTTTACTAGTGGTGTGGACTTTAGGAGTTGGGTAAGCGAGATTTTGCAAGTGTCACTAGGGAGAAAAATATATAAATAAGAGCAAAATCACCAAATTATATGCATAAATATTTAAGATTTCATGGGAAAAGTTACCAAAGAAAAAGGTTGTGTACAATATTCCTTTCAGCTAGAGATAATAATTTATCCAAAAATTAGCCTGAATAACTTTCTGATTATATTATAGGAGGAAAAGACTTACAAGATTTTTCTCATTCTGGACATTTTTTAAAAGGGAATCCTGAGCTATCTGCCAGATGAAAGTGATTTTCCTCTTATCTGAATGTCTGTAGCAATTATTTCCTCTACTGCTGTTTGGTGCTTACCCTCTGGTGCTTATAACACGTCGCAGCACCGCAGCACAGTCAGGTCAGACAGACCGGGATTCAAATGCCACCCCCACCACCACTAACTTGCTCTGTAATCTCACAGCAAGCTACTCTTCCTCTCCCAAGGAATTTAGTTCTCTCTCTCTAGATCACTCTCCCCCAACACACCACTATCATCGATGGACTTCCTGTCTTCAGTCCTTGGGACACGGACACACACACACATACACACACACACACACACACTCTCTCTCTCTCCCTCTCCTTGGGACACACACACACACACACACTCTCTCCCTCTCCTTGGGACACACACACACACTCTCTCTCTCTCTCTCTCTCTCTCTCCCTCTTCTTGGGACACGCACACACACACACACACACACACACACTCTCTCTCTCTCCCATCCGCACCCAGTTCTCTGCACGTACGTAATCATCTCTCTACTTGGATGCTCAGGTGTCCATGGTCTGATTCTCCACATCTCCATCTAAAGAAGGCCTTTCATTTATTCTCTATCACCATGTGTTCCCTTTAGAGATTTACCACATTTAGAAATTAGTTATGTGTTTACCCACCTCCCTGATCTTTAAACCCCATGAAAGCAGGGCTCTACCCGCCTTGTCCACTGGAGCATTCCCAGTACCTAGCACAGTGGCTGGTACATAGTGGACAGCCAACAGTAAGTTAGCTGGATAAATCGACTATCTAAAACAATACTGACTGAAAACATCATTACATATAGACTTATTTCCTCTACTCAGATTCCCAGAAGTGATATTACTGATTCTGAATTTCTTTCCCTTTCTTTAACCAAGGCAACTTTTATAGTCTGTGGCCCAAGGGACAGTCTCTTAGGGACTGGCTATACTTTTATCATAAGATGAAAGGCAATGTGAGACAAGGGCTATGCCATATGCATTTAAGCTCAGAGCCTTATACACAGTGGGCACTCAATAAATATATCTCAGAGCTTTAATAACTAAATGATAAATGTCAGTCTGTCAAGATAATGAATTATTTGTTGCTGTTGTTCAGTCACTAAGTCATGTCCGACTCTGTGACCCCATGGACTGTAGCCCACCAGGCTTCACTGTCCATGGGATTTCCCAGGCAAGAATACTGGAGTGGGTTGCCATTTCCTCCTCCAGGGGATCTTCCCAACCCAGGGATCGAACTGGGGTCTCCTGCATTGCAGGCAGATTCTTTACCAGCTGAGCTACCAGGGAAGCCCAACGAATTATTAAGCAACTCTTATTAGTGAAGAATATTATGACCTCCAAAACAATCAAGTTATGGTTAACAAAAAATATTAAGTGAAAGGAAAACAAAAAAAACTGTATATATAATATATACATAAATATATATATATATTATATATTATATAACATCAAAACTATGCCTACCAATAAAAAATTATCCCTATTTTTTCTGTTCTTAACATCACTGCAGACTTGACAACAAAGGATTAGGATGGAGAAAGGCTTGCTCCTAAATGTAAGACCTTAAATTTTTAGGAGGAAAAGAAATGGTATTAGGGAGACCAAGTGAATCCGGTATCCCAACCCAATAATTACAAGCATTCTTTTCTCTGGGGCTCATTCGTCCATCACTACGGAGGGATTTATATCCATAACCTCCATTAACATTAATGGAAGGTAGCCACACAATTCACCAGAAGTCCACTAGAGAATCAGGCCTGTAAGAGAAAACATTTTTATTTATTAAAATTTACAAAGAATTCCTAATATAATGCAAATAGTGGTGCCTCTGTGAACAATTTAACTCTGCTATAATCACAGAAAATCCAGTTCCTAAAGCTACATGCCTCTAACGTCTACCACCCCCTCCACTTTCAACAAAAGACTGTCCTTTGCTACTCTATCGTGAGGCCGATAACAAATAGTATTTTTAAAGTATTTCTTGTCAATAAAAAAAAAAAAGCACAATTTAAAATGGAATGTTCTAACAAAACACGCTCATACATGCAGGAAATAAGGAATTTACAAGCCAACACAGGTCATTATTTAATTTTTAATTAGGTTTCACCTAACAATGGAAAACTAAGTCTTCCTTCATCCATTTAACAAAATGCTCGTTTAGAATGCTCCATGGCTTACAAAGCTTCCGAACAGATGTCTAAAATGAGAATTCAAGACTCAGGAAAATATGAAATTCACTTTACTCAGTTCTCAAGCGATCTGATAAACAAACAGCCTCACCCACTGCAGTCATGGCTGATAATTTATTTCCAGAGTCTGATGACTATATGGCAATTCACTTTGCTGATGAAACATTCTTTATTTGGGTGGGATGCACACAGATACCAACTTACCGAATGTCATTCCCACAAGATAATAGACCATAGAGAAGATGCATGCCAGGCAGTACTGCATCAAAAAACCACTTTTCACCTATCAGAAGATGCCTTAACAACCGACAATGTTTATCAAATTCACAAACCTCATTCCTGTTAGGCAAAGTTCCAAAGTTGACTTTGTTTCTTCATTAAAGCCATCTAAACTTTCTAGTACCCA
Organism: Bison bison bison; assembly: GCF_000754665.1. NCBI lineage: Eukaryota > Metazoa > Chordata > Mammalia > Artiodactyla > Bovidae > Bison > Bison bison. The sequence goes on from NW_011494529.1 coordinate 2,692,463, forward strand.
TGTTTTCTGCATATTTGCAGACATTAAAACTCCTTAACTTTGCAAATATTTTATAGCTACACTTGTAATGGTAGATATGTCCTGTGAACTTATTTAAATTAACTCAGGGGTCTCGCTTTCACTGTATACAAGGCTTCCTCAAATCCATAACACAATTCTACTGATACGTGAGAATTCCACAACATTATTTTGGGATCTCTAACTTCAGCCTTGCATGCATACCACTGACCTCTGTTATAACTGAGCAGCCTTGGAAGCAGAGGAAACTGGCATCACACTCTTAGGAGAGAAAAAAGGAAAAGACAAGGAGATATGGCAGATATTCCTCAAGTCACCCTCGGAGGGAAGGGAAAGAACAGGGAGATCTACGGTTTTCACCATCAAAATATCCACACTTTAGCTACAGGACTGTGAAGTTTCAAATAAACACTTGAACCAAACTCTTAGCTATGCCAAGGGATAATACATCAAAGGAACCACATGTGGACCTTCTCTCTCTTTGAGGCAGAGGCAACTGGACAAACTTTTTCCACCCATCAAGGAAGAAGTCGGTGAGCTCCTCGTGAGTGAGGTGAGCAGCCTCGCTCCACAGTTAGCCTGCTAAATGACTGAGGAGTGAGGCATCACGGTGCACCCCAGGCTCCATTTCAACCACCTGCCATTTCTGGAACACACACCCTAGGCTCCCAGCCCCATGCTCTGTCCCTTCATTTCCCCTGCCAGTCTGCAAGGCCCTCCGTTAACACCACCTCCCTCACAGAAATCATCCTCATTCTCCTCAACTAAGAATCAATATAAGCACACCTCGTTTCATGGCTCTTTGTCTTATTATGCTTCACAGATCTTGCATGTTTTACAAGCTGAAGGCCTGTGGCCACCCTGGTTGTTAAAAGATGGTTAGCATTTTTTTTTTTTTAGCAGTAAAGGATTTTTAAATTAAGACAGGTACACTGCTTTCGAAGACATAATGCTTCTGCACATTTAATAGACTATAGTGCAAACATAACTTCTATATGTACTGGGAACCAAAAAACTCACGAGACCTGCTTCATTGTGACATGCGCTTTATTTTGGGAGCCTGAGACTGAAGTTGCCATATCCCCAAGGTGTGGCTGCACTGTCCTCTCTCGGGCCACGTGGGTCCTTCGTGGTCTACATTTAACAGAGCACTCGACGCGTCTTGCCTTTTCCCCTACCAATATCTGAGCGTCTGGAAGGAAAGAACATTTCCCCACTTTCAGTATTTTTCTGCTATCAACATATACCATGTTACCTTATTTCTAGTAAATGATTAATAAGTTATTTGCTGAATACTTAAGATGAGTACTTCTACCAAGGCCAATGCATCCTATCCTCCTACTGGAATATAATACTCAATTTTCTCCTGATTATATTAAAATGCCCAAAACGTGGTGTCTGAAGTCAAATGTCTTCTACTCTCTTGAAGGCACTCTCAGATTACGTACTAAGAACAAGGTAAATATAGAAAAGTGACGAGAAGAATGATAAAAGTCACCATGTACACACCATGTCCAACCTTATCAAAGATAAGCCTTTAAAAGATAAGAAGAAAATTCCAGAACATTCTCCTGAGTAACTTTGACATGCCCTCAACTTCCAAGAAAAATCAAATATTGACAATGAAACGATTTGGCCATACTCAAAAGAAACAAACTGTGTTCTTTAAAAACCAACTTAAAAACAACAGATGGAAAAATAATCTGGAGATCATTTTCCTTTGAAAGGAGAATGGAAATAATGTTCATTTTCCCATATTGATCTTTTTAAACATATAGAGTGAATTAATCAATATTAAATAGAAAAAGAAATGTAAAATTTTATTATATCAAAACATACCTTTTTAAGTTTTAAGTGCCATCCAGAATCAGAAATCATTTATTTTTTTCCAAAGCACCCTTGCTTTTTTCATTTGTTTAGTTCATTATATTACTCAGGGAGTAGGAAATAAGAGCCATTATGATTTATAATTTTGTGTAGGGACAACTAAACTGTCCCTAACTCACTCCATCCTTTTTTTCAAGGCTCCCTGCGTTGAGAATCACGAATAATCTTGGCAAAACACTTCTTAAAACATGTCCCTGTTCAAAACCTCTGCAAGATTTCCTAATGCTTAAATCTCTAATTGGGCACTCACTGCCCTCCCCAAGACGAACCCCATTCCAACTGAATGTGTCCACTCACTTGACTGGAACAAACCTTGCCTATTCCTGCTCCTGCACTTGCATGCATGCCTTTCCCTGGCTCTCCAGGTCTTCTCTCTAACTAATCCCTATCATCATCCCTCTTTATCAGCTCATTTCCCAACCGTCCTTCCACTAGTCAAACCCACTAGTCAAATTCAGTTGCATATAATAGCCTTCTAGACCATCTCATTTCTTCATGAATTGTCTTCTACATTTCTACACAACATGTTCTCATTTGGTGTTTATTTATTTACATATCCACAAGAATACATGTTTCATACCAGCAAGGACTACGTTGTACATATATAAGATTATATCCCTCACCAAATCCAGCACAATGGCTCACATGCTGTTGACACTCAAAACATATTTGCAAATTAAGTATTTCTAAGACATTAATTTATAAACTTTACCTTGTAAGATCAAGTTAAAGAATATACTTAAAGTAAGACTTAATGACTGAATTAAGATAAACTATGTATTATAAACAAATACTTTAAGACATACAATTTTAAAGTGAAACTATCATTCTAATCTTATGCCTGATCTCGTCATGTTTTTAGGGCTAATACAGCATTGGAAATACTGACTAAGCAGCCTAATTTCAATTGCTCAATGCAAAATTACTATAAAAATTAACAACAAAAATCCTAAACCTTGCTGGTGACATTTTATTTCCATATATGCACAATACAATTAATGTAAACTCAATGGTAACAACTGCATACTAAATAAATGAATGTTACACCTACAAACAAGAGTACAGAAGAGTTTTGCAGGTTGATCTGAAAACGCCACCAATCCACTATACGCAAAAATGTCCCTGATTTTAAATGAGTCATAGAAAAGAAGACAGTTTACTGTACTAAGTCATCCCCTAGGAAACTAACTGCATTTGGGTGGCCATTAAAAAATAAGTTTTCAGACTAGAGTTGTGAGCTATCACACATGTAGAAGACCTGGGTAAAAACCACCTTTAACATACCCTTAATCTACAACAATAAAAAGGCAAATACACGACACTGAAAACACCTGGACAATATGAACAAGACCAGCCAAGACTTAAAAATTTTAACTGACCATGTAAAATCTACAAAGATGCTTAATAAATTCTATACACACACATACACACGTGTTCATCATACACCCAGTGAGTCATGTAATTCTACACTACTACATATAAATGATATTGTACCTTGATTTTAATCTCCTGTTAATCTCTTTACTATCTTGTTATCACTTTGGGATATGATTTAGGAACCAGAGTGTACTGGGTTTTGTTTTTAATTTTCAAAGCATACTAAAAGTGAAATATTCTAAAAAGGATACAGAAAATATTCTTAAACAAATACAAAGCATTTATTTTTTAAATGGCATAACTCAACATACTAAAGACATACCCAAGCTGCCAGTTTTTAGAGCATGGCTTTTTTATAAAAAAAGAAATCTATTTTGGACAAATAGGATTAAGCTTCTTAGACAATTCTTTGTTGTTTTGACTTCAACAATTTATGCAAATGAGATGTTAATTAGTGTAATTGTAACTTAAATTATGCTTGTGTAAACCTCTCCATTGGTAGAAAAGTGTGGGAATCTACACAACTGGTATTTAAAGTAGCTGTACTAACTCCCTTCTGAAAGCCCAGCATAGCAAGATCACTTTCATGTCTTTACAATTTGTTTTTATGAGGTGATAACATTTTTACAAATACCATCATTTTTGGTTTTTTATATTGTAAGTGACAGTCTGACATTTTACAACTGGCTTATTGAAAACAAGAATTGAGCACTCTAGCAGTAACGGACATTAACTGCTGAATAGAGATTCAGATGCTAATGAGGTGAGAGGGGCTCCAGAAAGTTTTGATAAATGCTACACACACTCTAACTAGCTGTGAATGTGGGTTGACAAAGAACATCTACACCAGGGTTCAATAAAATGTAACCCTTTAAATTAATCATACTGGCAGTATTTAATAGAATGCACAACAATCTCCTTTTCTGTTGGCCATAAAGCTGGAGAAACGCAAAGTCTTCACAAATGAATGCTCCCACATTTCCCACTCCACACTGCTACTTTCATTTGAACGTCTACAGCTGTTTCAAAAGTACTTACTGTAAATAGCAAAGTATAAGCAGATTTCAGAGTCTGACTCTTTCACAACAGAGGATATCATTTTTTTTCCTGCATTTTTACGCCTGGATTGAAACAAAACTCCCAAGAAAAAAACATGGAAAATTCGAGTGCCTGGTACAGAACCCAGCACATAGCAGGTTCTCAATAAATGGCATTTCTTGTTGTAGGGAATATCTGGCATCTTATTAAAAGAAAAACAGTCTGCTCATACAGGAAAAAAAAAATCAAGAGAATTCTGGAAATAAGGCCTTCTGGCTTCAAATTCACTAACTTAAGGTAGGCCTTTGTTCTTCAGGGACTTTGGGGAAACTCATTTTATAGTTTTGTGAAGAATTTACACAAAAGAAAAATTAAAATTTCCTACAGAGTAAAACTATAATGAGACTTATTATCACAAATGTCAGAGAACCTCAACTTATTTAATTTTTTGATGTTCACACTAATCAAACTCTTCTACTGATTGCAAACTTCTAGAATTCAACAGACTACAGTTCAAGAGATCACCCTTATATTTCTTAAGCAAATGGAGAACATTAACATGTTATTTCTCCTTAAAGTGACAATCCCTAATATCCTTTCTGGTTTTTGCCAATTTTAATCTTGGCAGGAAGTGGAAATCTGTGCACTCAGCAACACTGCAATCTTGCTGGCTGTCAAAATTATGTGTCAGCCAATGCCGGAGTGGTATTCTTGTCATTTCACCACGGTAAGAAACTCACCAGTCTGACATATAAAGCCTCTAAAAGTAGTGATTTATGCCAAAATGTAGATACATTTACCCGCCACCTAAATTTCATTTATAATTCCCACAATTACTATAACTTCCTCTAAATAAAAGTCTCAAATATAGCTCTAATTAATTTTATAAATCAAGGATACTTAAAAAAATCCAAGGAATGACTATGAGTGAAATAGGTTTAGATCAAAAGACAACTAAATTTTTTAAAACACACCCGTGTCTATATTAACACATTAAACTTGTTAGTATGCTTGCCTGAGGATACTGCATACTTTTTAAAAGTCATTTTCTCCCAAATAGTCTCCATGTGAACCACATATTTCCAAGTCAACAAACTAATCGTTTCTCAATAGACTGCATAAAAATGATACCTTTACCCTTCAGCGAGCACTGGTTACTTTGACTTTTTAAGAGTAAAAACTCTCTCACTTAAAAAAAAAGAAAAAGTGAACAAGTAGAGAAATGTCTGCTATGGTTTAGAAATGGCCATTTAGCCAAATTGCATACCTGTGCTGTGTCAGCGTCCTGGCAGAGCCATCTCATTCCACTGGTCTAATGGATGGCAATTGAATTTAATTAACAAAACTCCTTTGACTTCGTTTCATACTGTGCTGAATGTAATGGAATCCTCCTTCTACCCCCTCTCTCTCTTTCTCCCTCGCTTTCTCTCTCCCTCTTTCTTTTGCATTCAACTAAAAATGTCCTTAACTGCCATCTACTTTAAGAATATTAAAGGCTATACATTATACTTAAAAGATGTAATATCGTCATCTCCTTCCCCATGACTTCAATTTAGTTACTGAATTATATAACATAAAATAATTAAAAAGATACTTTGATAGTGATACACAGTATAGATTCAATTACCACAATGTATCCATTAAAGGTACTTTTATAGTATGAATAAAATGCAAATCCTCTTTATGGATCAATACCAGAACATAATTCTATTCTTCCTCTTAAAAAAAGGAAGTTAACTATTACAAATCATCCTCACGTGAAAATGGAAAAAACATATTTCTTTGAAAGTTTTCTATTAATCTCAATATATTAAGAATGTTACTTTCTCTATTATACTCATTTTTAAACAGTAGGCCTAAATTCCAGCAATATTTGGTAATCAGTAAACAGAAAACCTGTTTACCACTCCTTCTCATATTTCTCACATTTATTTAAATTCCTGCCACTAAATTCAGAGAGACATTGCTATTAATTAAACAATCTTTCCTAAATAAAATCAAGAACACACCAAAAAAAAAAAAAAAAAACATGCGCCTAAGGGATTCTGAGTAAATATTACTACTCTGCCTAACTTTTGCCTGGCTGGGCA
>NW_011494529.1:2698972-2700677 GCF_000754665.1 Bison bison bison
ACACAAAAAAAAAAAAAAAAAAAAAAACATGCGCCTAAGGGATTCTGAGTAAATATTACTACTCTGCCTAACTTTTGCCTGGCTGGGCACTCTGAGACAAGTTCCTATGATTGATTATTGTGGTATCTCTGAATCTTTGACTTTGAACCATAACCTTTTTTGCGAACAATGACAGTTGGGACTTACCATTTGCCATCTGTAGAGATGAAGGGGGGAAAAGGACTTTACATACATTAATCAACCAATTAAGAGCAGACTTAAACAAAACACTAAAGCATAATAAACCCCTGACTGCTTAATAGCCTTCTACTTTTAATAGTTGTCTTCCTGCAGTCTGCTCACAAGATTAGGAGTAATCTGTTCAAGTCTTAACAAAAATTGCATGAGGAAATGGGGGTGGAGGGGGGGTAAACCCACCCAAATCAGGCATTTCAAATTGTGAAAAATGATACTTAAAGATTCTACAGTTCAAATTAAACACTTAAGAAGCTGATCCACATACCACAGTAACAAAGAATCTCAAGTCAACATAAAATTTAGTCCTTGTCTTTACTGAAATATCTAGAATGATTCATATACACACTCTAGCCTATCATTGTGAAATATTAGATGATCACAATTTTCAAAACACCACTCACCTAATAATTTTTACTACTTCATTTGGCATGAAGTAATTTGCCCAGAGAATTTGAGGTTTCGATTTTTGGTAATATAGAGCAAATCTAGTATGAAAAATTAGGGTAAAATTAATAAAACTAGGTAAGGTTTTGCTTGACCTTTCTCTAATTAAAATGTGATCAGCAAATGTCATATTTAAACAGTAAGGCATTAACTCAGTCTCATTCATGGATAAAAAATAAACAGGAAATCAAGGAAAAATTCAAGAATGCCCACCCTCACAGGTTAATTCAACAACAAACTGGAGGTACTAGCCAGGGTAGTCAAGTGGGCCTTAGGAAGCATCACTACGAACAAAGCTAGTGGAGGTGATGGAATTCCAGTTGAGCTATTTCAAATCCTAAAAGATGATGCTGTGAAAGTACTGCACTAAATATGCCAGCAAATTTGGAAAACTCAGCAGTGGCCACAGGACTGGAAAAGGTCAGTTTTCATTCCAATCCCAAAGAAAGGCAATGCCAAAGAATACTCAAACTACCGCACAATTGCACCCATCTCATACGTTAGTAAAGTAATGCTCAAAATTCTCCACGCCAGGCTTCAGTAATATGTGAACCATGAACTTGCAGATGTTCAAGCTGGTTTTAGAAAAGGCAGAGGAACCAGAGATCAAATTGCCAACATCCACTGGATCACTGAAAAAGCAAGAGAGTTCCAGAAAAACATCTATTTCTGCTTTACTGACTATGCCAAAGCCTTTGACTGTGTGTATCACAACTAATTGTGGGAAATTCTGAAAGAGATGGGAATACAGATGACACCACCCTTATGGCAGAAAATGAAGAACTAAAGAGCCTCTTGATGAAAGTGAAAGAGGAGAGTAAAAAAGTTGGCTTAAAGCTCAACATTCAGAAAACAAAGATCATGGCATCCGGTCCCATCACTTCATGGCAAATAGATGGGGAACACAGTGGCTGACTAATTTTAGGGGCTCCAAAATCACAGCAGATGGTGATTGCAGCCATGAAATTAAAAGATGCTTACTCCTTGGAAGGAAAGTTATGACCAACCTAGACAGCATATTAAA
>NW_011494529.1:2700777-2712538 GCF_000754665.1 Bison bison bison
TTCAGGCAAATAGATGGGGAAACAGTGGAAACAGTGGCTGACTTTATTTTTGGGGGCTCCAAAATCACTGCAGATGGTGACTGTAGCCATGAAATTAAAAGACGTTTACTCCTTGGAAGGAAGTGAAGTGAAGTGAAGTCACTCAGTCATGTCTGACTCTTTGTGACCCCATGGACTGTAGCCTACCAGGCTCCTCCATCTTTGGGATTTTCCAGGCAAGAGTACTAGAGTGGGTTGCCATTTCCTCCTCCTTGGAAGGAAAGTTATGACAAACCTAAGCAGAGACATTACTTTGTCAACAAAGGTCTGTCTAGTCAAGGCTATAGTTTTTCCAGTAGTCATGTATGGATGTGAGAGTTGGACTATAAAGAAAGCTGAGCGCTGAAGAATTGATGCTTTTGAACTGTGGTGTTGGAGAAGACTCTTGAGAGTCCCTTGGACTGCAAGGAGATCCAACCAGTCCATTCTAAAGATCAGTCCTGGATGTTCATTCAAAGGACTGATGTTGAACCTGAAACTCCAATACTTTGGCCACCTGATGCGAAGAGCTAACTCAATGGAAAAGATCCTGATGCCGGGAAAGATTGAGGGCAGGAGGAGAAGGGGACGACAGAGGATGAAATGGCTGGATGGCATCACTGACTCAATGGACATGAGTTTGAGTGAACTCTGGGAGTTGGTGATGGACAGGGAGGCCTGGCGTGCTGCGGTTCATGGGGTCACAAAGAGTCGGACACGACTGAGCAACTGAACTGGAACTGGAACTGCAGCCAGGGTAGTAAGAAGGTTAAGGAAAATAAAAACATAGCATTTGAACAGCAGAAATGAAAATGTATGATTATATACACAGTAAACACAAATTTACAGACAAATTTCTGGCTGAAAAATATGTAAATACAGCTACACAAAAGATCATTATTCAAACATAAACTGTATTTCTATACTGGAAACACAGAAATATATTTTTCAAAACACAATTTACAAAATCCACTTTGCAAAAAAAAATCAAGACCTGGGTGAAAAATAATACAATTTACTGAAGATAAGATGTAAAGAAATGGAGAGACATACCATGTTCATAGATGTAGTAAGGCTGACAGTAAAGGATGTCAATTTGCCTCAAATTCATCTGTAGATCTAATACATTTCTAAACAAAATCCCAATAGGATTTTTCATGAAACTTGACAAGATGATTTTAAAATATATATGAAACAGAGAGGCGAAGAATAATTAAAAACACTCCTTAAAATAAAGTGTAAAGGGTTTGCCTTATCAGATAGCAAAACTAACTTACAAAGGCTTAGTAACTAAACAGCATGGTTTTGATACAGAGTAGACAAGCTGATCTGGCTTTCCTGGTACCTCAGTGGTAAAGAATCCACTTGCAATGTAGGAGATGCAGGAGATGCCAATTCAATCACTGTGTCAGGAAGATCCCCTGGAGGAGGGTCTGGCAACCCACTCCAGTATTCTTGCCTGGAGAATCCCAAGGACAGAGGAGCCTGGCAGGCTACAGTCCATAGGGTCACAGAGTCGGACACAAATGAAGCAACCGAGCACAAACACACACACACACACACACACACACACATACACACACACACATACACACACACACACACACACACATACATACACACACACACCCCCCAACAAGCTGATCACTGTAACAGAACAGTGAGTCTAAATACAGACCCACACAAATATGAAAACTTAATAAACAACAGAACACTGAAGATCATATACAAATAGAGAAACTATTTAATAAATGATATAATGAAAACTATTATTCAGAGAAAAAGATGAAATTAGATCCCTACCTCATACTATACACCAAAAATACATTCCAAGTGGAATACAAAGTTAAATGTGAGACGAATATTTAAAGATGTATGACAAATACAAGGTATCTCTAAACTCAAAGGATATCTTAAGACACAAAAGGACTAACTGTAAAACAAAGGATTAATAATATATATATTAAAATTAAGAATTTTTGGTCATCAAAGATACCTTAAAGAAAATCAAGGACAAGCCACAACTATGAAAAGATATTTGCAAACATAAAACACAAAGGGACAGAAATAAGAATGTGTGAAGAACTTCTACAAATTAAAAAAAAAGATAAGCAACAAAACAGAAAAAAATGAGTAAAAGTCATGAGGGTTTATGTCATAGAAAAGGAAAGATAGTGGTTCATAAGTATACAAAAAAGGTACTTAATCTCATTAGCAATCAAATTAGAAATGCAAAATAAGACCACACTGAAATATCATTTTATAACCACCAGAATGGCAAAAAGCAAAAATTTGACAATGACAACTGTTGGGTTCCCCTGGTAAAGAATCTGCCTGCAATGCAGGAGACCTGGGTTCAATCCCTCGGTTGGGAAGACCCCCTGGAGAAGAGAATGGCTACCTAGTCCAGTAGTCTGACCTGGAGAATTCCACGGACTGTATACTCCATGGGGTCGCAAAGAGTCAGATGCGACTGAATGACTTTCACTTTCACTTCACTTTTCAAGTGCTGGAAAGCATAAATATAAACAGAATCTTTTAAACACTGCTACTGTGTAACTTCTATGCAGAGTACCTCATGCAAAATGCTAGGTTGGATGACTCAGCTGGAATCAAGACTGCCAGTAGAAATACCAACAGCCTCAGATATCAGGTTGTTGATATTTGAATGCGTTTCTAATTTGATACCACTGTAATGGCAGAAAGTGAAGAGGAACTAAAGAGCCTCTTGAAGGTGAAAGAGGACAGTGAAAACACTGGCTTAAAACTCAACATTCAAATAACTAAGATCATGGCATCCAGTTCCATCACTTTGTGGCAAATAGATGGGGGAAAAGTGGAAACAGTTACAGATTTTATTTTCCTGGCTCCAAAATCACTGCAGTTGGTGACCATGGCCACGAAATTAAAAGACACTTGTTCCTTGGGAGAAAAGCTGTGACAAACCTAGACAGCATATTAAAAAGCAGAGACATCACTTTGCTGACAAAGATCGGTATATTCAAAGCTATGGTTTTTCCAGTAGTCATGTATGGATGTGAGAGTTGGACTGTAAAGAAGGCTAAGCGCTGAAGAATAGATGCTTTTGAATTGTGGTGCTGGAGAAGACTCTTGAGAGTCCCTTGGACTGCAAGGAGATCAAACCAGTCAATTCTAAAGGAAATCAGTCCTGAATATTCACTGCAAGGACTGATGCTGAAGCTGAAGCTCCAGTACTTTGGCCACCGGATGCAAAGAGTTGACTCATTGGAAACGACTCTGACTCTGGGAAAGATTGAGGGCAGGAGGAAAAGGGGGTGACAGACGATGAGACAGTTGGATGGCATCACCAACTCAATGGACATGAGTTTACACAAACTCCGGGACATAGTGAAGGACAGAGAAGCCTGGCATGCTGCAGTACATGGGGTCACAAACAGATGGATACAATCTAGGGACTGAACAACAATTATCAGTGAGAGTGTATATAGGTACAACTACTTAATAAAATAATATTATCTTTATAAAAAATGCAATACTTACATGCTCTACGATTCAACAATTCTACTTCTAGGTCTATACCCTAAAGAAGCTCTTACACACACTGTCCAGAAAACATGCTACTGTTAATAACAAGAAGAATAAAGAATAACAAGGCAAATAAAGGACAGAAATGGCATGGACCTAACAGAAGCAGAAAATATTAAGAAGAGGTGGCAAGAATACACAGAAGAACTATACAGAAAAGATTTTCATGACCCAGATGACCATGATGGTGTGATCACTCACCTAGAGCCAGACATCCTGGAATGTGAAGTCAAGTGGGCCTTAGGAAGCATCACATGAACAAAGCTAGTGGAAGTGATGGAATTCCAGTTGAGCTATTTCAAACCCTAAAAGATGATGCTGGGAAAGTGCTGCACTCAATATGCCAGCAAATTTGGAAAACTCAGCAGTGGCCACAGGACTGAAAAAGGTCAGTTTTCATTGCAATCCCAAAGAAAGGCAATGCCAAAGAATGTTCAAACTACACACAATTGCACTCATCTCACAAACTAGCAAAGTAATGCTCAAAATTCTCCAAGCCAGGCTTCAAAAGTACATGAACCATGAACTTCCAGATGTTCAAGCTGGTTTTAGAAAGGCAGAGGAACCAGAGATCAAATTGCCACTATCCACTGGATCAGCAAAAAAGCATGAAGTTCAAGAAAAACATCTACTTCTGCTTTATTGACTACACCAAAGGCTTTGACTGTGTGTATCACAACAAACTGTGGAAAATTCTTCAAGAGATGGGAATACCAGACCTCCTGAGCTGCCTCATGAGAAATGTGTATGCAGATCAAGAAGGAACAGTTAGAACTGGACATGGAACAATAGACTGGTTCCAAATCAGGAAAGGAGTATGTCAAGGCTGCATACTGTCACCCTGCTTATTTAACTTATATGCAGAGCACACCATGCGAAATGCCAGGCTGAATGAAGCACAAGCTGGAATCAAGATTGCCAGGAGAAATATCAATAACCTCAGCTATGCAGATGACACCACCCTTATGGCAGAAAGCAAAGAGGAACTAAAGAGCCTCTGATGAAAGTAAAAGAGGAGAATGAAACAGCTGGCTTAAAACTCAACATTCAGAAAACTAAGATCATGGCATCCGGTCCCATCACTTCATAGCAAATAGATGGGGAAACAATGACAGACTTTATTTTCCTGGGCTTCAAAACCACTTCAGATAGTGACTGCAACCATGAAATGAAAAGACACTTGCTCCTTGGAAGGAAATCGATGACCAACCTAGACAGCATATTAAAAAGTAGAAATATTACTTTGCCAACAAAGGTCTATCTAGTTAAAGCTATGGTGTTTCCAGTAGTCATACATGGATATGAGAGTTGGAATATAAAGAAAACTGAGCGCAGAAGAATTGATGCTTTTGGTTTTTGTTTTTTTTAATTTAATTAATTTTAATTTATTTATTTTACTTTACAATATTGTATTGGTTTTGCCATACATTGACTTGAATCTGCCATGAGTGTACATGAGTTCCCTGCCCTGAACCCCCTCCCACCCATCCCTCTGGGTCATCCCAGTGCACCAGCCCCGAGCACACTGTATCATGCATCAAACCTGGAGAATTGATGCTTTTGAACTGTGGTGTTGGAGAAGGCTCCTGAGAATCTGTTGGACTGCAAGGAGATCTAACCAGTCCATCCTAAAGGAAATCAGTCCTGAATATTCATTGGAAGGACTGATGCTAAAGCTGAAACTCCAATACTTTGGCCACCTGATGCAAAGAACTGACTCACTGGAAAAGACCCTAATGCCGGGAAAGATCGAAGGCGCGAGGAGAAGGGGACGACAGAGGATGAGATGGCTGGATGGCATCACCGACTCAATGGACACGAGTTTGAGCACGCTCCGGGAGTTGATGGTGGACAGGGAGGCCTGGTGTGCTGCAGTCCATGGGGTCTCAAAGAGTCGGACATGACTGAGCAACTGAACTGAATAACAAGAAACTGGCAAGATTACATCGCTCCATTACACAGTGGCATGTTATACAAGAAAAAGAAGAAGAAATCATAGTACAGTTGACCTCGGAACAACACAGGGATAGAGGCACTGACCCCCACACAGCTGAAAATCTGTATAAAACTTGAAAGTCAGCCCTCCATGTCCACAGTTCCACATCTTGGGTTCAACCCCCTTGGATCATGTAGTACTGAAATACTTATTTATTTTTTAAAAATCGCATATAAGTGGCCCTGCTGCTGCTGCTGCGTCGCTTCAGTCGTGTCCGAGTCTGTGCAACCCCATAGACAGCAGCCCACCAGGGTCCCCTATCCCTGGGATTCTCCAGGCAAGAACACTGGAGTGGGTTGCCATTTCCTTATCCAATGCATGAAAGTGAAAAGTGAAAGGGAAGTCGTGTCCGACTCTTCGCAATCCCATGGACTGCAGCTGTAAGTGGCCCTGGTATGGGTCAAACCCGTGTTGTTCAAGGATCAACTCTCTATACAGATCACCCTTTAACAACAGGACATTAGAAACATTATATTAGAAACATAATGTTGAGTGAAAATGCAATTTCCAGAAGCACCAATGTATGTATGTATGTGTGTGTGTATAAAGTGAAAGTGGAAAGTCGCTCAGTCATGTCTGACTCTCTTCCACCCCATGATTATAGCCCACCAGGCTCCTCTGTCCATGGAATTCTCCAGTCAAGAATACTAGAGTGGGTTGCCCTGCCCTTCCCCGGGGGATCTTCCTGACCAAGGGATCAAAGCTGGGTCTCCCACATTACAGGCGGATTCTTTACTGTCTGAGCCACCAAAGAAGTGCCATATAGGTATATTTTACTCTTTATGAAATTTAGTAACAAGCCAAAACTGAAATATATTTAGTACACACTGGTGATAAAAACCTTTCTTCTAAGGGAGGGGATTGATAAACACAATCCTCATGATAATGGGGGGATTTCAGGGGGTTATTTTTAGGGAACATGGAAGTAAATACAAGGTATTGCTAGTGGGCTCTTCCTTGAGTTGGGTAGTGGGTAGCTAGGTCTTCACTATCATGTGTCATAAATTCCACATATTTTCACATTGAAAAGTAGTGAAAGTCAGTAAGAAATCAAACCAGTAATGTTTATTAAAAGGATTTTTTGCAATATCCTAGAACCTCCAGCAACAGGTCTGAAACAAGTTTAAAAGAAATACATTTGAGTGTCTATTTTGGATTATTTTCATAATGCTTTTTCCTCCAAGAAAATATATGAGTAGTCAAATTAGAAAAAAAAAAATCTTCATTCCTTTTTACTTGACTAGTGTGAATAATTTGTATTTTACATCTAATCTCCAATTCCCATACAAAAATTGAGGGTACAGTGATCATGGAGGGAACTTCCGGATGGACAGATCGAAACAGCAGATAATCCACATGTCTGTTCGACTTAAAATGCATCATTCAGTCTTTTAACAATCTATTTCATTTCTCGATTATGCTTGGTTTCAAAGAAATCTCTATTCCTAGAAAGAGGTTAAGAAAGGATGATGATACAGGCTTGCTGTAAAGAGCTACACAGCCTCTCTCTCACACACACACACACATCATATATCACATATATGAGAAAAGATCAACAAGGCGGGATTTTTGTGGTTTGGCAGAAAGGAAATGATAAATGAATACAAAGCTTCCTACCAATGATAAACATTCAATACCTGGTTATAGACCTGAGTTCCTATGAATGATCTCCAAAACAAATTTTTTAGAAATCTGACCAAACATGAGTGGCATCCAGTACTGAAAGACGAACTGAACATGAGGATTCCCTATTTCATCACAGGTCCAGTCAGAATTTCACCATTTTTGTAGGTACATAGATACCCCATTCTTTAAAAAGGTGTTCTGGCTCAAAACACCTTACCAGGTATAGTGAATTAAGAAACTGCAAGAGCAACATCTAGCCATCCATACTTCCCCAGAGCGAAGACAATCATCTTCTCTCAGATACAAAAAATAATCAGAGAATTAAGTAATAATTAAATGAGCTAGAATTTCACTGATAGGCATTATAGTGGCTGATATTAAGTTACTCTCTACCAGTCAAGATCTCTCTACTCTGTGCCACCTGAACAAACACTCCTCACCCGCTGGGAGGTGTTCAAGCAGCTACACAGGAGAAAGAAAGAAAATGACCACTACAAGAAAGGCCAGGAGTGTATTGCGAGGCAGCATCGACTACCTCACAAAATCAGAAAAGAAGAATTTTTTTCCCTAGATGCTATAATTTCACTTATTAAATATCTCCTTTAGAGATCAATAGTACTTTAAGGAATAGAAAAATTAGAGTGCTTCTTATAATTCAAGGTCTTAACATTAAATGTAAGTTTAGCATAATTTTAAGAAAGGAAAAAAATAGAGATGTTTACCTGACACCTTACTTTTTGTCATTTAAAGATAATTTTTGAGTTACTGTATGAATACAATATTTAAACAGATATTTCTCCTTCCCAAGATTCCTACTTCCCTGTAAGCAGCTAGCCCTACATTGACCTTGACCTGAATCTTATACTTCAGAAATAAAGTGGAATTGCAGGAACATATATAAGTAAATGCACATTTTCTCATTATAGTTTAAACATTTATAAGATACCCCAGTCCTCTGAAGCACACTGGGAAAATCCCACACTTTATATCACATTGCAAAGTGCAGGTTGGTACACTATCCTCTCTGTAACTCTGAGATCCAATTAGAATGTTAAGGGGAAAAGTACATTCTAGTTTCCATTCCTCACTGGAATATTGCTGGTGTTGCTCACCAAAGAAGGCAGTCAGAATTTGGTCCCTTTTAGCAGTCTATGAAAACACAAAAGAAGACTTATTCCCGGTCTCTTTATTTATTTTTTTCCCCCAGTCTCTTTAAAGCAAATTATTTTTTATATGATTTTATGTTTTTCTATTATTAAAGTTTTAGTTAAAAAAAAAGAAATGCATATTCCATCAAAATCCCTCCATTATCCTTTGCTGAAACCAGTAGGAGCTTTTAGATATGAAAACAGGGCCAGACAGAAACACTTTCTGGGAAAGTCTGCAGTGGAATGGTTTTGATAATGAACATGCCTAGAGAAATAAAATTGTGAATGCTGTATGTGTTGGGGGGAAGAAACTCTTATCTTCAGTTGGGTTCTGTTTCCCTTAGAGAGGCTTATGTTACCTACAATCAATAGGTCTCCAATTAAACAAAGAAGATTTACATACGCTGGTGCATTTTGGAGCTAATGAAATTGGTCTACTAGTTTTAATGAGAGTAAAGTATTGGACAGGAGCGGGGGGACGTGTGAGTTCATCGTATATAATTGGACCCAGCTCCTTAATTTGGATCTTTACCTTTTCTACCACTACTGCCCTTGGCCTCTCCCAACTTAGGAGAAGTAACCATGCCAAAATCTATCCTATTCACCGAGGATAGACAAACAAACCTGCAAATGCTCACGAGAGATAAGGCTATGATTGACAGACACTTTCCCTGTAGAACAGGACTGTCTGTGATTCAAAACCAGAAAATATGTGTGTTCATCCTGAGGAGAGGATTCCCTTTTTAATCAAGATTGTGCTCTTCACAAATTTAACAGCATGGAATTAAAATCCTTTCTCCCTCTCCTATCAGAGTAGCTAGCACACAGTAGGTACTTGATAAATCCCTGTTGCTATAATATAGAAACGGATTTCTTCACATACACAGTGCAGCAATGGCTATACTACTCTATCACCTCCAAATCATTTTTCCTAGGAAAACAGTTGTGGTAAAAGCTAACACCAAGACCTTAGACAGAAAAACAAATAGCCTATATAATTTTTATAAATAAGTCCAATATCACCAAAGCTTTACTGTCAGAATTATAATTTATTTATTCTGAATTGGCAACCCATTCCAGTGTTCCTGTCTGGAAAACCCTAGGGAGAAAGGAGTCTGGCAAGCTACGGTCCATAGGATTGTAAAGAGTCAGACACAACTGAGCAAGCATGCACTCACGTGCGTATGTGTATATATGTGCACATACGTGTGTGTGTGTGTATAGTGGGTAAAGACCTGGCAGAGAAACAGGCTGCCCCTATATGTTCTGTGCACTAAAATTCTCATTTATGTCTTTGCATGTGCTCTCTCCAGTTTCAAGGTTAGTCGTGTCCACTGGTTCACTCAATCCAGAAAGGTAATTTACTTGTGTTAATTATCCCACATTTGTCTCAATACACCCTGTCCTTATTTAAACACTACACTTATTGTTTTGATAACAAATAAGAACCTTCAATCGGAGAAGGCAATGGCACCCCACTCCAGTACTCTTGCCTGGAAAATCCCATGGACGGAGGAGCCTGGTGGGCTGCAGTCCACGGGGTCACTAAGAGTCGGATACGACTGAGCGACTTCACTTTCACTTTTCACTTTCATGCATTGAAGAAGGAAATGGCAACCCACTCCAGTGTTCTTGCCTGGAGAATCCCAGGGACAGGGGGAGCCTGGTGGGCTGCCGTCTATGGAGTCGCACAGAGTCGGACACGACTGAAGTGGCTTAGCAGCTTAGCAAGAACCTTCAATAATGCACAGCATTTTGAAAGGGGCCTTGTCACAAGCATAAGTCACTCCATAACACTAAGTTCCTTAAGTCCTGAATTCCCTTCTCAGAGTTCAGCCCCTGCCTCCGAAAGCTCAAGAATCCAAGGCTAAGACATCAGAGTTTACTGAAACATCACCCTGGTGGGAATCTGCGACTGGGGACTCATTCCAAATTTAAAGATGAGCAATCCTTTTTCCAGATGTCGGACTTAGACAATGAGAATCCCTTGAAACAATTTTCCTCTAAATAAGTGATTAAACAACAGCAAAGAGTATTATATTGACTCACAAATATAGACTCATAATTCTCCTGAATACATATAATTTAAAATATATAGCATTAATGAGCATTGTTTATCATTAACGTGTTCAGTTTTATTCACATCTCATGAAAAAAAAAAAAGATGGGAAACCAAAGAAAACAGAATTAAGGCCAGATCTGAAAAAATGCCATCCAGGATTACAAGTAAGTAAAGTGTGGGCACGGAAAGAGGAGAGAGACAGGGAGATTCTAAAGATTAGTAGCAAAAATGGAAAAATGTTCAAAGGTGTCAAAACTTTTATTATTTGGAAATAAGACACTCTTAAAGGAAACATCAGATATTCCTAAACTCATCAAGTAAATCCTGATATCTGTATCCAAGGGGTTTGTTTCATCTGATGTCAACATGATTTTCCCTGGAAGAAATGAACTGCTAACATTCCGTGAACTCTATCTTTGCCTCACTTCTCACCCTGACCGTCAAACAAAGAAATCTGTCTTGAGTTCCACGATGTACCCCATGTCACTATGACTAATCCAAAGCATTTTTATTTACAGTGTTCAGAATGAATTTCTATGACAATCTCATGCCATTCTCACGTGCCTTTTGAAAAATAATTACTGAACAAATCATTTGTTCTGTGCACTATATAAAGAAAAGCACCTGTATTAATGGCTGCAGAAACAGACTTCATTTTCAGGTTAAACAACAAGCAGATGTAACAGAGAACAAAAAATTTCCAATATTTGGGACCACCAGATTGTTGTTGGTGTCACTGCTGTTTGTACTTCATTTACCAGACAGGCAATAGTTCCTCTCCTTTCTATCACCATCTGTACCCACTTTCCCAAAAGACCCTCACAGCTGCCCCGTTACCACACTAACACACACTCACACATACAGGACCCCCTTAATACTTGCCTGTTTTCTTTTCACAAGAGAAAGAAAGGCAGAGCAGTTTGAGACTTCGGACAACTTAAAACTCACTTCCATGTCAAAGTCCCAAGATTACTTACTTTCTTCGGAGATGGAGCAAAACAGAATGTAAATGGCTGTGCTTCTGGGACTTGGCTGTATTTTAGGAACGACCTGCAACTGCCACGTGAATTCACCACACTTGCTCTCAAGGCCTCCCCTTCCTTTTCGTTGGTCACTCCTTCATTTCTCCTGCTGTTTAGTTTCCCTATAACTCTGTTTTATACCTCTGCTGCTGCTAAGTCACTTCAGTCGTGTCCGACTCTTAGCGACCCCACAGACGGCAGCCCACCAGGCTCCCCCGTCCCTGGGATTCTCCAGGCAAGAACACCGGAGTGGGCTGCCATTTCCTTCTCCAATGCATGAAAGTGAAAAGTGAAAGTGAAGTCACTCAGTCATGTCCGACCC